>NW_026057585.1:16938231-17133456 GCF_023721935.1 Panthera uncia | reverse complement strand
GGGTGGGAGGGAGGGGTGGGTGGGTGATGGGTATTGAGGAGGGCACCTTTTGGGATGAGCACTGGGTGTTGTATGGAAACCAATTTGACAATAAATTTCATATATTAAAAAAAAAAAAAAAAAAGGACAAAGATCTAGGGGCACCTGGGTGGCTCAGTCAGTTAAGCATCCAACTCTTGATCTCAGCTCAGGTCTTGATCTCAAGGTTGTGAGTTTGAGCCTCACATTGGGCTCTGTCTTGGGTATGAAGCCTACTTTTAAAAAAGGACAAAGATTTAGTTGTCTAGAAATTTAAGAATTTTCTTTCAGATCTTCTGGAGAAATAGATTTCAGGAGGCATATTAAGATGTTTGTTAGAAACTTAGGACTTTTCATTTATGAATTCCTTCCTTCATATGGTATATGTGGTGTAATGGAGTCATGGGTTTTACATTACATTGGTTAAGAATTTGAAATCTAAAGTCAGACTGCTTGCTTCAAAGCTGTACTTTAGCTATCTAGCTGTTTAATATTTTAATGCACATCTCCCAGAGGTTTTTTTTACAATTAAACTATTATTTTTTACTTTAGAAAGAGAGAGAGCATGCACGAGTGGGGGAGTGGAGAGAGAGAGAGAGAGAGAGAGAGAGAGAGAGAGAGAGAGAATGTTAAGCAAGCTCCACACTCAGCAAAGAGCCCAATGCAGGGCTCAATCCCACAACCCTGGGATCATGACCTGAGCTGAAATCAAGAGTTGAAAACTCAACAGACTGAGCTACCCAGGCACCCCTACCTTCCCTTACTAAAAAAAAAATAACGGAATAGTTGGGAATAAAATTGAATAAATGAGATTATGAAGAGAAGTTTTGTTCTCTTCTCTGTTTCATAAAGTGATGTTTAATAAATTGTGGCTTTATGATGAGTAATATTATTCTGTCCATGTGAGGATAGTATCAACAACAAAAAAAAAACTGTATTTGTTTCAATATATACACTAGAATTAATTTTATTAGATGAAATCCCTCTACTGCTTTCATAATTTATCCTGTGTCATTTCCCCACCACTCCCCCCAACCCCAAATTCAAGTCTTGAAATAAATTCAGATTATTTACAGGTTCTTATTAGGATTTGTTTATTCAGACAATCCTTTGTTAAAATAAGAGAAATCTTTCTAAGAAATAGTAATTAAACAAACAGGTTCACAGAGCATTTAAAGTGCAGCATGCTCAACTGGGCCAGAGATTACATTATAATTTATCTCTCTTTGGCTTAGGGTTGTGTCTTTCTTCTTTTTCATTCTGCATAGTCTTTTTTTTTCTGTTCTGCTTACATATGGCCCATCATAACTGTCCAAAAGATAGTGTATTTAACCCTAAAACTGGCACGTGTATTCAGTCTTCAGATTTTTTTACTAGGCAAGCAAGTCACAGACCTCATCAACTTTGTTATGTTGATTGGGCAGGTGTAATTTTATGCTTGCCCAAAAAAGATAAAGTAGAACAAAGTCAGTGAATATAAATAGCTAATTTAGTTCCAGCCACGCATATAGTAAGTACAAACTTGAGAATCAATTCTAGGTCCTTAAAACTTAAAATCAGAGCCTTCTCATTATCTCACCTTGTTCATAATGATGGTGGTGGTGAGGATGTAGGTCAACAGTAAATAGTTTGTTCAGAGATGTCTAGTTGGATGAAATAAATGCTATTTTTTAGTGAGAAGAAGTGGACAAAGGTTTTTTATCCTACAAAAATATTTGAACATTCTATTATAACTAAATATATGAAATGTTGACTACATGACTGCTATCTGACAAAAAAAATGTTTTCTAATGACACATTTCAACATATAACTTAAATGATAGCTACAGATTTTGAACTTTTTAAACTCTTATTTGGAAACAAATTTTTTTTCTTCCTTTTTTTTTTTAAAGGGCAAATACTTATTTAAACTGTGGAAAACTGCTGTTTCACCCATTTAAAACTATAAGACTATGTGACTGTTTTTTAACACTCTGATAAAACCGAAAAGTGTCATTTAATTTTAACAGAATAGTAACTGGATTTATAATATATTTATGCACAGTATATTCTAGTAATTCAAAGGAAAGTTACATATGGAACTTAGCTCCAAAATTTAAAAAGGCAAACTGGTATAGGCATTTTATCCTGCGGTTTTTTTAGTCTTTCATTTGTGTTCATTCATTATTTCTCTCCTTAAATAATTTATTTTGAAATCTCAGAAGATATTACAAGTGAATCCAAATGATATTTTCTTTAAAAATGAATTTATATTACCAACAGAATAATCAATTATCTATTGATTTTGATCTCTCATTCTCTTGCATTATTTATCATATAAATTTGTTTTCATTTCAACTCGGAATTTTATATTCTCACAAATCTTACCTACAAAACAAGCTTGCAAAGTGAGACATAGAAAGAGTAGCATTTTATGTACCAACTGATTACCAATAATTTGCCAATTGCATTAATAAAATTCAAAATTTGCACGTACAGACTAATCAGCCAGTTATCTTAGGGCAAGCCATGCCTCTCTTCTGTGGTTCAACAAAAAGTTCAAATACAAAGCAACATATTATGAATATTAGCTAGTGAATTAAAAGTCTATGGGCAAGTATTTGCAGTAACAAATAGTAGTAACAATATGGTAAGTGTAACAAATCCTCAAGTACTATAGATATCCATGCTGCTGAGGTAACATAACTAATAGTGAAGGTTCTTTTTTTTTAACTTTTACATAAATAATAGTGAATTCATTCTGAACCAGCTTCTCATTTATCTATGAGTATCATCTCTTTGATCTTGCTCATTCAGTGATCCAGAAGTGCTAGAGAATGGAAACCAATCATTATTCATTTTTTCCATGGCAATTTTATTGAGTTCTCATATGTAACATATTCCTGACCCATCTTAGAAAATTTGATTGGGAACTTTACTCACTTTTACTTTTAGGACACATGATTCCTCATGTGGACTTGTAGAGCTGAATAGAAGTTCAGTTTTCTAATCAGTGTTACAGTTAAATTCTTAGTCTATTGTCTTTGCCATCCCTTCTATATTTCCCTGTATAGTTTTTACCTTTATTGGTACTGACTACCAATAATTAGAACTACCCCACCTCATGCATCATATCCACTTTGAAGTTTCTTTCTGTGTTCATTCATATTGAATTGGCAATCCAAGTATTAAAGGTATCCTACAGATGTCAATTCCTTCATCCATTAAGCCATCAAGTAATATAAGAGGAGAGGAAGAAAAGAAGGAAGGTAGGAAGGAAGGAAAAAAAAAGAAGAAAGGAAGAAAAACAAGAGCTCCTAATTATGTATTTGACATTGTCATCCGTCAGTATACAACCTCCAAGTCTCTCACTCATGCAAACATCCAGACATTATTTAGAGAAAGCTCTATGGAGAAATCGATTCTATTAATCACTTAAATGGCTATTTCAGGACATAGTATTTTATTTTATTTTATTTTATTTTATTTTATTTTATTATTTTTAATGTTTATTTATTTTTAAGAGCAAGAGAGAGAGAGAAGGTGGGGAAGGGGCAGAGAGAGAGAGAGGGAGACAAAATCCGAAGCAGGCTCTAGGCTCTGAGCTGTCAGCACAGAGCCGGACTGGGACTCAAACCCATGAAATGTGAGATCACGACCTGAGCGGAAGTAGGACGCCTAATCTACTGAGCCACCCAGGCACCCCAGGACACAATATTTTAAGTGAAATAAGTTAAAACATATTGATAGTGATAGAGAATTTGAAGTAAAAATATAGCATTCAAGTTCGAATTCTGATTCTTCTATATCATCAACTAAGTTGTCCTGAGTAAATGACCCACCTGAACACTGATTTCCTCGTAAGTGAATAATAATGCCAATGAGCATATATTTAAATGTTTAATTCAGTGATTAATTTAAATAAAATTTTCATCTCAAAACACTAAAATTTAAAGCAAAATGTAAATATGGTGATATTTTATTAAATAAGTCTGAAAATATCAGTAGGTTGAGAGCAGTTAATGTAACCAAACAAAAACTGAAGAAACAACACTCCATCATTGTTGGTTAAAATGTATTATATATGAAACCCTGATTTATAGAAGAAACTTGGCAAAATAAGGGAGAACCTGAAGAATCTTAAAACTTCTATGCTACACCCAGTTCCATTCGATGAGCAATTCTGTAAAAACAATAGGGCCAAATGGATGGAACCAATACGACAATCTCCTTCCTCCAAAGTAAATGACAAGTAGAATGAAATGTTGAGCAAATGGAGAAAGCACTGGATAATTAGGTCTGACATTCACTAACACCTTTAACTCAATAATCCTCAATAATTTATTGCTCCTTGGAAATACAGACAAATATATCAAGTAGAAGAGATATTTTGAGAAACTCTGAATATGGAAAAGTTACTACAGAATGTAAAATAGTTGTACAGCTAGATACCAAGAAAGAACATTTAGCTATATGCTTTCCAGTATATTGAATGGCCTCAAACTGAGTATAGCTCCGTTGGATCTTCTCAAGGAAAACAGTTGCTGGCAATTCCTTGAGCATGGCTGCTGTATAACTGAATACCTCCAAGTTTTGAACAATACACTGCAACCTAGTGCAGCGGACATCAGTATTTTATTAGTTTCAGGTGTACAACATTATGGTTCAACAGTCCCATGTATTACTCAGTGCACAGAGATAAGTGTGCTCTTAATCCCCTTCACCTACTTTCTTGTACTTTGAATGGATCCTTCGCTGATGCATAATATTGTAACACAATGAAGAAGTTTCTGAAAACATTGGTTCACTGAGAAATGCAGATTTTTCAAAAGGTAACACATTTTATTATATGATGTCAAGATACCAAATAAGCAATGTCATCAACTATTTCTGTGGGCATTGGGAGACTCTCAACCTGAAGGGGTAGACAGAAATTTTCCAAATTCTAATTTTCTCTTGTGTCTTAGTTTGGGCTGCCATAGCAAAGTAGCACAGACTGGGTGGTTTATAAACAACACATATGTGTTTTCTCAAAGTTCTGGAGACTGGAAGCCTGAAATCAGGTTGCTAGGCATCACGGTCAAGTTCTGGTGGGAAACTGACCACAGACTTCTTGTATCTTCACGTGGAAAGAGTAATAAACTCTGACACTTGTAAAGGCACTGATTACATTTAGAAGGGTTCCACCCTAATGATATCATCTGTTCCTAATTATTTCCCAAAGGCCCATCTCCTAATAACATCACATTGAGGGGTAGGATTCCAACATATGGATTTGGAGAGAGACACAAAAATTCAGTCCATAACATCTTGAAAACTCAAATATTATAACTGGTGACCATCACTCTTTGTTCTCCTTGCAGTGGTAGGCTTACTTCATTCATTTTCAAGAAAATATATGATAGATACTCAAGTCTGAGTAATTATTTGTCTGTCAGTAATTATTTCAAGTAAAAGGAATGGTCTATGAAAAAGCTTCAAATTCAGGTTGCAACTCAATTGCACAAGAAATCTTTCCCTCAAAATAATTATTATGAATTAGAATACAACACATTGTTTTATAAATAATGTCCCCACTTTATCAATTAAAAAAATAATGTTTATTCATTTTGAGGCAGAGAGAGACAGAGAGTGAGTGGGGGAGGGGAATAGAGAGAGGAGACACAGAATCTGAAGCAGGCTCCAGGCTCTTAGCTGTCAGCACAGAGCCCAACATGGGGCTTGAACTCACAAACTGTGAGATCATGACTTGAGCTGAAGTTGGCTGCTCAACTGACTGAGCCACCCAGGAGCCCCTGTCAATTTTTTTTTTAATTATGAACTCAGAGCTTGAGATTTAATAACATTGATAATGATTACTGCTTTTCAAGGACATTTTCAAGTGAAACTGGAATTTTTTTTAGTTAAGAAAGTGTAGATAAGGGAGAATGGGAAGTGAGCACCAATGGGTATGGGGTTTCTTTTTGGGATAATGAAAATGTTCTATAGTTAGATAGTGGTGATGGTAGCCCACCTTCATGAATATACTAAAAACCATTTAATTGTGCACTTATGGTATATTGATTATATCTCATAGCTGTTAAAAAAAAAAAGAGTTGCTATAGAGAGTACTATACTATAGTGTAGTATATACTATAGAGTACTATAGAGAGTACCATGTACTTAGTATGATAGTTTGTTGTTGCCACTACTTTGATTTATGCTGTGGCACTAGCGGTTTTACACATCACTGGTTTTGCACCGCCATTGCAAATGGCAATACAGTGAAGAAGGGAAATGAAATCCCAGTATTGTTATGGCAATTGTTTTAAATTTGCAGACTCCCTGAAAGCCTATCTGGGACCACTGGTACTCCATAGACCACATTGTAAGAACTGCTGGCCTAATGGGAGTTCACTTCCAAATAAAAGTTTTCTAAATGGGTCAACAAAAAAGATCAAATAGCTCATCCAGATATGATAGTTAAAGGAATTTGAAAGAGAAGAGCAGAAGGGAAAACAGAGGTAAGACAATAAACAGAGGACATGAGAGAGTGACGGCATAACAGAGAGAGGAGACTAGAGTGCAGAAAGTTGGTGACGGACAGATGCAGAGAGAGGCAGAGAGGAAAGGAACTGAGTCAGTGTGATGTCAGGTCACCAACGGGGAATGTTAGTGTTAGTACTGATGTTATGGATTTCTATAAACCTAAACTATTAAATCACTAAGAAAAATATCTTAGTTCCCTAATTAGTCTTACAAGTAAGTAGTATTTAGTTACAAATAGTCTTATAACAGATCTTCATCACCTGAGGTAACATTTATTTACATGTTTCTATTTTTTGAAACAGAAAAATTTTGATGAAATAAGCATTGGTCATTATAGCAAACTGTAATTATTCCTTTATATGATATTTATCAGAAAGTAAATCTATGGTATCAGTGGGAACTTCATCACATTCCATTAAGGAACCAAATGGATCAAGACCATGATTCAGAAAGATATGCATGGGTCAGCCAAAGAAAGAGAACACAAACTTGGAGGTTGGCTACAGATACATAACAACAACAACAATAGTAATAATAATCATATGCACAAAATATGTTCTTTCTCTTTTTTTCTTATTGAAACAAGAGTGAAAAAAAAATAAGATCATGTTTGGAGACAAAATATACAGAGCAAAGATCTCAAAAAAGGCCAGCAGTCACACGTCATTCTTAATTGTCTTTACCAAAGGATAACTTGCTGCATATATGAAAAATACAATAAACAGTAATCACTGGCAAGATCAACTAATTACTCTTCGGGGAGAAAAGTAGGAAGAGCTCAAAAGGAAATTTCACAGTGCATAAAAAGAGATTTTGAAAGATTGACTTGGGGTTTTAGGTAGGATCAATTTTATTATGTTTCATTGCTCAGGAAATGCTTACATATTGCAAAACTTTCGAACCTCTCACTAGCATGTTCATGCATGATATAAACTGTATGTTTATGCATTTTAGTAGCCACTAATATCCTTTTGTGGCTTTTTCTGTGTGGGGAGCAATGGCAGGGGCAAAGTTTCCCAAAGAAGTGGTTTTAGGAAATCCATCGAATTGTTTTTTTAGGGTTATGCCATATCTTGACGTTTAAGAAAATTTAAACCCACCCAGACATGTAGGTTAAGGAAGTGAGTCAAAAGTTGCAAAATATTTGTACATCATGATTCATTACTTAGAGACATTATAGTCAGCACTGACTATAAGAAAGATAGAGGTTATTTCTTTTCTTTTGGTTCAGTTAAAAATACAGCATAATATTTTCTTGGAAATGAAAGGAAAATGGTCAAAGTTCAAATTAAGGTCATACTGGCCAACACAGTTTTGAAAAAGAGTAATGATAGTGGTTTACCTTCCAGATATTAAAATAGTAATTATATGTTTTTTGCTGCATATTTATTTTATGATATAGTTTTTGTCTCCTTGGTTCTATAAGTATGATATATTTCATAATTAAAATGAAAAATAGAGTGTTAACATTAAAAGCATATATAAACCAATGGTTCAGAACAGTTTAGATTGAGATTACACAAAAATTCAGTATTGGATAAAGGTAGTATCATAATTGTTAATGAGATATATTATTATTCAATACCTGTCACTCGCACAACTGGGTAAATACTTAAGGAAGCATATAATTTGACATTTACTCCCAGAAAATTTCTAAAAGGATAAGCAAATTGTATGTGAACAGACACCAACACTATCTTTATTTATATATACAGTATACAATCCAATTAAATGTGAATCTCAGAAGTTAAAGAAGTTACATGAAGAAGCTACATGAGAAGTGGTTCTATCTGAGGATCTGAGAATAGATTCCCAATATTGGGGGGAGCTTGCTGCAGTCTTCTGCTATCTAAAGGTGATTTTTGAATTTTCTTTCTATTATGGAATAATTCCTTTTTTTTTGGAGACATTTCTGTATTGAAATTCCACAGTAAAAAAAAAAAAAAACCCCAGAAAACAAAAACAAAAAAAACCTCTGTTTTAGAGTGGAAACATTCAAAAAAAGGGAAAACACATCTTTTATGCCTAATAATATAAATGGTTCTGGCTAAGGAAACATGGTTCTGGCTAAGGAAAATTTGTATAAATGGTTATAAATTTGTATAAATGGTTATAAATATAAATGGTTCTGGCTAAGGAAAATTTGTTAACAAGGAATATGAACTTAAATAGTGAAGGGAAGGGAAAAATGTATATATTTAATTCTCACTGAGCCTAAATACTGGAACAGGTATTAGATTTTTGGAAGTTAATATATGGTCAAGATAAACCTGTGTTTTAAAATAACAGCAAAGACAGGGACAAGAAAAATATTAAGTGACAAACACTGTGGAGGAAGCTAATATTAAAGACCCTGGCAATAGTCACATCCATAGGTATGAATCAATTTTATTTCTGCTTTGTCATGTTTTCTTTTTTTTTTTTTTTAAGTGTATTTATGTTGAGAAAGAGAAAGAGAGAGGGAACATGCATGAGCAAGGGAGGAACAGAGAGGGAGAGAGGGAGAGAACCCCAAGCAGGTTCTTTACGTCAGTGAGGAGCCCAATGCAGGACTTGAATTCTTGAACCATGATGTCATGACCTAAGTCAAAATCAAGAGTCAGACACTTAACTGACTTATCCACCCAGGTGCCCCTGTCATGTTTTCTGTTATATACAAATCATTGTAAGTCATTTTGAACCTTAATATTCAATTTATTTTTTTTTTTCCTGGAGGATTAACAAAGGCCTAATTGACATATGGGAAAAAAAGTGTATAGAAGTGGGCAGCATCAGCCACGGGTCTGATACAAATACAAGATATGAGGTGTTGTTTTTCCACAGAGCATAGAATTGCCTTTTATAAAGATTTAATCTTTATAGATTAAGATTTATAATATATAAATATATATTTATATTTATATAAATTTATAATTTATATAATTTATAAACTTATTATATAAATTACATAAATTTTATATAAATTATATAATATAATCTAGAAAGAACTAAATAACAAACAAAGAAGATGAATTTATGAAACCTGTAACCATTTCTTCTGACTGGAAGAAAAACCACAGGAAAAGAATTGATAGAATTTAGCCTTTCCTGTCCTTGAATAACATGGAGTCTGTTTTTACTGCATTTGATCTTTAAAGGGAGTGAATACCCTTTTTTAGTAAAATATAGTAAGTGATGACAGGCTTAAATGCCTGCTGCCATAGCTAAAAAAAAAAAAAATCTAAATTAATTACAAAGATTGTATTATGAAAGGCATCAGGAAGCATCATGTAAACAATGAGGTGCAGATGATCAAAACTCTGGAGAGGAAAGAATCATTTTGATGTAAGCTGATAACATCCAGCTAGTTGTTCATTCTGCCCCTTCTTGGGCATATGTCAGTTTTTACCAAGGAACGTTTACTAAGTTTAAGGTCTATTTTGGGAGACAGGAAAGCTAGGCCAAACGTGTCCAAAAGGCAGAGTAAAATCTTTCACAGACTGATACTTGGAAACAAAGACCTGGTAGGGAAGGTGCTGCCTCCAAAACATGCCCGTTTTCTGCCCTAAAAACTGAAACTACATAAGGCTAAGGGCTAAAGAGCTGAGGTGGAAACATTAGGCATCCCCTATGCTGAGGAGGTAACTCCCTGAATTAAAGGCCTCACTGGGAAAATCTGAGAAACAAGGGTCAGATGAGAGAAACTGACTTTGCTAAAAAAGCATCTCAGCCCTAATGCAGCTCAATCCCTCTCAGGATCAAGGATTTGCTTCCATATTGTCTTTCTGTCAGAGAAAGGGGGACTATTTCTGATGGCACAGAACATCATCTGGAGTCTCTACACAATGTTAACATACCGTAAAACACATTTTATGTCTGTGTTAACACGCATGTTATACATGTTAGAATAAAACTGTAAATTACTATACATACAAAGAGGACAGACTATATGACCATTAATCAAGGAAAAAATCCAAGGACACAAGATGCAAATCTAGATAGCATCCAGGGGTTAGAGTTGACAGACAAAGACATAAAAGTTACCATTAACACACACATTCAAGAAAATAGGGTAGACCAGAAAAATAGACAAAAATATGGGGAAGTTTGCCATTGAACTCCCATCTATAAAAACATAACTAATGTGTATCCTAGAAATGTTTGAAAAAAAAACATTAAAAAATAAATATTATATTTGAAACTAGGAAATCAATTTTTTTTAACAGTATATTAGCCACAGAAGAAATAAAGAGGGACATGGGAGACAGATCAATAAAAAAAATATCTAAAGGAGACCACCAGGAAAAATACCATTTACTAAAGGATGTGTGTGGGAAAAATGTGAGACACACATTATATGTGCACTTTTCACTATGTATGTTATATTTAAGTAAAACTGCTTTTTATTTACTTAAAAGTAATTTTTTTCTGGCTGGTTTTCTTCTTTAATACTCCACATATTCTTTGAGGATATTTTATCAATTAAAAAAACTACACTGACTTTGTAACTAATTGATTGTAACTTATTGTAACTTATGAATTATTTTATAAAGCACTGTCATTTTTACAAGCCCCATCCAGACACTTATCACATCACAATTATATCACGTCACTTATTCATTCTTTATATATTCTCATTTAACTTCCGTATACTGTAACATTTTTATTATTCTGCTCCTGGAGATTTCTAACTAAGCTTAATTTTGAGTATATTTTAATTATTCTTGTAACTATTTTGAATATAATACTTTATACTGTTTTTCTCAAGGGGTTTTCATGATAGTTAGAAAAGAGAAGCTATTGGTTGCAATGTACTTATTTTGTTTTCTTATTACTATACCCCAGGTAGAAAAGTCAGGTAATATGTACATCTTAAGAATTCATATCTGTCATTTTCATTATTGATATCTTTAATTTTAAATTCTTTTAAAATCATGTATGGTGGAAAATGATAGTTGTTAGCAAGTGTCACTGACTTACCCCTAGTTCACTAGTGCTACTACCAAAATAGTGATTCTTCCCAAGAGTGTTTTCATAGCACATATGATGGAACTGCCTTCAGGAATAAACATAACCTGTGCCTAATGACATACATAGAATGAAAATTCAGTAAATATTTTTAAATATGGATGAACAGATAGGCAAAATTATTCTCTTGTGTTATAAGAGCTTTTCACTTTCACTATTTTGAATCTTCTTTTCCTAAACTGAAAGAACTTTATCTTCTTTTTTTCCCCCATATATCATACATATCCCAGATTACACATCATATTATATGACTATCACACAAATCAATCATATATTAGGTCATAATACTTCTGAAGAATTTGGAATATTCAAAATCCAATATATGGTTACCCACTCTTATTCCCTTTGATAAATGTGAGGCTATATAGTCTATACAAGTTAATTTGTATTTGAGACAAAGGGTCTACATCTATAAGGATTCTATAAGGCTTTTCTGTATTTCATTGTATTGACAACAATGTTATTATTTTATAAATGTAGAAATGTTTCACCCAGTTGTGGGTATCTATATATCTACATCTGTCTCTACCTATCCATGTGAATTGTGATAATTTCACTAAGAGTTAATTTTTTTTTTTTGTAAATTGGCTCCCATTTATATGTAGTTTCTGTCAGAAAATTCCCACATAATTTATTTGTAAAAGGACTCTATGACAATGATATTTATATACTATGCTATAATATGAAACATGCCTATTAAGTATATACTTACTACTGCTAACATCCATAGGCATTTTCTTATTTATATCCTGAGATGCTAAATGGTCCAAGTTTTTCTTTTCAAGTCAGACCACACAATGAATAGGAACCCAACTATTTTTTTTAATGTTTTGTGTGTTTGTTTGTTTGTTTGTTTGTTTGTTTTTGAGAGAGAGAATCTCAAGCAGCCTCCCCCCTTTCAGTGCAGAGCTCGATGTGGGGGGCTCCATCTCATGAACCATGCAATCATGACCTGAGCTGAAACCAAGAGTTGGACGCTTAACTGACTGGGCTACCCAGGTGCCCTGGGACCCAACTACTAACTCTAGCTAGAGGTACTGTGTGGTGAAACAAAATAAAACAAAGGATAACAACCTACAGCTGTGCTTGTAAAGATAGAAAACAAAAATAATATTTATAGGAAACACCTATTGCATGCATCAGGCTGTCTTCTACACACACACACACACACACACACACACACACATTTAGTATATTTAAACTTATGACATAAATACAATTGCTATCCATATGTTAGAAATGAAGAAAGTGAAGCACAGAAAAATTAAGGAACTTTATTAAGGTTATACAGTATTTTCAACAATGTTACACAGTGGTAAGAAGTATAGTTATGATTTAAACCCAAGTGTATATTGCATAATCCCTCATTTTAACCAACATGTTGAATCTTCTGTTTCTTCTTAAGTAGAAACTAAGAATATATAGACATCATGACCTATATTTCTAATTCATCATGTTTATAAAACATATAGCACCATGTTTAACATGTACACTCAACTAATGTTCCCTTCACCTTTATCTCTATTATATGAAAAAGTAGTATCTGCTCCGTGTTCAGATACACTTTCTTTAAGTTAACAGTACCATGTACGCTAGACTATCCAACAAAAATCTTAGTGGACATATTAAAAACTTTGCAAGTGATTTTGATTCTTAACCTCAGTGGAGTAACATGAGAGAATGATCACAGCTATTTGCCCAGGATGTCCAAGTTTGCAATTGTTACTGTTATGATTATTAATAGCACTCATTCCTTGCTCAAAAATGTATTGCAATTTGTAGGATAAATTTTATGGCAACCCTACATATGAATTATATACCCAGTATTGTTGACTGAATTGTGTTTTCCCATAAGCCCCATTGTGATGGTATTTGGAAATGGAGTGTTTGGGAGGTAATGAGATTTAGATGAGGTCATTGAAGGTGGAGTCCTCACAAGAAGAGACACCAGGGGCTTGTAGGAGGCTCAGTTGGTTGAGCTTCTGACTTTGGCTCAAGTCATGATATCACTTTTTGTGAATTCAAGCCCCACATCATACTCGCCGCCGTAGGCACAGAGGCCCTTTCGGAACTTCTGTCCTTCTCTCTCTGCCCCTCCTGCTTGGGGTGTCTCTCTCTCAAAAATAAACATAAAAAAAAGAAGAAGAGACACCAAAGAGCATGCTTTCTCCACCATGCGAGGATGCAGACAGAAGGTGTACAAGGCAAGAGGAGAAACTTCACTAGAACCTAGCTATGCTGGCACCATGATATCAACTTTTCAGGCACTAAAACTGCCAGAAAATAAGTTTCTGTTGTTCGAGTCTATGGTATTTCGTTATGGAAGCCTGCACTGACATACACATGGCATCAAAATGTTGTTCAATGCGTTGTATTAAATAGAAATAACTTACAAACTAATTAAATTATATGCGTATAACATCTAACTTGCTTTATTTGAACAACTAGGAAAAAAAAAACATGTCTGGCCCTAAGTTATGCATCCTAAACTCTGATTTTCGTTAAGTATAAATTTAAAATTTCTCAATCTAAGAGCAACATAAGAAATTGATATTATAGTAATTTTTTAAAATATTGCTGCATTTCTATTATGGCAAAAATATTTACTTGATTTTCATTGTCATTGATATCAGCAATCAAAGTTCAGATCCAAATTTTTTACATTTAATTCCTAAATAACTTATCAGTTGTTATTTAACGGAAAAAATAAGCAGATTAAATCACAGAGTTTTGTGTTAGACTTATTTTAATTTTTATCTTACATCAACCTCAATTCTTCAAATCTTTGAAAATGTGTATTTCCACACTTTGAGAGGGAAGAGAGGATCTGTCTAATATGAATTGAAAGGTTGGTTGACATCAATATACCAAATAAATACCCTAAATTCTACTGTAAATGTTAACTTGTACTCAAAATTCTTTACCATCCAGGTTGGTGAGATATTTGTTTGCTTGTATTGTGATCATTTGGGTCCCTTGAAGTTTCAGCAAGTCCATTGCTATTTCCAAGTCTATAAAGCTCGTTCGGGTCTCTGTGCCATATCCATTCATATTTTGTTGACTTCACTTGTGTTATTCATCATCACTTGTGTTATTATGTCATAATATATTGAATAGACAATCATATACACATAAATATAGCTTCTTTCATATACAATGTAATGATTGGGGAAATGTGTAGGTGTGCTTGTGAGAAGCAAACAAGTTTTAGGCTATTAAGTTTTGATAAGAATCTTGTTTCCTTCAGAAAAAATAAGAGGGTTCATAAATCATAATTTATATTGTTTATAGGTATCCAAATGTGTCTATATATATATATATATATATATATAATTTAAATATGTATCACCTTTGCTTCCTAGAAATTATAAAAATAATTGTGAAGTCACCTCATACTTTGATTAAGAATGTCATTCACATTTAAAGAGTATAAAGGATTCTTTTTCTTCTTTCATAACTATAAGAGTAATATCGTCCCATCAATCTCTTAGACAATATAATCAGTGAGAATGTGCCTGGATATAATTTTACTTTGGTAGTTCTGCCATGTATGCTATAATTCAATTAAGATATTGGAGGAATATATAAACTCAAGAGTTATATCAGCTTCATCAATAATCCCAAGAACGAAGAATTAAGTTATCATTAGAGCCAAAAATATCCAAACTTCTAAAATGCCTTTTAAAATACTTGTTAATATTTTACCTCCCAGCACATTGACTTTATACCACAAAACTTGATGTCTTATTTATTTCATAGACATATATGTGTTTTGTTGGGCTACAAAGAAGCAAAATGGGGAAAAGAACAAAATGTGTACATATAGTGGCAATAAGATTTCACATTAAGAATTCTTTTTTTTTTTTTAATGTTAATTTATTTTTGAGAGACAGTGAGAGGCAGAGTGTGATCAGGGGAGGGCAGAGAGAGGGAGACAGAATCTGAAGCAGGCTCCAGGCCTGAGCTTTCAGCACAGAGCCTGATGCGGAGCTCAAACTCGAACCCATGAGATCATGGCCTGAGCCGAAGTCGGACATGCAATCGACTGAGCCACCCGGGTTCCCCATCACGTTAAGAATTCTGATGCTAATATGAAAAGATGGACTGTTTGATTAAAAACCAAGTAAAGTCAATAATAATTTTATCATAGAAACATATGGCATTGGACATAGTAACGTTTATTACATAGCTCATTTTTTATCATTTGTATTTTATTGCTGCTTTTGAATAAAAGTGATTTTACTTGGATATATTCTTCCCTGTGTTAATCTGGTTTTTATTTTTGTTGTTAAATTCAGTAAATAGCAGGTAGTAAAAATGAAAATAATTATATTTACCATTTAATAAGTATTCTCTATGAACTAGCACAGTACTATTTTACTCAGAACCTTATGTTTACAAATGACCACCTCACTATAATTTAATCTTAATGCACATTTAAAAATGCCACTAAAATCTTGGTAATGATATTTCTTTATAGGAAGAAAAATAAACCCAAGCAGCTACAAATAAAACTAGCAGTTTGTAATTATTAAATTAGTATTTCTTCTGTGGTTATTTACACTGCCACACACTATTTATTATAAAGATATTCACATAATAGCATTTTAGAGAATTAAAAAAATCTAATATTTAACATAAACACATACATAATTTGGAAAATGTAGCCATCAGAACATGCTAAATTTCATTTAGGCAATTTATATACCTAGCATCAGTTAAATGTGGAGATTTATTCATGAGTAGATATACGGAGGCCTGATAGTATTTTTAGTTTCAGATAACATTGATTTTCATACAGATTTTGAGTAAAATGAAATACACACAACAGTCTTTAATCTGTTCCTCCCTTCCCCTGCCTCTCTGCTAGGGATCTGACATTATGGATAAAATTGGCTAGATTCTACTGATAGAGGTTTCAAATTATTTTAGACTTTTTCCTTCTGCTTTTTCCAATAAAGTGTCTTAAAATACCACCACTTCTCCTCCTTTCCCCATACCTCTGAGAAGAAGTTTCCCTGATACCTAACTTTTAGTTAATTTGAAATCTTCAAAACGACATGTTGAATTTTTGATGGGAAGTGTCAGCTTTGTATATTAGAAGTCATGGACCAACAAAAGATAAGACCAACCCCTGAACATTATATAACCTTATAATGCCTCTCACTGCCTCTTTGTTATGTACAGGGTGATGTGGGACAGTCCCCAGTTATGTCTGCCACCACGGTACAGTAATGTTCCTTCCCTTTTGTTCTTAAATGTGTCCCAGTTCAGAAGGTAAATTATATGGTCGTCCATGTGCAATATAATACAGATGGGAATGGAAGCAATTCAGAGGAACCTGGAAAAAGTATTTAATATTAGTCCATAGAAGCTCTTACAAAATATACCTCTTAGAGTTAAGCTTCAACAGGGCATTTTTTGATTTCCCATGCACAGTGAAGAACGTATAGTCAATATTAACTGTCAGGATGTTATGAGCAAAAAAAAAAAAAAACAAACAAACTACAGTTCTTTATTATCTTACGACTCTAGGGAATCACCGTAGTAACTTGGCTCCTGAAATAGTGAGAGAGGAATTTGAAATTTTTCTTTTGTACAATCAAATCACACTTATATATTTAAATTAAATTGAGTAATGTTAATAGTACACAATCACTTTAAGATCCCCAGTGTAGCACCACAATTCAGTAACTACAAACAGGTAAATTGGCATAACTATATAACATTAGAATCAGTGGATGGAGATGGGCTCCTTCCAAAGCAGAGAGAGGACTGAGATTCTCATTTAGTAGGTGTGGGAAGGAATTTCAGAATGTGTACTGAACAGGTCAAAAACAAAAAATAAATTCATACAGATAAGAATTTTTCCACAGGTCTAGAAACACCACTCTAGCTATAATTCACTTCGTAATATTATTTGTTAGAATCTTTCATACATGAGATATTCTGCAGGGCACCACGTAGATTGGTGGACACAAATATGATTGCTGTCATTTCTAAGACTGCAGTATAGTTGGGAAGGCAGGCAATATGAGTAAGCAAAATGGGGTACCTGGGTGGTTCAGTTGATTCAGCATCTGACTTCGACTCTGGTCATGATCTCATGGTTCATGAGTTTGAGCCCTACATCAGGCTCTATGCTGACAGCTCAGAGCCTGGACCCTGCTTCAGATTCTGTGTCTCCCTCTCTCTCTGCCCCTCCCCTGTTCATACTCTGTCTCTGTCTCTCTCTCTTTCTCAAAAATAAATAACATTAATTTTTTTAAAATATGAGTAAACAAACTAATAGCTACATACCCAGAAACCATAAATATTATCAAGGAGAAGAGCAGGAAGCTATTTGTAAAAGATGATAGGGAGAGGAGTTCTTTTGGCTGGTAGTGGAGAGCTCCAACTTGATTGTTGTCATTATTATGCTCCAGCTGGTTGTCCTTATTATAAAGCCACCTCACCTGCCTCACCTGCCTCCTGTGACTTAGATTGCCAACTAAATTTCTGTCTTTTAACAACAATGTTTCTTCAGCAATGGACACATGACCTAAGGAAGAGAAATAGTCTGTCTGGGAAATTTACTACTTATTGGGAAAGAGTGGCCACCTTTACCCTGAATTCACTACTGCAAGGATGGCTCAGCCTTGATCAACCAGTGGGCATATTTACTACCACGAAGAAAACCTTCCTATCCTGTGATGCCATCATGTAAGAGGATAAAGGTTAGAAAGGAAGAGACAGAGCGCTGGTGGCATAGTTTTTAGTATGCTTGTTTCTCTACATACAGCCTGGTTTCTTGAACTCAACTTTACTCCTTGGACTTCCCCATTGTATGTTTCAGTGATTCTTCATTTGGCTTATACTAGCTGGACAGTTGAACTTCTGTCACTGGAGAATACTGACATTTTTCTGAGTCACAAGAAGACAGATTCTAGCTTCTTGTTTAACTTCGGAGATAGTTCTTCATTTTTTTTCATTTTAAATACTCATATATTTATATCTCATTATTCTTAGGAGTGTGGGGAAAGATGTTTTTTTCTTCTTCTTTTTTAATTTTGGGACCACTTCAAAACCTCAATTCCATCTAAGAAAAACAGCATGAATTGAATTTTTTTTAAAAAGTCTGTAGATTTTCTTGTCTGAGGAACTTGTAAGGATCTTTTAAACTGTACCCCAGTACTGAAAAAAGTACTAAACCAGAAATGGAAAAGTCTCTTAATTCTTAAGGAAATGGAGTTGAACTTATGGTGTGTAGGACATTGAAACTTCCAGGGGAGTTGAAGGACACTCGAATTGGTGAAAAGTGAGATCCCTAAATGGCCAGATGGTGAGAGTAAATTAACTTCCAATAATAGAAAATTCACAGAAGAGAAAGCTTCCAGAGGGATGAACAGAAGTCTCTTTGGAGTAAAAGGTGGTAACTGACTTAAGTGCCTATCACTTTAAAAGGAGATCCTTCTTCCTAAGTAAAACAACAAATTCAAATAAATAATAATAATTTAAAAAAATCAAGAGGTCAGCCCACACATCATCCCCAGAGCTTTGGCAACGGTGTACCACTGGGGAGTTAGGGAAGGAGGCTATCCAGGTGGAGTATTTCATCACTGACCTTGCTTAGCATTGTTGAACATTATGGTGATCAAAGTAGGCCAATTTTCAGTATGTTTTATTTCTATTTTACAAAATTCTCTTCAAACTATGTACTGCGTTTTTTCCTTCTTTGGGAACAGACTGTTCCAAGTGCCCACACCCTTGGCTCACCATCAGCTTAGGTAATGCTGGCAAAACTGTAATCACCGATCAGGTGACATGGACTCAATCCTCTTCACTAGTACATAGAACTCTAGGAGAGTAGTTACTTTGGATGACTAGTAGAAGAGACAATTACCAAGCAAAACACTTGACCATCAGAGAGAAAGCACAACTACAAAATATCGCCATACACCCATATGTAAATCCTCTCTGTTCATTAACATAACTGCACAGGAAAAAAACACAGTCCTTAACACCACAGGAAAGTAACAGACCAAGGAGTACTTCCTACAATCCAAAGACTATAGGTCAAGGTGGCAATTTTGCTATTCTAATCTGTGTATATAAATCCTGCAAATCTGCTTTCTTCATACTGCATTCTTAAATTAGGTGACTACACATTACACATGGCAGGTGTGGCTTTTTAGAAGCCTTTTTCCCCTGTACATCTGGATAGGAAGTCTAGCCTAGATGAATGAGAAAGTCTGCCAAAATAACCCAAGGCCTTGCTGCTATAAGCATTCCTTAAAAACTCACCTAACACAATAAAAACGATGGCCATGACTTTTTGAGTGCTTAGACTGTTCTAGTTAGTGTTCTAAGAGTTAAAGTATTTTCTGATGCTTATAAAATGTGATGGGAATATTATAATTATCTCCATTTTAAAATTATGACAGTGAATCGGTGAGAGAATAGGAAATTTATTAGGTCACAGGTAGTATATGATTTTCCTAAGACTTTCATAACAAATTATCACAAACTGAGTGGCTAAAGAGCAACTGAAATGTATTGTCTCATAGCTGTGGGAGACAGAAGTCTGAAATCAAGGTGTGGGCAGGATTGTTTCCTTAGGGAGGCTCTAATGGAGAATCCATTCCATGCCTCTCTCCTAGCCTCTGATGTCAGTTGGCAATCTTTGGCATTCCTGAGCTAGTGGCTGCCTTCTAATATCTGCCTTGTCTTCACATGACCTTTTCCTCGATGTCTCTGTATACCTAATCTCCCTCTTCTTCCCCTCATAAGGACACCAGTCATTGGATTTAGGGCTGGGACCCATATGTTCTCATCTTGAGATCCTTACCTTAATTACATCTGCAAAGATGTTTAATGCCAAGTTTGGTCATATATCAAGGTTCCAGGTGAACATGAGCTCAGGCAATCTAGCTCCAGAATGTGCCTTTCAATTACAATGTTAATCTGTTATCAAATATCTTCTGTTGAAGCTTTTTGATAGTCTCTAATGGAATCCTACATTAGATTTCATAAAGCTATCTTTTGCAGAGTATCTCAGCAAACTAAAGATATGAAAGTAAAACTCTGGAAAACAATTTTTCAGGAGCAAGACAGCAGGGCCCAGGCATGCAGTTTATAGGATCCTTTGACATAATCAAAGGAAAAGAGATAGTAAATCTCTAGGAGTGGATTGTTTATATGTTCAATCTTTTGTAATTATTACTTCTCTCACATAGAATGAAGATGAAGAATGTTTTCACCTGTCAGGTGTTTATATTTCATCTTTAGCAAAATGCTAATTGTGTACTTTATTTTCTTTTTAAGTTATACAGCTTCTTTCTCTCTCTTTTTTTTGTATAACTTATTTAAATATTATAGAAGTTAACCCATTGCAAAATATCTTCAATTCTTTGCCTTTTAAATTTATTGTGATATTTTAAAGCTTTTTTTTCCATTTAGGTATAGCTATTTTTCAAAATCAGTTTTATAGGGAGATAGACAGGTGTATATTTGCTTTCATTGTTTCTGTGTTTTCTGATTTTACATTTAAATATTTGTGCACAGTTTGTAAAAATCTAAATTTGTCTTTTCTACATTACTGCAAATCATTAAGTAATTAATTATTCTTTTCCAATGAGTTTAATTTTCATAAAACATTAAACCATAATTGAGCATAGTAAGGATTTTATATACTATTAAATTGAGTTGAATTTATAAATCCAATTTTAGGTTCTTTGAGAGCAGGAAGTATTTTAAACTGCTTAGGTTTATCCAATTCATTTAAAAAGTACTAATGATATATTACATTGAATAGAAAACATTTATCTGGACATTGTCTCCTTTATTTTACTAGATGAAACCTAGAATATTTTTATTTGAATTCTAATAGCCCTAATCCAAAAGATGTAGGTTGGAATTAAAATTTTATCATCTTTTATTAGAATTTTGTGGAAATTATAACTTATTATAGAGAAATGTGTATCTTCACATAGAAGATGCTAGGTCATTTCATCCACTTCTGTTTGTTTTGTTGTATTTCAGGACATATAAAAGTTCAGTGTACAAATAAGTTATAATAATACAAATTCTATACCCCTGCTAAATTAATACTAGATAATTCCTACTTCCATTGTAATTGTGAATAGGCCTTTCCATTCTAGTACACTGCTTTTGGCTAACAATACCACTAATATTTCTTCAGTTAGTTGGTAAGCAGAAGATTTTGCAATAATTATGCCATTTATACAAATAGCGGTAATTGTCTAATTGAATTGACCAGAGTTACAATAGATAATATTGCTGACATTAAGCGTCCTTGTTTTTCTTTTGATTTTAATAGGAATTCCTTTTAGCATTTACTGTCAAATATGATACTGGCTATTGGTGAGCTATTTTACTGTTAGCTCAAATTTGGTTAATAGAAGAACTAAATTATGTCACTAGGCAATTTTAAGACTCTGAAATGCATTATTAATATTCATATTTTTCTCTTTGACTTATTAGTAAGAAGGCTTATTATGAGATCCTATTGTTGAATTTTTTTTTCTAAAATAAACATTGTATAATTTATAAAATAAACCCTGGATATTTATATCATTCTTATAATGTGCTTCAGATTTTAATTTACTAACTTTTATTTTACATGTAATTTACTTTTCAGTAATATTAAAAACAGAGTATTTTAGGTGCTTTTGTAGTTGGATTTTGGTGAATAGTTTATATTAACATTCTGAAATTAATGGGGGATATTTCTTCCTTATGCTTTGGAACAATTAGACTAATACAGGTAGTATTAATTTTTGAATGTCCAAACAAACTTTTCTGTGTAGATGGCCGGAACTAGTGTTCTTAAGAGGGGCTTAACATTTGACAAACTTCATGCTATCACATGATTATTAATTTATTTAGGTTTCCTACAACTTCTTGTAATGCATGTCTCCCTTCAAAAATTTATGCTGATTTTTTAAGTTGCTACCCTGTTTTTTGTTTGTTTTGTTTTGTTTTTACAAAGCTAATTATCTTTTAATTACTTCAGTTTTCTTTCTGTGGTGCTATATACTCTTCATGCACAATTTATAATTTGATCTCTTTTCTTCATCACATTTTAATAATTCTATTTCCAAAAGATTAGTTAAAAAACATTGCATATTTTTAAAATTAATAGCAGGAAATTTTCTCAGTGCAATTTTTCTACATCTCTTTTTACAAATGGTTTGAATGGATTCTATTTCTTGCAAACAAATTATTTCTAAGACAAACTGATTTTATTAATGTATTAGGTTAGCAGATAATTGACCATCTTTTATTTAAATTTATAGTCATATTTGTAGAAAACTTTATAGTATATTTAAATTCAGAAATAATCTTTTAACTCAATATGGCCATTTTATATTTTACTTATTTATTTTGTTTTGAGAGAGAAAGAAAGAGAGAGAGCGAGAGCAGGAGGGACAGAGAGAGAGGGAGAAAAGAAAGAATCCCAAGCAAGCTCTGCACCATCAGTGTAGACAGAACCCAATGTGGGGTTTGAACTCAGGAACCGCGAGATCATGATGTGACCTGAAACCAAGAGTCGGTCACTTAACCAACTGAGCCACCCAAGCGCCCCAATATGGCCACTTTAAATAGGCATGTTTGTCTCATTTACATGTATTTCTTAATTGATTTATTCTCATATTTATAATCTTATTTAATATTTTTTGTTTTAATTTTTCTTCTCTTTATTTTTGCATTTGTCAGCTACAGAATTTGTTTCCCTCTATCATTTCAGTTGAAACACAAGTTATTTTCAAGCATTTATAGAACAGGCATGAACTTTAAAAATCTAGTGTAACTATGTATAGAAAATAATTTGAGGAGCCATGTTATAATTATACGACCTTTTAAGGGCTTCTAGGACAGAGCTACCAAGATTGTCTCAGAAATTTCAAATATTGGTAGTGATGAGCCATGTTAATGTGAAGTAGGCCTCTCAAAGCAACTTCTGTGAATCTCTACATGTAAGATATTCATTGCCTTTGTTTCTGGTAGGACACACAGCTCCTGATCCTATTTTGGGCCAGGTCTCCACTGGTGTAAACATGTCCATGACCTTCAAGTCACAGAAGGATATTCTCACTCTGTTAATCCCTGTTCTGCATCATCATTCTTACCCTCATGACTGGCTTATTTTCATCAGCACAAAAACATACTTTGATATCACTCATGTTGAAAAATTTCACAAACAGGCAAAATCCCTTGTCACTATGGTCTTCTACCAAGTACTGCATTTCTTCTGTCTAGTTTCCAAAAAAAAAAAAAAAAAAAAAATTCACCATTGTACCCCCCAGAATTTAGAACAGTTCCTGGCACATAGTAGGAGTCTAACCTATTTTTAATGATTAGATAAATAAACTGAAGATGCCTGATTTCTTGACAAATGCTGAAAATACTCAGAAATGATATCCAAAAAATGTGTCTTCCCTTCCTGGTCAGAATCATTTCTGTATGTCAGCTTTGTTAATGAAGAAAGAACAGTTTTTTCCACCTCTCACAGATCCAGTTTTCTAATTAGAGCCAGCAGTTTGTTACTGATAATCATTTTTAAAGATCATAATGTGTATATGTTTTCATGTTTTTAACATATGTTATGACTCTAAATTACTCATAACTAAGTTTTTTATGTGTTTTATATCAAAACAACTTTAATGCTAATTCACACACGCATATTTATAAATATATGCTTATGATGACAACTTTTATTTCATTTTGTTTTTGTTTTTTTCATAAACGGATCTGTGCAGAAATTTTCTTTTTCATTACATCATTAAAATTTTTTCTATTTGTTTTATTTGCCTCTTAAGACATATAAATATCTATGTAATATCTTTGTTGTCCAAATTATGGAGGTATCAGCTCTCTGTCTTTATTTCTAATATTTTTTCAGCAGATTATGAGATTTTCTTGAGATTACACTTTACCACCCTGATTGATGTTTGACAGAGCTCACTGTGTTTTTTGTAGAATATTATTTTACTCACATTATGATTCATTTGTATCCCAACACTCTTTTCTTTGACAAAGGATTTTTCATCTAATTTTGTAGTGGCCTTTGCAAGAAATGAGTTGAGCTTTTCCTTTCTCACTCTCTTGCCCACACCCCATGTAACTCACTTAACAGTCTCCAAAATAAGCATTTCCCAAAATAATAAATTCTTTCATTTTCCCTTTAAAGTACAAAAATAATATTAAAAACTGTGGCCTTCTGGGGCACCTGGGCAGCTCAGTCAGTTGAGCATCTGACTTCGGCTCAGGTCATTATCTCCTGGTTTGTGAGTTAAAGCCCCACATAGGGCTCTCTGCTCTCAGCACAGAGCCTGCTTCAGATCCTCTGCCCCCCTCTCTCTGCCCCTCCCCTACCTGTGCTCTCTCAGAAATAAATAAAACATTAAAAACAAAACAAAACAAAAAACTGTGGCTTTCTCAGATTATCTTTTGTTTTCCAACTCTTAGTAGTGTCATGAATATTGTGTCTTTTATAAGATATATATCAGTGAAAGCGCTGTCATAAATGGCCAATGATAATCACTCTTAGCACCAGGAGACAATAAATATGTAAATCAGAAAATGGATACTCAATAAAAGAGACCTGATCTTACTTTTCAAGAAAATAACCCAATTTTGGGGCACCTGGGTGGCTCAGTCGGTTAAGCGTCTGACTCTTGACTTCAGCCCAGGTCATGATCTCACGGTCTGTGAGTTCGAGCCCCACATGGGGCTCTGAGCTGGCAGCACAGAGCCTGCTTGGGATTCTATCCCTCCCTCTCCCTCTGACCCTCCCCTGTTTGTGCTCGCTCTCTCTCAAAATAAATAAAATTTTTAAAAAAAGAACACAATTTACATGTTTCTGTTAATTCTATAATTCTTTAGTATTGGTTCAATTTCTTTAATAAAAAAATCACTGTGTAACATTTGTCCATGGGGGCATCAATGTGTGAGCTTTCCATTAAGACACAGGTAGAGAATTTCTCCATATACTCAAGATTTTCTGTAAGGGAGGATCAGGAATTGAGATATTATAACTCAAAATCTTTATTTGTCTCATGGAAAAAAAGGGAGTACATCCACTTTAAGCACACATACAACTGTTTTTAAATTTGAATATAATTGACCCATGATGCTACATTAGTTTCAGCTGTACAACATAGTGATTCAATAACTCTGTATGTTACCCTACACTCACCGCAAGTGTAGCTACCATCTGTTACCACGCAATGCTATTACAATACCACTGACTATACCCTCTGTTACCTTCTTTATTAAGACCTATATGTTATCAACTATGTCCAAAATAACTCACTTGTACCCCAATGTTTATAGCAGCACTCTCAACAATAGCCAAATTATGGAAAGAGACTAAATGTCCATCAACTGATGAATGGATAAAGAAATTGTGGTTTATATACACAATGGAGTACTATGTGGCAATGAGTAAGAATGAAATATGGCCCTTTGTAGCAACATGGATGGAACTGGAGAGTGTTTTGCTAAGTGAAATAAGTCATACAGAGAAAGACAGATACCATATGTTTTCACTCTTATGTGGATCCTGAGACATTTAACAGAAACCCATGGGGGAGGGGAAGGAAAAAAAAAAAAAAAGAGACGTTAGGGTGGGAGAGAGCCAAAGCATAAGAGACTCTTAAAAACTGAGAACAAACTGAGGGTTGATGGGGGGTGGGAGGGAGGAGGGTGGGTGATGGGTATTGAAGGGGGCATCTTTTGGGATGAGCACTGGGTGTTGTATGGAAACCAATTTGACAATAAATTTCATATATTAAAAAAAAAACTCACTTGTATTTACTGTAGTGTTGGAGCACTTAATACATGAAAACACCTGAGGACAGGAGTTATATCTAAACATTCTATGTGTTTCTATGTATAAAGCATAAATTTTTTTATAAAAACATATTTAATGTAATTTTAATGGGTAATTTGGAATATACAATTGACTATTTCCATAACAGTTTACAAAATATAGGCAAAAAAGTTCACTAATTTACACCTCAGTAATTTTGTCAGTGCAAATAAATATAAGGGTAGATCTGCTTACAGCTCAGATACCATCATGACTAATAGGGTTGTAATTTTTAAAAGCTGACATTCTGTAGAAAACCTACTTTATAAATGTATAAATATCATTTTGACTAATAGGAAATCAGTTTCCATGGCAGCTTTTTAGGAAATATAATCATTGTCTTCAAAGCATGCTACTTACTGAGGTGTTTTCAAAATGTAGGTCATGTGAAACTGGTGATATTAGACCCCAGTATATCTACTTGCTTTTATATAAGATTTATTTGAGGTATGGAATTCACTCAGGTATGGGGAATGTTTTGTGCATTGAATCTCTTAAAGCCTCCAGAAGTGCCTTTTATTGTTAAAACCTACATTGTAAAATGTACACATCAGACTAAGAATTCTAGTAGGTAGATTTATAATAAAGATGATAAATGCCCATTCTAAATAGCTTTTGGAATGGCATAGGCAATAAACTAACCATTAGATATGAGTTAGATAAGCTATGCTTTTCTCAACCTTTGGATCCAATCTGAATGTGTATGTGCATAATACTTTTATTTCCTTACAATAGTCAGAGGTTCAACAGAGCAATAGCCATAGTTTTCTCTGATTAAAAAAGGAACATCACATCTTCTGTATTGACAACACAGCTGGTAGCTACTATACATTAAATATATAAACTATTTATAGTTTTTCAAAGTAGCAGGTATTTCACAACTAATAATGTGGTGTTCTTACTTTGTATTCCTCTTCTATAGTTAAGGGTAGAAAGCAATTGAACAAGAAAAGCTTTAAAGCCACAGAAGTGTTGCTTTTTAGCATAACATATTTACTTGTTAAAAAAGAAATCCAAGTTATTCAGTACCAGCACCTATGTGACAGGCACCATGCTGGGTATTAAGGTTATTATTTAATCACCCCCTACATTAGGAATACACAGTTGATAAATAAGAAGAAAATTTCAATATAGGCCCAAAGTGCAATTTTGGTACCAATATTGAGTGTTTCAAAAATAACACAGAAAAATCATATGGTTGAATCTTGAATAGATATTATCTAGGAATGCTTCCCTGATATAACTTGTGACTAGCATAATTTAAGGATTAGAGGTATTACTGGCCTGGAATTGGGGGTAGAAAAAAATTGGGAGAGACATAAAGTTGTAGGTAGAAGGAGGGAGAAATCATTCCAGGAAAAAGGAATAACATATGCACAGGGTAAATTGTAAGAGAAGTAAGAAAAATTGGCATATCTATATATAATGGAGTGGTGTTCATGGTTCAGTCTATCTAGTACAAGAATGTTCTCTTTGAGAAAGGAAGTCAGAGGTCAAACTCTGACACAAGTTTTGAACTTTTTTTGTTTCTTCCCAGAGTCTTGATTTGAAATGCCTTTATCGATTCTGCTAATATTTTAGTTTATTCTGTGTTTCTCAATGAATGTTTTGCTGATAGACATGATTCCTTCATTTCTGTTTATCTGATTCAGTCTGACCAAAGTCTCACAGTTGGTGAGGGTGTTCTCAGATCTGACACCACTTTACTTATATCATTCCATGCACTTTCTTGCCTAGAAAAAGCTATTCCAATTTTCTTCCAAGAATCTGATGAGGGCTTTTCTCCCACAATAGGGTGCTAGAGATGGCTTTCTCTATGCATGCGTGTGTGTGTGTGTGTGTGTGTGCGCTTGTACATGTGCGTGTGTGTGTGTGTGTGTGTGTGAGAGAGAGAGAGAGAGAGAAAGAGAGAGAAAGAGAGACAAATACCTATTTGGATCATTGCAGAAAATAACAGATTGAAAGCAATATTGCCAGAAAGCAGTGCCAAAGCAATTAGGAAGAAGAATATTGAACTCCTCTTTCCAGACCAAGGATTAGGAGAGGCATATAGAGAGACATGAAAGAAATGGGTAATTAGTGGCTACCTATAAGAATGTGGAATATTAATAAGTCCATAATGAAATCCCAAAACTGAAAATGAAATTATAACTTGCATTTAGCCAGGAATCTTGAATTTAATAGATTTTTAATAATTAGGCCTTGAAATAGATGTATCAAGATCAGCTTTATATTTATGATATTCAGGAAGAAGGACCTGTTTTGCTGAGCAAGTTATTATTTACAGAATGTGAATAATACAGAATGTGAATAATTTTTTAAACATGTAAAAAATTATGTACCCCACTCTTTCCCTTCATACATTATAATGATTACCTTACCAATAATTCAATATTATGTTAGCTTGTGCTTATTCTATTAAGTTGTTTGAAAGTGAAATGTGACAAGAATAAGCCTATATTTTGTCAATGAAGGTGTTGTTGATTATATGAGTTACCAAATTTTTCTAAACTTGAGCAATTTTTAATTTTAAAAATTTGGTTCCATTTCACATAATCCTGCTAATACCTTTGCATGACTATTTCTGAATCCAGGGGGGTTGTGAATATGATAAATAATTAAACTATATCTTTCAGTATTTTTTAAAATATTGAAACAGCAGTGTATATGCTTACAAAGTTTATGTGAATTACTATATGAGATAATATTTTATATATTTATGGAAGGTAAAATAAAATTTCCACCATAAAGAAATATTTTCCTAACCGTAAATATTGCCAGCTAACCAACAGGGATTGAACACCATGTTGGAACAAAAATAGTCCAGAACCACACTTTCAAAGTTGAGCACCTGCTGTAAAATAACCATCTGTGATTAACTGTAATTTAATTATGAATTCATTCCTTTTGTGTACACTGGAAGGATCTCATAGGTCTTCCCCAGTTGGTCAACAATCAACCTCTGGCATTTTGTTAAGGAAACTTGAATATTCTCTCAATAGCACCTGCTAACTCTATCTCATTGCAAATTTTGTAAAGAGCTTCTGGGATTTTATGGCGGCATTGATAGGCAAATAAATTATTAAACTTGGAATCAAAAGCTCCATTAATTAATCATCTGCCTTAGAAGGCTGATGCCCTCAGCTTTAGGATAAAGTTGGTGTTTACCTTCAAGTCATATGGTAACTTCAGATATTTAATGGAATAATTCAGGTAGTCAAATACTTGTGACCCATTTTAATATTTTATAAGAAGGATTTTCATCCTTTAATCCACAACTATTTACTTAATCGTGGTCTCCCTTTACAGGAATTGGATTGTGATAAAATTAAGGTGCTACATATTTAATCTTTGCATTGATTACTGATTGCCCTTTTTACTGCATATTTTTAAAATATCATACTCTTATATTACAAAGTTTCTTCATTAAAATATTACTGGCCCAGGGGCACCTGGATGGCTCAGTCGGTTGAGCGTCCGACTTCGGCTCAGTTCATGATCTCATGGTTTGTGAGTTCAAGCCCTGCGTCAGGCTCTATGCTGACAGCTCGGAGACTGGAGCCTGCTTCCGATTCTGTGTCTCCCTCCCTCTATGCTCCTCCCTTGCTCATGCTCTGTCTCTCTCTGTCTCTCAAAAATAAATAAATGTTGAAAAAAAATTTAAATATTACTGGCCCAAAGTTTTCTATCTTCACAATAACCACGAGGTAAAACCAACTTTCCTCTGACCCAGATCACCTTCTGTAATGGCAGAGTGAAAAACTGTGCAAACTCCCTCTAAAACAAGACAATATGGTAAAAGAATTGCAATTACAGTTTCAGAAATCAAAATCCCCTCTCTATTTCTAGGTAATCTGAATAGATCTATAACGAGCAAAGAGATTCAACTAGTACAAGAGAGAGAGTGTGTCAGAGAAGAGAGAGTGAGAGAGAAATCCAGGCCTGGATGAGTTCACCAATAAATTCCTCCAAATATTTTTTAAAAGACTTAATAGCGGGGCGCCTGGGAGCCTCAGTCGGTTAAGCGGTTAAGCGTCTGATTTCAGCTCAGGTCATGATCTCACAGTCTGTGAGTTCGAGCTCCGCATTGGGCTCTGTGCTGACAGCTCGAAGCCTGGAACCTGCTTCAGATTCTGTGTCTGCCTCTCTCTCGGCCCTTCCCCTGCTCATGCTCTGTCTCTCTCTGTCTCAAAAATAAATAAAAACATAAAAAAAAAAAAAAAAGACAATAGGAATCCTTCACAAACTCTTCCAAAAAATAGATAACACTTCCCAGCTTATTCTATCAGGCCACTATTACTGTGATATGCAAACCAGACAAAACTACTACAAGAAAACTATATTTCACTGAATGGCAGAGAGACCTGCACATAAAGTGGAGTGCCAGGGCTGCAGCAGAAAGAAGAGCAGGAAGGCGAGGAGAGTGGGAAGGGGGGTGGGTCGCGGAGAGTGAAAGAGGGCGGGGCAAGGAGGGGCGGGGCGCAGGGTTCTGAGAGTGGAAAGGGTCAGGGGCTGGTCTGGAGGCCTGGGCTGCAGTCCTGCAGCATGGCCTTGGCCTCTGTGAGTAGGCATCACAAGCAAGGGCTCTGTCTAGAGAGGATCCAAGATGACCAAGGAGGAACCTCCCCCAAAAGGTTTGAATGAAACATACTTCAAAGTTATGGCACTTGATGAGTTAATTCTAAGATGGAAACAATATGAAGCCTAGGTCCAGACTCTGGAGGACAAATACACAGATCTTAATTCTAATGATGCAACTGGCTTAAGGGAGTCTGAAGAAAACCTGAAGCTCACTGGGAAAACATCCTTGTAATGAGACTACCAACCAAGAAGAGAGATAGATGCAAGAGTGTACTACTCAAATCCAGTACCTCAAGCAAGCCCAGAAACCTAGCGATGCCCAACTGGGATCAACAAGGATAGACCCAGGGATGAACTTGTTTTTTCCTAAAAATGAAAAGTGAACTGTAATAGACTGAAGACAAACTGGAACAAGCCCAAAATGAACTGAGTGACTAGAAGTTCACACCTGACAGGTAAACAAATCATACTCCCCTGTCAGGATTTGGCTGAAAACCCCCAAGGAGAAAGCTGTGGTGGGACAGCCAAATACTGGTTTCCACACCAAGACTCAGATTTCTTGAGCCAAAAAAAGCCACATTCTTATGCTATCCAGCTTGAAATGGTTAATATAAAACTGACCAAATGAACCTTGTGTTTGAGCTTTTTTCTCTACCCTCTCCCCTTGTTTCTGAGGCCTGATGGCATGGGACTATTCTGAAGAAATTGCCACCCCTGAAAACCCCCCCTTCTAGGACATGTAGACACCTGAGAAATGTACTGTTTGAAGAAAATAGAGGAAGAAACCGAAGTCTTAGGTCTGTGGCACACTGTATCTTCCATTTAAAGGAAAGAAACATAGAGATTTAAAATCATGAATTGAACATGTAAAATTCCGGTAAAATGTAAAAATGGGATATGCATCACTCTTAACCTGAGCATAGTGACTTAGAGACGCTTTATATCAGTTTTGCCAATAAGGCTGTGGACTTTGTGATTCAAATTGACTTCTGGGTCAAAACTCAAAAGAGGTGAATTTTGCCTTAAAAGCGTATATTTGCGGGGCACCTGGGTGGCTCAGTCAGTCAAGTGTCTGAGTTCAGCTCAGGTCATGATCTTAAGGTTCCTGGGTTCAAGCCCTGCGTCGGTCTCTGTGCTGTCAGCTCGGAGCCTGGGCCTGCTTTGGATTCTGTGTCTCTGTCTCTCTCTGCCCCTCCCTAGCTGGCTCTCTCTCTCTCTCTCTCTCTCTGTCTCCCTCATTCAAAAATAAGCATAAAAAATTTAAAAGAAAGGGTTTATTTGCTAAGAACAAATGTTAATAGTCATGAATCAAATAATAGATGTCAGTGCAAATAGTTCATATATTTAACCATTTAGTTTGGAGCTCTATATTACTTTATTGAGCCTTAAGTCAATGTCATTTTAATCAATGATTTGTTCTTTGAATGGTTGCTAATGTTGTAGATAATCTTATTGAGGACTGTATGAACATATAGATGTGGTGTCAAACTTCAGGTTGAAACTGTTTGAAGCATTATAAAAATTCATTTCACTACTAGATTGTGTAAGGATACTGGCTGTGATGAGACTGGTTTTTTTTTTTTTTTTTCCTGTAGTGAAATTAGATCCTCATTCCATTCAACAGGCACATTTTGAAAGAGCATTGTTGTTGCTGTTAATGGAAGACTGGGTTTCCTTCATTGTATCTGGGCTTTTGTATTGCATTCTTGATATTAAATTAAATATGCCTTGAAAAAATACAAGAAACTACAAGATAAATATCCTTTATTATTACAAATACAGATTATCATCAGTAAAATACTGACAGACTGAATCTAGCAACATATATAAAGGATTATACACAGTGATTAAGTGGAGTGTATCTGAGAAATGCAAAGTAGATTTAAGATACAAAAATCAATCAATGTAATCCTATATATTAATAGAACACATGATAAAAGCTATGTGATCATCTCAACAGATGTGGGAAAAGCATTTGAAAAGTTCTGTGCCTTTTCATGATAAACCTATTTAACAACTAGGAATACATTCGAATCCTCCAAGTCTGAGAAAGTAGTTTGTAAGACATTCACAACTAACAGGGTATTTAATGAAGAAAGGCTGAATGTTTCCTCTTAAAATAAGAAAAAGCAAAATGATGCCCATTTTTACCTCTTCCACTTAACATTTTACTGAAGATTCTAGCCATGGCAATTAGGTAAGAAAAAAAAATAAAACGCATCCAGATTATAAAGAAAGAAATAAAACTATTTTTATTGGTGGGTGACCCAATCTTGGATATACAAAATCCAAAGGAATGCGCACACACACACACACACACACAAATTATCTGAACTATTAATGCAGTTCAGCAATGTGGCAGGATCCAAGATTGATTTACAAAAATCAGCTGTTTTTTATATGCCAGCAATTAACAATTTGAACATGAAATAAGGAAACAATTCAATTAATAACAGCAACAAAAAATGAATAACTAGGAATAATTTTAACAGGAGAAATGCAAGGCTCACACACTGAAAATTTCAAAGCATACTGAGAGAAATTAAAGATATAAACAAGTAGAAAGACATCCTATGTTTCAAGTTTTAACACTTAAATGGCAGTTCTCCCCAAACTGATTTATAAATTCAATGCAATTCCTATGTAATTCCTGCTAATGTTTTGCACAATTAAAAAACTGATCCTAAAGTTTGTATATAAATTCAAAGGACCCAGAAAAACCAAAATTATCTTGAAAAAAAAAAGAAAAATTTGGAGGACTCACATTCAATTGATACTAAGAAGTTACTATAACCAAGACAGCATTGTACTGGCAAAAGGACAGACATATAGATCGTGAAGTAGAATTAAGAGTCAAGAAATACACCCTATATTTATGGTCAATTGATTTTTTTTAACTTTTTTTTAACGTTTATTTATTTTGAGACAGAGAGAGATAGAGCATGAACGGGGGAGGGTCAGAGAGAGAGGGAGACACAGAATCTGAAACAGGCTCCAGGCTCTGAGCTGTCAGCACAGAGCCTGACGCAGGGCTCAAACCCACAAACTGCGATATCATGACCTGAGCTGAAGTCGGATGCTTAGCCGACTGAGCCACCCAGGTGCTCCTATGGTCAATTGATTTTTGACAGAGGTGCCAAGACAATTGAATGGGGAAAATAGTTTGTTCAACAAATGGTGCTGGACAACCAGATATCTACATGCAAAATAATGAATTTGGACTCATGCTTCACACAATACACAAAAATGTGCTCAAAATGAATCCTAGACCTCAATGTAACCGTTAAATATGAAAAAAAATTAAAGTAAGCATAGAAGTAAACGTCTGTGATTTTGAGTTAGGCAATAGTTTCTTATGTATGCCACCAACTGCAAAAGTGTCAAAAGAAAAACATAGGTAAGGAATTCTTACCAGTCAATAATAAAAGACAAATCACCTGGCACCTGGGTGGGTCAGTTGGTTGAGCATCAGACTTCAGCTCAGGTCATGATCTCACGTTTCATGAGTTTGAGCCCTACATTGGGTTCTGTACTGACAGCTCAGAACCTGAAGCCTGTTTCAGATTCTGTGTCTCCCTCTCTCTGCCCCCCCACCAACTTGACTCTGTCTATCTCTCTCTCAAAAATAAATAAAACGTTAAAAAAGATCAATGACCCAATTCTGAAATGGACAAAAGATTTGAATCAATAATTCTCCAAATAAAATATATAAGTAGCTTATTTCATTTACCATAATGTCTCTAAGGTCCAACCAGACAGCACATGTTAGAATGTCTTTCATTTTTGAAGATGAATAATATCCCACTGTGTGTATATACCATGTTGTTTTTTCATCCATCTCTTAAATGGATGAATCACTTGTGTTACTTCCATCTTTTATGTATTTTGAATTATTCTGCTATGAATAAGAGTGTATAAATATCTGTCAAGACCCTGATTTCAATTTTTGGAGGTATGTAACCAAGTATCTGTCAAGATCCCACTTTCAATTTTGGGATTATATAGTCTGTTCAGAAAGCTATAACAAAAGACCATAAACTGGGTGGCTTAAATAAGTCATTTATTTCTTGCAATTCTGGAAGCTAAATCCAAAATCAAGACTCCGGACAATTTGGTGTCTGATAAGGGTCAGCTCCCTAGTTCATAGCTGGCTGTCTTTTCATTGCGTCCTCATATGACAAAAGGGACAAGACAGCTCTCTGGGGTCTCTTTTATAAGGCACTAGTCACGTTTATGAGGGCTCTGTAAACATTCATTGAACAATCCATGTTAAAAATGATCTTATACTATAACAGTTGTGGAAACTTTTTTAAAAAACATGTGTCTATAAAGGCATAAAAGTTGAATTATATGGAAAGGGAACTATATAGAAATTTTAACAGAGATAGTAAATAATAGTGATGATGATGAAGGTGATGATGGTCATGATGATATAGCTTCCAGTGATTTAAAGCTTAGATTTTTTGATAAAACACATTGCATGTTTAAAAGCAGGGAGGCCTGGAATGCTCAGTCATTGAGTGTCCAACTCTTGATTTCAGCTCAGGTCATGATTTGTGGGATCAAGCCCTGCATCTGTCTCCATGCTGAGCATGGAGCCTGCTTAAGATTCTCTCTCTCTCTCTCTCTCTCTCTCTCTCTGTTGCTCTGCCCCCTCCCCTGCTCACATGCTCTTTCTCTAAAATAAAAAAAAATAGAATAAATAAAAATAAAAGCAAAGGGAAGTAAATATAATCAATTCACTTACCACCAGTAGCATTTTGATATTTGTTATTCTACATGAATTAAAGAGAAGAGACAAATGTATATCTTGGAGATTTAATTTAAAATGGAAGTTGCTACTGGACCTTTCTGGAGACTGAATACCTGAGCATGATATACTATATGTTCTTTGTTCTTTGGATATCCTATAATGAACTAGATGCTTTATATATGTCCAACCAAGTCATCAAGGTAAGTGTACGCAACATAAAGCATCATGTGGAAGTGGTAATCATTAGATAAGTCTCAGCAGGTGATGAAGGCACTGGTGGTATGAATAGATTGCTTGTACGGTGTATTTACTCTATGTGTATTGCTAACTCACCCTCACCTGACCACACAAGAAAATATTTGAATCAAGTACCCATAGATTGCAACAGCATCTACCAAGAGTGTATTGTTGCTTTATTACATCCTTATTCAAGGAAAAGGGATTCTTCCAACTGGAGAAGATTTTGAGTGGTACATCTAGGCTGTCAGTTTGATAGGAGGAAGAGATGGTCTCAGGACACTGATACTGATGCTCATGCTTTTTACTGTATACAGATGTTCAAGCACCTAGAAATGCTCAAATTGGAGGAGTGGTGAAAATACGTCTATCAGCTCATCGGGATTAGATTCTCAGAAAAATGTCTTGAATTAAGGAGTTTTAAATATATATTTAAAAAAGGAACCAAACATGAAAACTAACCAACCAAACAAACAAAAAACCTGGCTTTGTGGCATTAAGATGTTCTTGCTATTCAAGTAGACAAGGTGACAATTATGTGGATGTCAGTTAAGTTCTTTTTGCAGCTGAAGTGCCAATTGAGAGAAAAGAGAAAACGGAGAGGATAATGGAAAACATTATAAATATCAGGCATAATTCTGTAATAGCTTTCCAAATTTTTCTAACATATATGCATTCCAATTTTTCCCTTTCTTTCTTTTATCACTTTATATAAGAATTACATTGGTGGTAGCTTTATAATTTACACTTAAGTTGGCTGATTATCAAAGAGAAATTGCAACTAAATGGAAGAATAAACTTCATTAATATATGGAATGATTAGTCAATATCTTTGAAGGTCTTTCCATCTTGTAAGGGATAATAAACTTTCCATTATTTAAATATTTATTTTATTTCATTTAAGTTTATGTATTTTGACAGAGAGAGAGAGAGTGTGTGTGTGTGAGCAAGGGAGGGGCAGAAATAGAGAGAGAGAGAGAGAGAGAGAGAGGATCTCAAGCAGGCTCCATGTTCTGTGTAGAGCCTGACACAGGGCTCAATCTCACCAACCATGAGATCACTACCTGAGCCAAAATTAAGAGTCTGTCTCTTAACCAACTGAGCCACCCAGGCACTCCAATTTGTTTTTATTTTAGAGCATGCAAATGGGGTATGGAGCAGAGGGAGAGAGAGAGAAAGAGAGAGAGAGAGAAAATCCCAAGCAGGCTCCACACTTATTGTGGAGCCTGACAAGGGGTTTGATCCAGTGACCTTGGTATCATGACTTGAGTCAAAATCAAGAGTTGGACACTCACTCAACTGAGCCACCCAGGTGCCCCTAATCTTTTCATTTTTAAGAGATATAGTTGCTCATGCTAGCTAAAAACATGTTATTGTCTTGAAATTTAAGGATAGATATTGAGAAACTGAACAGATGGACTATGTTGGGTATGATGAACTGGCACTAAGCCTCTTTCTAGTAGTTTAGTGGACCTTTCTATAAGTAGACTGCAAACTTGGAAACCACTTCCCAACTCCTTTTTCATTTGAGTTCATGACGTGAATTGTGTTCTGCCAATTAAGTTGGAAGCCAACATTTTAAAGCTAGGTTTTCATTTACTTCCCCAGTGAAATTTCCCCAAAATTCCTAGTTAATGGAAACCAAAGTCATAATATTGAGTGGCATGAGAAAGGAAGATACAGAACATGTCTCCCTCTCCTTCTGCCTCAAGCTATGTCTCTTACAGCTAATACAACTTCTTTATGCCTCCCCTCCAAAGTGGAATGCCCACCATGGTTCCTGGATAATTATGGGCTCTGAAGTCTGGTGACATTTCCTCCTTATTTTCTTTTCTTAATAGGACTAGCCATGTTTCTTGGTCTTTAATTTTGGGAGATGGGGAAGGGATCACTATTCACCCTTGGCTTCTCAGAAAACAAATCATCTTCATTAAATCCTCTCTGTTTTCAATTCTTAAATTGGCTTTTGTGTTCCTGGTAACTCTGGCTGAAGTACTCTGGACATTTTTACTCTCCAACAAAGTCGTATAGATTGAATTATAGGTAGAAGTTGCTGCACTAGATTCAGTGTTCAGTGTCCAGTCAAAGCTTCATTTATATCACGAATCTGTGGAGCTGGCTGGCCTTAGCATTCTAGGTGTCTAGTCACCATTTTGTTGATGTTGGGCTACAGTTGTGACAGTGGTTTCTTAATTCCAATTTTTAGAGAGACAGAGTACAGTTAAGAGATTGTGCTCAAACTCACTATTTTCAGAGGTGATCTCTGATTTCATAACACTTCCATTTTCTGCTAAAAATGCCAAAAAACAAAAACCTAAATAGACTGTCTTCCTGTACAGAACCTTAACTGATACAACCTGAGTGTTTAAAATGTAAAATTAGTTTAGGTTAAGATATTACATTTTTTACATTTTCAAACATTTTACATTTATATCTGATCCATTTTGAGCTATAATTTATGAAAGAACTAGTGTTCACATTTTACTAAATTTATGAAAAGCATTTTTCTTACAACATTAAATATTCTTTTCTTCTTTTAAAAAAAACGTTTCTAGCTATTTATAGGCCATCAAGAGTTTCATAAAGCTTGGATTGATTAAACAAATAAAAACTAAACCCTAACTTGAAAACCAATTTCAAGTGGTTATGTTGTCATGAATTTAAAATTATATTGTTAAAACAACTTTTCTCAAGGGTATCCAATAACCTGAAATATCTAACAACATGAAAAGTTTAAAGTTAAAAGAAATCCAATTTCTTTTGGAAAGTTTTTTTCCCCTGGTTGTGTGGGATCCCAGAATTAAAATGTGAATACATATTATCATATTTTCATTTGTATTTTAATACAGTGAACATTTTTTTTAATCACAGTGGTGTTACCAATAGTACTATGCAATCTGGAAAATTGAGCTGTCTTGTTGATCTGAATTAATAAATTTTCTTAATGCTAATTACTACCCTTTACCAGTACATTGTAAACACACACAGCATATTTTACTAATCAAAAAATACTGAAGAACAAGATTACAACATATAGAAAATAAAAATGAGACATGGTTTGTAAGAGAAGGATTTAAACTCTAAAGCTTCTTTATATGATACACACACATACAAGGAGGGGGAGAGGGAGAGGGATAGAGAAAGTCAGGTACTCTCTATATATAAAGAGAGATCTATATCTATATATTTGGATAGACTCTATACATATAAAGAGAGATTTATATCTATATATTTGGATAGATATAGATTGATACAGAATAAAGATACAAATATAGATATAGAGAGACCCTTTGCTATTCTTACAGTGTGCATTTTAATGTAAACTTAGTAATTCAAAGCATGTATTTACTCCATTGTAATAAGTCAGTTGGCATTTTCACAAAAAATGGTAAATTTTAATTACTACAGCAATTAAGAGGATCTTAGAAAATACTTATAATGAGCTGAAGTCATATGTTTTTTGTCACCCTGGAGCTTTAAGACACCTGCCATATGTTGCCTTTAATAATTGCTACTTTGCCTTCCCTATGCAACAGAAGTACTTACTAAGTTATAGTGGTTCATGGGATATATTCACTTGTAACTAATATGTATTTGAAAAATGCCTCTGTTTTTCTTTTTCATTTCATTTGAAGATACTTCTCCTTTAGGAAAAAAAAGATCAGAAAGATAGTCAAAGAAAGTCGTATGGGAAATAATGTAAGCAAACAAAAACAACCATACTGAAGTGGTGATCAGAAAACCTGCATGTTAAAAGCCTTTATCTCTGTGGTTTGTGATTTGGGAAATAACATTTAACCTGTTTCAAACTGTTTCTTTCTTTAGTTCAAGCAGATTAACAGAGATGATCTCTTCTCATGTACATCATAAGCATGAATTGTAGTGAAAAAGTGAAAGATGAAAAAATAGACTACATGTAAAAATATATATAAAGTATAAAATATAAGTTTAAAGCATTCTATTACTCTTCTTCCAAGATAGTTTTGAAAGCAAAGAGATATTAACAATTTGCATGATGCCTCTCATGGTCAAGAGAAATACCAAGGACTTCTCTTATAGAGCTTCAGAAGCTATGGAGAAAAAGGAAGACATTCACTGCTTTTGCTCTCAAATTCCTTTGCCTAGGACATGAAGAGACAATATCCATCTTCTGTCCTTGCTTCTGAACTTACCTCAGGCCCTAATGCTTTTAGGAGACAGAAACCTATTTTTATTGTAGACATTTAGTAAAGCTAATTGGTGCAATATTATATTATATACACCCACCATACACACAGTAAATGTTAAGCCTTCTCAAAACATGCACTGTCTTATTTATCTTTGTATATATAGAATTTAAAAATAGGGCCCAGTTTATAAAACATGCCAGATAGGTGTTTTTCAAGGAGCCCAGCAATTGGGGAGTAAAATTTACAGCTCAGATATTCCAGTTGTTAGGATAGTGCTATTGATTTTATTTCTTCACTTATTTAATATTGTCCTAGTATATTTTCCTACAAGGGAAAGTGGTAGGTATAAAAGTAAGAAAAAATTTTAAGGGTCTGAATATATTTTTTCTCCATAAAGCCTGTATTGTATGGAAGTATACAAAAGTGTCTATTCCTACATACGTTCATCAATGTTGGTTATCAGTATTGCTTTTTATTATAAAAATCTGCAAAGCAAAATCTTGTTTGCACTTGTTTGATTTGCAATTGTTTTGTTATTGGAAAAGTTGAGTATTTTATTGATATATATTGATATGTTGGGTTTCTTATTTCATAGCTTGCCAAATAACATTTTTTAAGTTTATTTATTTATTTATTTATTTATTTATTTTGAGAGAGAAAGTTCATGTGTGAGTGAGGGGAGGGGCATGGAGAGAGAAAGAGAGAGAGAATTCTAAGCAGGCTCCACACTGTCAGTGCGGAACCTGATGCTGGGCTTGATGTCAGACTCGAGCTCAGGAACCGCAAGGTCATGACCTGAGCCAAAATCAAAAGTCGGATGGGATGCTTAACTGACTGAGCCACCCACGCACCCTGCCTAATAATACTTTGTTATATTAAATTAATAATATTTTATATTCTAACTCATATTACTGTTATCTTCATATATTAAGATATAAAACTGTTTTGTCTCTCAACTGCAACCTGATGAGCAACCCCAAACCAAAACTCTACGCCACTCCTGGATTCCTGACACCATGAAAACATATGAGACAAACAGTCCTCATTTTGCATGGTTCTTATATTCACAAATATCAGTTACTGCTGTTTAGTTAAATAACACTAGTCCCCCCCAACACCACAGTTCAAATTACAGCTACCAAACACACTAAATATGACCAGATACAGAATGTGCAAACTTTCCTGCTCATTCTTCGGTGCATAACTCTCTATGCAAACACAAAGGATGCTATCACTTTCATGATTAATCGTCATTTTTTTTTCAAAGTCTGTCACTGACTAGTCACTGCATAGCTATTACTCAGTCATTCAAGGATAGCCAAGCAGGGAACTGTGTTGGGTTTTGTGTGTGTGTGTGTGTGTGTGTGTGTGTGTATGTGTGTGTGTGTCCTAGGTGATAAAACTACATGTTAATTTATAAAAATCGGTAATCAGAAGAGGGAATGACCCAACAAAGATGAAAGTGCAACAAATAAAAAAAATTAAATATTTGATGGTGCTTTGGGAATAACTGCAGGATTCAAACCAAAAGTAAGTGGAATTTTAGAAAAGAAAGAAGAAATCACAGAATGAGTCCCACATTTGCTTTAATGACCTTCTGTCACTGTTTTGAAATCCTTAATAATTTTTTTTCTTTGAACTTCTGCTTTGCTAATGAAGTCTCATGGGACAATGAAGCATGCAGGTGACCAGAGGAGATTCACACAATATGTGTGCCTGCCATTTCTTGCTGCACCATTTGCAAACAGCCTTCACCATGTCCCCTGCATGGAGAATCAAGGTGGATCCTCCAAGGGTGGGAGTTCAGCAAGACTCAAATAAGTAAAAGTTAAGTATATATTTCTGAGATTGAGCAAGTGGGGGTGCTGATAGCCCAGAGAGGCCAATTTTTTTTGTTTGAACCAGAACTTCTTTTGAATGCAGAAAGAAGGCAATGGTGTTTTAAGATATTGAAACAATGAAGGAACTCTGTGGTAGCCTTTCTCACTGGTGTTAATTCCCTGTCTTCACTTATGCTGAGATAATGACATGGATGGAAAGAGAAAGATACAGCAATTCATACATTCTTCTCCTTTCAGTCCTTCCTTACTCATCAATAAGCTAAGGATAAAGGGGTCCCTGAGTGGCTCAGCTGGTTAGGCGTCCGACTTCGGCTCATGTCATGATCTCATGGTTTGTGGGTTCAAGCCCTGCATAAGGCTCTGTGCTGACAGCTCAGAGCCTGGAGCCTGCTTCAGATTCTGTGTATGTGTCTCTCTCTCTGTCCCTCCTCTACTGGAGCTCTCTCTCTCTCTCTCTCTCTCTCTCAAAAATGAATAAACATTAAAAAAATAAGCTAAGGATAGAGAGTATGGATACATGAGTGCATATCAAGAAGTGAAATAAAGAACAGTTGAATTAGTTTGTAGAAGTTCTGCAGTAAGAATGAAATAGATATCCATGTAAAAACTATGAAATATGAATTGCAGAACTTCTGCTACTGCTTATGGTCATTAAATGACCTCATATATGTTTTTAAACTAGTATTGAGCAAAATAAACATGGAGAGTAAAATTCATTTAATAATTAAAATTATTTTCTTTACTTAGAAAGACCTTAATCAGCAAATACAAAAACACGGCAATAAGTTGAGAGAGATAGAAAAAGAAAGAGAAATACTTTATATATTATTACCTTTAATACTACATCTTTCCTTCTTTTGAGCACACCCTTTATCCCTGCCCTCCCCACATATTTTCATTTTACACTGGACCCCACAAATCATGTACAGTCACATGGCTACAGAATGCAATGAAGTCTAGGACCATTTGGGTATTCTTGTGCCCCAGACAAACTGGAGATGAGATTTTAGTTAAGAGATAGCATTTACTTTTAGGGGCACCTGAGTTGCTCAGTCAATTAAGCATCGGACATTTGACTTCTGCTCAGGTCATGATCTCATGATTTCTGACTTTGAGCCCCACATTGGGCTCTGTGCTGTCAGCAGAGAGATTCTGTCTCCCTCTCTCTTTCTCTGCCCTTCCCCTCCTCTCTCTCTTTTCTCTCAAAATAAATAAAACTAAACTTTGGGAAAAAAAAGAAAATAAATAGCATTCACTTTCAGAGTGGGTCATTAAAAGGAGGTTGGTAAATTCATCCTAAAAAGTCACATGCTTTCCACAAGAGGCGTCTTTTACTTTTCTCTGGAAATATAGAATATTAAAAGTTAATAATCGGACAGATTGAGTAGTGATGCCCTCAATTCCTAGAATGTTTATCACAATAGTATTATGCTAATCTACCCTGTTTCCCCTTCCATAGGCAATGCAAGAGGAAGCAGGCTATTGTTAACCTGTGTTTACAATACCAGTGTAAATGCAAATGGGATGCATGGGGGAAAAATCAGACTTCCATATGTTTTATGCCATTAGAGCAGTTTTGTGTATAGGATGTATAATGAAGAATCTCAGTAGCAGCATCATTCAAACTAAATGCTAAAGACTATTTTCCAATCCACATTCACATACTCCATCCAAGCCAGTACCAGAGTCATCCTAAATCAAGTGTCATGCTTTTTTTCATGTATCTTTTTTTCCCTTAAAAAATCAGTTTTCACACATAGAAAAATTCCTAGCAACTTACTGAGTTTTTATTATCAGGTGCTATTTTCCAGGTGTCTCAGTTTTTGAACAAAGTTGACCTCAAATAAAAAAGGGGGGGGGTGCTGAGGGGGATAAAAAAATAAAATGTCCAAAGAAATGAGTGTCTTATATAAGCATTCACTTATACACATGTGTAGTAGGTGCAGAACTTCACGTTTATTGAAGAATGCAGAGTTTTTATCTTCTTTATACTATGGTGTGATTTAAATTATTCTTTAGCCTGATATTATAAGAGACATTCCAATTCCCAAAGCTTTGACACCTGTGCTCTTTGCAAACCTTTGCCCAATGTTTTTATTAACTCAATTTAATGGAACCTTTTTTATGGTGACCTTAAGAATTTAATAACTCCTCAATGCAAGGACAATACCACCTGCAGGCTTCACTGGGATTAAATCGTGGTAGTTCAATATGTCTGCTGGAACACATTAAAGGGAAGAAAAGGGCGGGGGTGAAGGGGGAGAGCAGCAACACAAATCAGGCACTTCCCTCCAAATGACAAGTTTCGCTACTGTTCATGATGGTCAGTCTGTTCCAGACACGTGTCGAAAATTTCTGTGGTTGCTAAGGCAATATGCAGTTCACTTGCAACTCCTTAATAATATTAATCTAACTTTGATCATGTCAGATAGGCTAGCGATCTTCAATTCCAAAGTGTCTCTTCCTGACAGGCACTCTGCATATCTTATAGATACGATCAATATGTTATTAGTCAACAACCTGATGCTAGCCCATGAATTAATCCCTTTCTGTCAACCTAGCAGTTTCCAGTCTTTGTAACCTCATCCTCTCAGTATGGATGGGACCTGGCTTAATCCAATTAAGGTAAAATTAACTTTTTTTCCATGTGGTACTCTCCATCTATGTTAATTCAAATCCCCGAGGACAGCTGCTCCAAGCAAATAATTTTATGCTTGACCTTTTATGTGCAAGATTAAAGTGGTATAGATGTATGCAAGGGAAGTCAATGAGCTGTCGCTCTATTTTCACCTCCTTTAACTTCCTAGTAGTGCTAAAATAAAATTCAACTGAACACACAGGATTGCTAAATGACAGTGATATATTTATTTGCGTTGCAAAAAGGACTCTGTCACTTTAGCTGTGTGTTTAGTATATACGGTACTTTTGTCTTTTTGAAAGGTAAATTAATAAGCGGTGACAGTACTCTGGGCAGTATTGTAGATTTGACAAGCCGAGAATGTTCATAGTCTGTGATATGCAAAACTAATCATTTATATTCCTGGTACTTATGTGATATAGTGACGCTACCCGCTAAGAAAAACAAAACAAAACAAAACAAAAAAACAACACTGATTGGAAAGATTACTTCTTTCTGAGTCAAGGCATGGATGCTAGGCTTTCTCTATCATTTGGCCAATACACAGATTATATTAGGATAGTATAGCAGGATTTATTCTTAAGAATCTAGCATGCTCAGCTTTGAGGTTCAGTGGTTACCATGCTTTAAAGGTTGAAGATCTAGTCTCAGGCTAACACTTGAAAGGAGTTTGTCTCCTGGGCAAAATTGTTTCCATTTTATACCCTTCCTTCCTCTTCCAGCCCATCCCCACCTTCACCCCTTAGCTGGCTTTGGTCTCTATCTAACCTCCTTTGAGGCATTTAGGGAAATCTTGCTTTCTTCTGCAAATAAAATCTGTTCTGAGGAGATGATATATGACAAGTCATTTCCACTTCTGGGTGAATTTAAAGAAATATATTGTCTCCTCACAGCTCCGTGAGAATAAAACTCTTTGACCCTTCTACAGAGAAGTGAAATATTGATAAGGAAGAAATGGAAATATTTTTACTTCAGGGAACTCCAAATATTGTTTTTTTGTGTATAAGTGATTGTTGTTAGGAAGAACTATAAGAAGCAAAGATTCTACAAATAAAGAGCAAGGCAAATGGTCAGAGCTAAGACTAATGAAATACTGAATTGATATTACATTTCTTATCAGTCACAAAAGCCCATTGTGTATATAACCTGTATGTTTATTATAAAGTTTTTTTATTGAAGTAAATTAACATACAGTGTTAATTTCAGGTGTACAATATAATGAGTCAATAGTTCTATACATTATGTATATTTATATATATACATATATATCCTATACATTATATATTTATATATTTATACATTAATATACGTTTTGATGAAATAACAAATGCTTATAGATTTGTCTCTCTAAATCTTCACAAAGATCATTTGCCTTTTTTTTTTAAATTTTTATTTTTGAGAGAGAGTGTGCATGCACAGGGGAGGGGCAGAGAGAGAGGGAGACAGGAACCAAAGCAGGCTTTATGCTGACAGCAGAGCACCTGATGCAGGGCTTGAACTCCTGAACCGTGAGATCGTGACCTAAGCCAAAGTTGGATGCTTAACCGACTGAGCCACCCAGGTGCCCCAGGGTCATGTGTTTTTATTTATTCTACTTTCAGACGACTGGGATGTCCAAGTATTAGACATTTTCTCATCAATTCTGGAATGGTTTGCAATTTTCCCTGTGGACAAAGACTCCCCATACTCTCGCTCTTTTCTCTGAAATTCCAAGCAGATGTGTTGAGTATTTGCACTCTACCAGGTCCTTTGGTTTCTTTTTTCTCCTTTTGGGCTCTAGACACACTCTCTGTAACTTTTAAACTCATATGGACAATTTTTGAGGCATTTTGTTGCTTTCTAATATTTTATCTCGTATGACTATATTTTGTTTCTTTAAACAAGATAACTATATTTACTTCATATAGTATATCTGAGAAATTGCAATATCTCAAGTATTTGTGTATTTGTTGAGTTTTGTCTGGTGGCTAACATTCACTGTTCTTTGTTGTCTTGTGTGGTTTGTGATTTTAAAGCTCACGGGACTGTGGGATCTATATTTTGATTATTGTACTAAAGAATGGTTCTTATATAAAAATTATTTTTGCTCCTCCAGAAATAAATTTTTGTTTCATTCAGTTTAGATTACAAATTCAAATGAGCATCATAAAATTATGAATCCTCAGCAAAGACTTCCCTCAACTTTCCAAATGCCCAGGTTGAGACAGAGACATTGTTACTATTTCTTCTGTATGTCACATGTATTTTTATTTCATCCTTGCAAACAGAATGTGACATTTGGATCCAAACAAAATGCATAATGTTTCCTATTAGATTCCCTCACCAAGTTCGTTCAAGACTTTAATTTTTCTGTCCCTTGAATCCCATAGGTCCCTCAAAAATGGTAATTTGTGCAGGTATAGGATTAATCTCAGTGAATCTGTTGTAAATTCATGCTTGCTTGCAGTGGTGCTTGGAACCTTGGTGTGACCCTTGGTCAAAATGAATACATTGTTCTAATGATTAGTGTAAGTCTTATGCAAGGATATGAGACAGATCAGGAGGAAACTCGCATCACCTTATGAGCCCTGTTTATGGAAAATGAACAGATTAATGGTCTGTTCCTGATTTCTGTTTTGTTTCTCTTGGTTTCTGCTATTAAGCATAGTGATGCAGACTGGTTTTGGCTACATTAACAGAGGAGTATAAAAGTTCTTCCTCCATCAACGAGGCAGAAGTGCCCCCGAGACCTAGGTATTACCCACCCTGACCCCGTTCCCCATGTGGTAATTAACAATCTGAGGACAAAGTGTGAGTTGTGCACCAAGAAAGAACTCTGGAAGTTGTGTATTTAAGTCTTGGGCCTGTCTGATGTTTTGCTTGTGTTTTTCTTTCTCTTACTGTATCATAAATTTTACCTTATGTGAGTATACCCAGTGGAGTATTGTGAGTCCTCTCAATTATCTAACCCCATGTAATTGCTGTTCAAGCATTTGACAGATACCCTCAGGGCAAAGCCCTTCAGAACATGCTTGCTTCCTGCTCAAGTCCCATGTTTCCTGCTTTCTTTGTTTTTAGCTTCTTAGAATTTCTTATTTTCTTGCCAGATCAGCTTCCATTTTAAAATATTTTCAAAATATTTTATTGCGCGGTTGTAGGTGCTTTCAGTGAGAAGGTCGTTTAGGATGTCTACTATGTCATACTGCCAGGGATGAAAGTTAGTGAAAATTAATAGAGAAAAAAAGAAAGTAGAACTAAAGGAGACACTGCTTATTACTTTCTCATTAGTATATTAAGACAGTTTTTACTGAAATAAATAGCCACATGCTCATCTTGCTTACCACTGCTGCCATCGTTATCATACACGTACATGCATGCACATACCCAGAACTTCTTAGCATTGTGTCTGTGTATGTATATGATTTATATAAACAATAAGTGAATAATTCTTAAATGTTGGGGGATTTACACTTCCAAAATATTCTTCTCAACTCTGTTACTGTTGTCAGATAGCCCATCATTAAATATGCCTGACTTGAGCCTTAGATATTATGTCACACAAAATGACACATTATCATAAGGGACATTAAGCCTTAAGCATGATTTTCACCCTGAAGTGAATGGATGAATATATCACTTTTTTTTTTTACTGATAACAGGTTGTAATGAAAAAGAAAGGGAAAAAAGATGAGTGTGTTGGTAAACTGGAAGAAGTCTTAAGAGAAAAGAGGTATATGCCAGCTCAGAAAGGGGTGAAATAAGAGTGCAGGGGACCAAAGGCAAAATTGATCACGTGTGTTTTGCTCAGGCCCCATACCCCCCGGTAACTTGTAAAGAAGCATCATAGTTCAACCTAACGTGCTTTCGTTGGCCAGGTTGTCTCTATTTGGCAAATAAAGAGAGATACTTCATTGCCCATGTGGGTCCTACCTGCTTGGCTTCCTTTTAATTGGCACCTGCCCCTTGTCTGCGAGGTGGGTGGCGGTGCCTCAGTGTGTGCTCTGCAGAGCTAAGCAGGGGTGATGAGCCAGCCTCCTTCAAAAAGATTCTAAGCTTTATTCCCAAGCTTAGCAGATTTTAGTTGGTTTCATTTGTAGAAAACCTGCAAGTAAACCTTTCACCTGAATAAAGATGAAAGACATTTCACATAGAGAAATCATCCGGGGACCCAAAAAGGAGACAGCTGGAGACAGACTATTTAAAAATCTTTTCTGCTCGTTCTGATAATGTAAAAGAAGGACAAAAATTCCTGTATAGAGCTCAGAGAGGGGGAAATAATGCACACAGTCTGGTGACTTATTTCCCTTGGTCTTGGGCAGTTCTAGTTAGCTGAAGAAGCTATTTTCTTCCTTAAGGAACACATTACTGTGAGCTTAATTTTTAAAAAAAATAAATAATAGTGTTTCAGTATTTAAAAAATAGCTATTCATTATTAAAATGGGAAATGCCTCAATTAAACGTCTGTTAAAATAGTAGGTCTGCCACAGTATTTTTGAGGTTTAAACAAAACCAGATATTTTTTAATTTAAAATAGAAAACCACATCCTGTTTCCAGTTTAAGTTTAGTGACAAAGCAGGAATGCTGTCTATTTATGGAAATTTACAAATAACAGCTATTTCTAGACTCTTCTTATAATCTCAATAAAAAATATCCATAGTCATAACAATGATAGTAGCTCACCTTCATTCAGACAAGAGCTAAATTGACTTAACTACTATCCAAAGCCATTCCTATTTATTACACCACAAGTGATAATTTCCTTGTAAGATGAAAATTGTAAGCGCTTTTTTTTTTTTTTGAGAGAGAGAGAGAGAGACAGCAAGTGTGAGTGGTAAAGGGAAAGGGATAGAATCTTAAGCAGGCTCCACACCTAATGGAGCTCCACACACTAGGTATGGAGCCTGATGTGGGGCTCATTGAGGGGCTTAATATGGGACTCGATCCCACAACCTTGAGATCATGACCTGAGCCAAAATTAAGAGTCAGATACTCAACAGACTGAGCCACCCAGATGCACCCAAAATTATAAGCTTTTTTTAAATGAGTTTTGTGAAACAAAATGATTGAATGCATGTGTGTCCTGATACAGAAATGAATTCTTGAAAAATCTCCTAACTTCTCATTCCATTTTTTTCCCTTTGGCTGTGGGTGGCATAGGAACATCAGAGCATTATTATCTCACATTCAAATATATTCTCATCCCATGCCCCTGTAACAGTTCTACACCTCAATAAAGTGCACATCTTCTGAAGGCTAAGTATTCACATGATCCACCCACTAGCTCTGCAATGACACCTGAAGCAAGGTATTTAGCTTTTATGAGTCTTATGCTTTCCATCTGTGAAATAGAGACAGTCATTAATTGTGAAAAATTAAATGAGTTCACGTAACATAATTAGAGTGGCTGGTATAATTTAATTCTTAATACCACTAAAATTATTAACAATAGTTATTATTAAAATACAGGGAGATCTATTAATCTGGTGATGAATTGATAAAGAAACTCAGAACATTAAACATATGCTCTCATAAACCTCTGCCTTTGAGAAAAAAAATAATTTACTCTGACTATGGGAAACTCAGAAGAATTTCTGAAAATCCTGGGGAAAAAAGGCAAATCTCTTATTTTGTTTCCAGATATAGTCAAAGTATTTATTTTATTACTTACTTGGGTTAAGGGACACTGAAGACAAATAATTTTTTTAGGTTTACTTATTTATTTTGACAGAGAGAGAGAGAAAGAGAGAACAGGGGAAAGAGAGAGAAAAAGAGAGAGAATCCCAAGCATGCTCCATCCTGACGTGGGGCTCGATATCACAAACTGTGAGATCATGACCTGAACCTAAATCAAGAGTCAGACCCTTAACCAACTGAGCCACCCAGAAGCCCCTGAAGAAAAATAACTTTTAAAGGGCAACTTGGAAAATAGTGCATAGTGACTATATTACTATAGGGATACAAATGTGTAATAGTAAAAAGTTTATAAGGTTGCTACTATTAGTTTCTACTGTATAGATTTTTAATCATATAGGTCAAGAAAATATTTGTTCTTGTCTTAAAAGGGACAAATTATAATTGTAAAATTCAGTGATATTATACATAAATATCTTAGTAGAGTATCTACTGCATATTAAACATTTTTAAAAAGATGTCATTGTTATTGTCATCTTTATCATTATTACTATCAATCCAAGCATATTTGAAAACTCGGTTCCTGCTTATTTTCTTTGAAACAACACTTCAATAAGAAACCAAGATAATAAGAAATAAAGTACCCAGGAATGGGTCACCCATGTAATGCTGACATTAAGCAACATTTTTGCAGCCTTTTATTCCATGCATGTATGCAAAGACATAAAGTTGTTTTTCATAAAGTAAGAATTGGGTAGTTCTCTTTTTTACTTTATTGCTAGTTTGTTTAAATAAACTGTGTGGAATGTTCCCAGAAATTCTGTTTTGAAATGTCATCCTTAAAGGTACAAATAAGTAAATCTATCTGTCAGTAAAGATTACTCCATCTCCTGTGTGTGTATATGGTCATGCTTACTGTGAATTGTTGAAAAAACCATAGGCATATTGCTAGACAATGTTACAGTACACAAGGTAGTCCTTTTTGCTTGCACTGAACACAAAGTTGAAGATACAAATTTAAAAAGACAAGAAACTGCAAACGATGTGAGGTCAAATACAAATAAAATAGCATAAAATACTCTCTTCCCCTTCCCCCAGAAGAGTTTGTAGTGATGAGAAACTATAGTAAGCAGTGAGAATGCATCAGCTATTGGGAAAGATGTCTTAGCATTTGTCACTATCTAGTTCGTAACACTTGTTCAGATTACTTTAAATGTGAACTTCAAAACTTTAAGAATTTAACTTCCTCAACACATACCCAGAGAGACTGAAATACCATTTGACTTATTTATAATTAAATGCCTATATATATATAATATATATAAATATTCTTTATATATATATTATATATAATATATATAATATATATATTCTTTATATATATATTATATATAATATATATAAAATAAAATAATAAAATAATAAAAAAATATATATTATATATTATACATAATTATTATATATTATATATATTATATATATTATATATATATAATAATAAATATATATATATTATATATATATATTCTTTAAATTATTAACATCCAACTTGAAAATCTTACTTTAAGTTTGGCCACATGTTCAATAATTTCATTCCTTTCAAAGCATGTATGCTTATTTCTACTCTTCTCATACCAATATGCTAGAAGTTAGTTAACAGCTGGGTTCTTTGCCAAAGATGGCATAGAAGCCCCTAGCAAGTGTCATACCCCATTCCCTTTGTATCAAGAGGCCACCATGAGCGCCAAGAGGAGCACTTTGTACAATCCTCCAGGTTACAAAGTTATCTACATCTTCCATTCCTCATGTAAATGTGTCAAATCTGTGCAGCATTTTCAGCTTGTGTGGTAAGTTTTTCAAGGAGGTGAATGAAAGATTTGTACAAGGAAACTATAACACATTACATGAAAGAAATTGAATAAAGCACAAATAAATGGAAAGATAATCATGTTCACAGATTAGAAGAATTAATATATTTTTTAAATTTTTTCATGTTTATTTATGTTTGAGACAGAGAGAGAGAGAGAGAGAGAGAAAGAGAGAGAGAGAGAGCATGAGCGGGGGAGGAGCAGAGAGAGAGGGAAACACAGAATCCATAGCAGGCTCCAAGTTCTGAGCTGTCAGCACAGAGCCTGACATGGTACTCAAACCCATGAACCATGAGATCATGACCTGAGTTAAAGCCAGACGCAACCCACTGAGCCACCCAGGCACCCCTGGAAGGATTAATAGTATTAAAATGTTCATACTACCTAAAATAATTTATGGATCCAATGCAATAACTATCAAAATTCTAACAACAGTTTTTGCAGATATAGGAAAAAAAATCCTAAAATTCATGTGGAATCCCAAAAGACCCCAAATAGTTAAAAACATTTTTAGAAAGAACAAAACTGGGGACACCACACTTCTTAATTTCAAATCATATTACAAAACTATATTAATCAAAACAGTATGAAGGTGGCACAGAAACAGTCACATAGACCAGGGGAAAAGAATTGAGAACCCAGAATAAATCCATGCATATATGGTCAACTAGTCTTTGACAAAGTAGTCAAGAATAATCAATGGAGTAAAGATAATCTCTTCAATAAATAATGCTGGAAAAAGTGGGTATGCACATGTAAAAGAATGAAAGTAGATTCTTATCTCACACTACTCACAAAATGTACTCAAAATAGAGCTTAGTCTTTTTTTAGTATTTAGTTTTTAATATTCATGGATTTTTGAAAGAGGGAGTGTGATCAGGGGAGGGGCAGAGAGAGAGAGAGAGGGAGCCAGAGAACTCAAGGCAGGCTTCACGCTGTCAGCCCAAAGCCCAATGTGGGGTCCGAAACCACTAACTGTGAGATCGTGACCTGAGCTGAAGATGAATGCTCAACTGACTGAGCCACCCAGGGTTTAGTCTTAACTGTAAGACATTAAACCATAAAATTCCTGAAAGAAAACAGAGGAAAAGATCCTTGGCATTGGTCTTGGCAAAGATTTTTTTGCATAGGACACCAAAAGCACAAACAACAAAAGCAAAAATAAACAAGTGGAATTACATTAAACTAAAATGCTGCATAGCAAAAGAAACAATCAACAAAATGAAAAGGCAACTTACGGAATACAAGCAGAATTGCAAAGCATCCACCTCATAAGGGATTGATATCCAAAAAAATATATAAGGAACTTAAACAACTCAACAGTAAAAAATGAATCGTATGAGTAAAAAAAGACAAGGAACATAAATAGGCATTTTCCTAAAGAAGATATAAAATGGCCAACAATACATGAAAAGACATTCACCATCATGAGTCATCAGGAAAATGCAAACCAAAACCACAAAGAGATACCATGTTACACCTGTTGGGATGGCTATTATAAAAAGGATAAGAGATAACGGTTAGTAAGCAGTGACAAGGAAAACCAGGTGCACTGTTGGTAGAGATATAAATTGGGGCAGCTACTATGGAAAACGGTAAGAAGACACTACAAAAAAGTAAAAAAAAAAAACTACCATGTGATCTAGCAGTTCCACTTCTGCATGTGTATCTGATAGAAATTAAATCACTATCTTGAAGAGCTATCTGCATTCCTGTTTATTGTGGCATCATTCACAATAGCCCAAACATGAAAACAACCTAAGAGTCACTTGATGAATAAATGGATAAAGAAAATGTGTATATATACCCAGTAGAATATTATTTAACCATAAAAAAGAAGGAAATTCTGCCATTTGTAACATGGTTGAACTTTGAAGGTATTGTTACGTGAAAAGAATCAGGAGAGAAGGACAAATACTCTATAATCTCACTTCTATGTGGAATTTTAAAAAAATGAGTTCTATGAACTCATAGAAACAACAGACTGGTGGTTACCAGGGACTAAGGGTAGATGGAGGAAATAAGCAGTTTTTTGGTTCTAAGATGAATAAGTTCTGGAGATCTAATGTACAGCATGATGGCTATAGTTATACTGTGTTATATACATGAAATTTGTTAAGACAGTAGATCTTAAATGTTCTCACTCTCTCTCTCACACACACACACAGGTAACTACGTGATGTTACCTTAATGGATGTGTTAAATAACCTTCTTATAAATAACCTTCTTATGATAATCATTTCACAATATAAAAGTATATAAAACTTTCACAATATACACATGAACTTACACAATGTTATTTTTCAAGTATATCTCAAAGCTGGAAAAATAAAGTGATAATCTTCACAAAAAGAAAAAAAGATTGACTCGATTAAGATCAGATATAACTAAAGGTCTAGCATCAAAGATTGGTAATTAAGAAGGCAATTACAATGTAGTTTTGATTTGGAAGTGTTTAGGGTCACTAACATTAGATCATTCAGGTTTTAAATTGCTGAATATAAATCAAGGTAAAATCTCACTCTTGTGAATTAGACGAACATGAAGTTAATTTTGGAGTATATGCAGATCAGTGGACACTCAGATATTCAGAGGTCTCTCTGAATGCATAGATACCAGGCTTATAGAAGTTAGACTTATTTGGGATTGCACTGGAAATGTAATATCCTCATTGCTTTGCTCATGTCACTCAACACTTCAGATAACCATTAGTAATTAAAAATGTGTACAACTTGAAACAGAAAGAATTAGCACAACCATAGGTGACTGAGATTCGTGAACAGAATTCTATATCTTAGAAGGATGGAGTGTAGAAATCAGGCCCCTAATGGTAAAAATCAGTTAGGAGCCCTCTGAATCTGACTTTTTAGGGTTGGCCTAAATTCTAATCACTTGCAATTTGCTGGAGTTGTAGCAGGCAAATATCAGAAGGGGGCAGCAAAGAGCTATCTGGTCTGAAGAAAGCATAACCATTTGAAAAGTGGAGAAAGAACAGGAAGTTAATTCAACGTGGATTAAGTTACATGAAAAATGCTATTCCAAATGGGTGTCAAATCACATCAGAGTTAGAGATCCAAGATGACCTGTGACCTTTGGATGTTATTTTACCCTGGTGTTCTCCCTATCTGAAAAGTTCTCAGTTTTCTTGCCTGGATCATTTCTTCTCCATGCATCTCTTAAATATTTGTTTTCCAAAGTCCTGGCCTTGTCCTGTTTTATTCCTACTTTCCATATTCTCCATTTTATTTTAATCTATACTCTTTCGTCCCCTCCCACAGTAATAATTGCTCTCAATATACAGGACTTCCATGAGCATGTAAGACAGCCTTAGTGCCAATTAAAAAATTGTACCATTTCTTGGCACGTGGATTCCAGGTAGCTACCAGGCTGATTAATTCCCACTAGGGTTAATAATGTCTCAGATAAACCAATGGCTGTTTTTATTCTTTCGTATCCCCTCAGCCAAGCCACATGTGGCAAATTGTGTAAACCAGCCTGATACGCTAGGAATTCACAAATCTCTATCACTAACCACTCTTTCAACACCTGGACTTTATAGCTATCTTCAAACCAGATATTTCCACCAACACATGTGGTTAACATGTCAAAAAAAAAAAAAACTCATTATCTTTCACCAAAAATACATGTTTTCTTCCATACTTGCTTTCCTGGTTAATCATGATTCCTTATACCCCGTCTGTCAAGGTAGAATGTGTTCATTCACTATTTCTTATTAACTTTATCTTATAAACGACATCTCAACTTAGAAATCTACTAGTTTCATTTCTCAAGACTTCAATGATATTGAACTTGGAGGATAACCAATTGGTAATGAAAAATGGATAGAACTAGAAAGAGAAGATATTTTCCTTTTGATAATATCCATAGAGTAGTTTACACTCCATTCTTCACACAACAATTAGTCTTCAAACCATTGTCAGGTGGGTTTCAGCTTCACTCTGTATAGGAAACGGCATTCTCTTCTCTTTGTGATGCCTAATGCACACTTTCTAGTTCTTACCTTGTCTTTTCAACATTTGAAAATGCTCCTCAAAATGTTTTAGGTCAGCTTTAGGAAAATGTTCTATCCTGTTAGTTTCTTTTACTACTTCTTTTCAGCATGTGTGTGTGTGTGTGTGTGTGTGTGTGTGTGTTCAGGATAGGTCAGTCTTTCTCTCTTTGCATTTTCTACATAGATGCTATGGTTACATCCATGGCTTCAACAGCTATCTATATATTGAAGACTTCCCAGATTTGTACTTATATCCAAACATATGATGTCTTCACTTAAAGGTCCCTTGGGCACCTAAAAATAAACATAAGTAAAATATAATGTGATTTATTCCCTAACCATGATATTTCTTGGGCCGTATACACATCTGTTAGTAATAAAATCACTTACCCACTTGCACAAGCCTGAATATTGAAAGTCTTTCATGATTCCTTGCTCTACCTCCCTGTCCTTCATCCTGCACAAAAAGTCAATCCTCCTCTTTCATTTATCTTCCAAAATGCCAATACCTTCTCTCAATCCACTCTATTGCTGTTAGAATTATTGTTTCTCCCTTAGATTGCTATAATAAAACTCCTAATAATCAGTTTTACTCTATTTTTATCTATTCTATCACAGCTTTCTACAATGTAAATCAGATCAAATCACTACTTCATAATATTTGCCTTTTGATGCTCCACAGAATCTGCAAAAATATACAAAATTCTTAAAGTCCGTTATTTGCTGTTTAACTATTATTCTAACTGAAGCTGTCATCTCTCTGCTCCCCAGGTACCCCTCTCCCACTACAGTAATAAAAACAATTTCAATAAAAATAAGAAAATAATACTGGCAAATATTTACTGAACATTTACTATGTGCCAAATATTGCGGTTTCCTGAGTATATCAAGTTCTCTCTCGCTCCCTGTGTAATGCTGGCTGTATCTCCTCTCTGGAATGTTCTCTCACACTGTGTACTTACTGGCTCCTGTCTTTCAAGCCAGGTGCCAGCTGTCTCCAGGTAGGATGCCCTTCTTTGTGTTCTCTTGATATGTGACACATATTCTGTGTTAAACCCACCAAACTACACAGTAGTTTCTCTTGTCTGTAGTTTCACTTTTCATGGTTCCAGTTATCCACAGTCCACTGCAGTCTGGAAGCGAATGATACCCCTTCTGAGGAATCCTCAGAAGTTCATTTGTAGCCTGACCCTATGTCACAGTGTTTACATTATTCACTTCACTTCATCTCATCATGTAGGCATTTTATCATCTCATGTCATCACAAGAAGAATGGTGAGAGAACAAATTCAAATAACTTTTATTACCACATATGGTCATAAGTGCTATATTTTATCATTAGTTATTGTTGTTAGTCTCTTACTATATCTAATTTATAAATTAAACCTTATTATAGGTATGGATATATGGGGAAAAACACAGTATAGAGATTTCTATACTATCTTCACTTTTAGGTATCCCCTGTGAGTCTTGGAACATATCTGCTGAAGATAAGGGGTGGGGGGTGGCAACTGGACTAACCAAAACATGAGATAGAATTCAAAATGGGAGCAAAACTCAAGGTATAAAGTTAAGTAGTCAATATGCCAATTTACTCAATGCAAGATTTGGATATACGGCATTTACATTTGGCATACACGTGTATATAATGTAAGGGCCTCCAAATATAATTGCAACATATATATATATATATATTTATATTTATATATTTATATATATACTTATATATATATTTATATATATATACTTATATATATATATATATATAAATATATATATATATATATAATTAAGGAGAAATTGAGTTTTTGTCCTTTAGATGCTTACCCTTAGTTATCTTTATGTTTCTTCCAACAATGTAGTAATACATACTACATTTAACATTATGATAAAATTAGATATGTATTCACTGTATATATTATTATCAGGGGATTATTGACATCTTGAGATCAGGCATTATCAGAATATTAGTTTCATGAGTCTATAGTTGTCTTAACTACATACTGTCACTAAGCATTTTTAAAATGAAATGTAAATCCTAGCTTTCTCTGTAGTCAGCTTTATTTTAAATGTCAAATTATATTTAAAGTAATGAATTCAATTCTTAAGCATGTGATTCAGATATCATCCTAGCATGAAATACAATGGGCAGATTTTCTCAGCTTCTTATGGAGAAAAGATAAATGAGACCTCATTGCCCTGAATTTCTTCAGCACTGCAACACACAGTGGCCAAAACAAAGACAGTTGTTATTAACTATATTCATTTTGAAAGCAAAACGTTGGATATGGAAGTGTCTCCAAATTTTCTTTATATGATTTAAATCTTTAATATTATGCAATTCAGTTGCTAACAGGTTCAAGCCACTCTGGATCATGCTTTCAACAGTTGTATTCTCTCTTGTGAAAAAGGTAATCTAAGTATCTGACTGTGTGTCACAAAGTACACCAAAAGTCATCCAAAAGGGGGAGGCTGGTTGGCTAGGTCAGAGGAGCATGTGACTCTTGATCTCAGGGTTGTGATTTCGAGCCCCATGTTGGGTGTAGAGATTAGTAATAAATAAACTTAAAAAAAGATCACCCAAAGGAACAAAAGAAACTTAGCTTCTGTTCCATCAATGGTATTTAAGCTCCTACTGCTACTTTGTAGTCTTCTAGGGCTCTTATCTATTTTATTATTTTGTTTTATTGTGGTCAAAGCATCTAACACAAAATTCACCATCTTAACCGTTTTTAGGTATACCATACTGCAGTGTTAACTATATGAACATTGTTGTGCAACATCTAGGACTTTTTTATCCTGCAAAATTGAAACTCTGTATGCACTGAGCAACACCCTTTTCTCCCCAAGCTTCTGGCAAACACCATTGTATTTTCTGTTTCTTTGAGTGTGACGATTTTAGATAGCTCCTATCAGTGGAATCATGCAGTACTTGTCTTTTTGTGACTGGCTGATTTCACTTTGCATGGTACCCTCACGTTGCATCCATGTTGTAACAGGCTGATTTGTCTTCATGCTGACTTGCCAATGGTTTTCCTGATTTCATATAGCTGTACATCTGTGTCGTCTGGTAGTGCTTTCAAATTCCTATTTCTTTCCCTGGTTTTAGGCTTACATATTCTTTTTTTCACTGAATCCTGTCTGGTGGTCTTTTCCTGAATATATTTCTGACATGATTATTTGTTAGGTTTTTATTCTGTGATTTGGTTCAGCATCCCAGTACTATCCTTAACCTCTATTCATATATCATTTTACGTCAAATTTCTAAATGATCTTTTACTCACAATTCAGAAATTAAAGGAATTATCCTTCAGGTCACACTTACCAGAACTAGGAGTATAGAGATCAACCTTGTCAACAAAATTTATTAGGAATGTATCCGCATTTATTTTTTAAGAGATAATATTGAAAATGAAAAATCACACTAAAGGCATGAGTAGATTAAATCCATTCTTTCCAATAGCAAGAACTAATGAGTGACTTCAGAAAAGAATTTACATTGCATTTCCTTTAAAAAGAAGATCTAAATCAAGAAGAGGAGAAAGTCAGCAAGATCTGTGGGAGTCCAAGGGCTCAGAACGAATGTGCAGAAAAGCCAAGCTGAGGAAGGCAGAAGCAGGCCAAGAGGTGCATTTGATCTGAGCTAGCCTAGGTCAGATGTAGTAATATTTAAAAATACAAAGAGCCAACCATGGGGAATTGCTGAAGCAGGCTACACAGGTTCAGAAAAGGATTTGAGGGTCCTTTAGTTTTACGTCCAAAACACACTGTGTCTTTCATTCTCTTTCATTTCAAATTTTATATTGAAATTGTATGTTGAAATGGCAGTATCTTTTACTAGTTTACAGGCATGGGAAATATGTTTTTGTTCATTTGTTTTTAATGTATCATTAGCATCTAGCTCATGGTTTGACATGTAGCAGGTTGTAGAGATAGGTTAAAGAATGAATGGTGGAGAAGAGGCATTGAAAACATGTTGTGAGTCCAACTAAGGATTACCTATATTAGACTAAATATGTCAGCCTAGCAAGGGATTCAGCAAACATTTGGGCATAAAGTTTATGTGATATTTAATAATCAAAGTCCTGGTCCCATCTGACATTAACCTATATAAATGGTAACAAAGATAGTTCATATTATTTTTTGTGATTGAAAGACTTTATTTGGTTTCTGTTAAATTAAAAAAAAAATCACTGCACCATCTTGCTAACCATATGAATAAAACCTTTATGAAAATTCAATACGAAGATCCTTTTATATATATATTCTTTAATATACACAAGATCACTAAGAGAAAGGAACAAGCAACAGAATTTTAAATGACTTAAATGTAAAAATAACACATTTCCTCATGAACTCACTGAATTCACTTCATTTGTGCATTTAGTATCTGTATAGAATAGTTGTTACTCCTTATACCATTCAGTCTATAGCTCGATTTTTTTATTCAATGAAACAATATTTTAATGGTTACTTATTATATATGTTATTGTAGCAATTACATTATGTCCATTTTGGGTTGGATTATTGAAAAGACTCCTGTGTCTACACAATATATACTCAAACCAGTCTTTAATAAAGGCAATGAGTAAGATAGAGCAGAAGAAAGAAAACATTAGGCAAACATCATAGAGGTTTCAGAGATCCAGACAAAAGTTTTCAAGGTCTTCTCTCATTTTCTCAAGACTTGTCTCATCTCCAGATTACAAACCATGAAGATGTATGTGATATGTCTTGGCATCATGGAAGCTGAGGCTAAAGCTTACTGGGTGTTTGTTTGTTAGTTTTAATACTGCATTGGTCACATAGCAAAATTGGTGTGCTACGGGTTAAACCAAGTGAACTCTCAACCTACACACTTTTTTAAAAAATATCTTTTTTTAACACTTATTTATTTTTGAGACACAGACACAGAGCTGAGCAGGGGAGGGACAAAGAGAGAGGGAGACACAAAATCTGAACTGGCTCCAGGCTCTGAGCTGTCAGCACAGAGCCCAACACAGGGCTCAAACCCACGAACCACTAAATCATGACCTGAGCTGAAATCGGATGTTCAACTGACTGAGCCATCCAGGTGCCCCTCAATCTACACACTGCTATAAGCAATGTTGTAATGAATCCAGGGGAGTTTTAGGACTTTAAGGAGAACAAAATAAATCACTAATATAATACTGCATCCGTATCTTGACCAAGAGTTAGTAAAATGGAACTGTGGTAGCATAGAGACACCACAGATCAGCTGTAAGTCATACATTTTTACATATTCTTCTTGCCTTGAAAATTAAAGGTTGAACTGTACTTCAATATTTTCTATGTGTAAGCCCCAGAGGACTAATCAGGGTGAAAGTATAGGCTCTACTTTGATTCCTGAGGAGATAGAGTGCCACAGTAGAGTCAAGGCAAGCAGTTTGATACACACTACTTTCATCTGGTTAAGATGATTTTGACCCTTCCAAAGCCACTTTCCATTACCCACCCTGTTCTACCTGCTGGTGCTGGTCTCTTTGGACCACAGTAGTGGGGTCCCTAGTCATCTGACTTCTAATGGAGTTTGGCTAAAGAGAGTAATCAGAATAAAACAGGTGAGTTAGAGAGTGTGAGATTGAGTGCTTAGCTCCTAGATCAACCCGTAAAGAATGGAAGTATACTGGCTCTATCATTGATCTGGGTGATGTCAGGTCCTGTTTGCCCCCATTCACCATGTACTTACTTTTTCCTCTTTTTTTCCTCTTCCTCCTAGAGGAGGGGTTAGTTGTTTGCTACTAGTCCCAGTTTACTACACAATTCATGTAGCTTTTCTTAAACACTGCTATCATTTAAGAACATTGGAAAAGATTCTTAAACAGAAAAGTGAATTACTAATTAAAAGTTTCCAAAAAAGGAAACTTATCTCCCATAAGTTAACAATCTTCCTCATCTTTGTGGTTACACAACAGATTATACATCACATCACAATGTTTAGAACACTATACATTTTTTATTTTTGTTTTTTGTCTAACCCATTAAAATGTGCCTCAATGAGAGAAATATATGTTTTATATATCTATTATTTCTTCAATAACTCATATCTGTGTCTAGAACATGGTGAACACTAAATAAATACTTGTTGAATTGAATAATTAACTAAAGGGTAAATAAAATTGTAGAAGATATTCATTTGAGTTTCATGTCCACTGGTTTAAACACACTGGGAACCCTTTAAGGACCTGAAATATTGGAATGTTAGGCACTGAGAAGATACAAATTTGAGGCTATCATATTTCATGCTTTCTACTAGTTCACTAGCAAAGACTAATTAATATGTCACATTTCATTGCAATACATCTCAAGTTTAGGTTTTCTTCTCTTCTTACTTGATTTTCTCCCGATCGTGGATCACCTCTGTGACTTGAATTATCATTTACAAGCTCATTTCTACTATTATGAGCTTAACACTTTATACCTTGCCCCTTTGATATCCTCTTCCATGTGAAGGAACTTTCTGTTGAGCCATCTTTTGGTCTCTTTCTGCCCCAAACAGGAGAACGAATAACTTACATGATTGATAATTTTGGAAAAACACACACTGGGTTTGCATTGCCTCCTTTTCTTTGGGAGCTGCTTATTCAAAGAAGAAATATATTCTAATATCAGTTGAACCAGGTGGTAAGCTTACTAGGGCAGGTGTTCATGGGGGAGACTATGAACTTCAAATACCACCAAAGAATGAAGACTATGTGTGTCTATTTTTTTAATTCATTATTCAAATGACCACTGTAAGCTGCACATTTAGGCAATATCCTCTCTTTCTTTCTTTCTTTCTTTTTTTTTTTTTTTTTACCAGTTTAAAAAAAAAAAGGTGATATTTTGGTCACCATCTGACTCTTTCCTTCAATTGGTTCTAAATTTAGGCAGAAAATACAGCATTTATTTGTTCAGACTCTTAAAAGCTCCAAGAATTTCCACAATTATATCACCAGCCTAGATCTCTCCCCAGAGCTTCATACCCCCCCCACACACAACTGAGAACTCAATCATTCCTTTCAGATATTTCAGAGACCAATAAAACTCAACACTTAAAAATTTTTATAGCTCTATACTTCATAGTGCATACAGCATCCATTAAAAGGAGGATGTTAAGCTAAATATTTGATATGTAACAAGATAAATAACAACCAATGACTGACTCATTTATGGTCTTTCTGTCTTCTGATTCTTTTTCCACTGTGCTGACATATTCTGAATTGTAGGTGATAGTGTTAACACAAGGAATCTGATTGGTTATTCACTGTAATCTTAACAGATAAAGACAACTTTTGAAGGATTTAAAATGTCTTGTGGTCTGACTCTTATCTCTCCTACTTCATCTCTCAACCCTTCCACTTTACCCTCCACATTCTATCCACATAGATCTTTCTATTCCTGGAAAAGCCATGAACTGTATCATCCACAGGACTTTTTAAAAACATTTTTTAAATGTTTGTTTATTTTTTAAGAGAGAGATACACACATACACGGGGGGGGGGAGGGAGAGAGAACGTGCATGAGTGGGGGAGGTGCAAGGAGAGATGGGGACAGAGGATCCAAAGTGGGCTCTGTGCTGACAGCAAAGAGCCCAATGCTGGGCTCAAACTCTCAAGCTGTGAGATCATGACCTGATCCGAAGTTGGCTCTTAACTGACTGAGCCAACCAGGTGCCCCCATCCACAGGACTTTGCATTTGATATTTCCTGTGCCTGAAATTCTTCTCCCCACTTCTATGCCTGACTAATTCCTATTGACTTTTAGAATTAGCATGTTTACTGCATTCTTCTTGGAATATTCCTTTATCTCTGCTTTTGATAGCAACTGCTCCCACCCCCAAACTTTCAATACACTCTGTTTTAAACTTCTTGATGCACTAATTTTATTAAAATGTAATTTCCCTATTTTTAAATCTGTGTCCCTCTTCATTATTAATGATAAGGACTGTATCTTCTTTAATATTCTATTCCTAGGTCTTAACATTATTTCTATCATATGTAAAGGTCAATAGTTAGTAAAGAGTGACCAAGTAATTTTTTAGAAAGTCTCTCTTAAATTCCCCAACTGAAAGTTTATTAATAATTACCTTGAAAAGTTAGAATCAAGAAACATGAATTTCATTATTCTCTAATTAGCTTTTATTTTTATGTTGCTAATTTCTTTCTTATTTTAAAAATGAAGACCATGTGTCTGGTCTCAGACAAAGCACTGATGGGTAAACAAAATAAATAGCCACATACAAGTTACAATTTGAGTGACAAAAATCTCTCTATAATCAATATTTTTTAAAGGGCATATTGATATTAAGATTAACACAGAATGAACATTAGATCTTTGAAAAGTGCAGACAATACTATTTAAAACTTAGCAAAGGAGTTATGATTCCTTCCTAGAAAGAAGGTTACTGAGCTAAAATATAAATGGAAAAAAAATAAGGTACAGGGCATTATGAAATGGCTGTCCAGTGGAAATGACAAGTGATAGGAAATTTTGATCTTACTGACAATTATAGGGCATTGTAAAAGTTTAATCAAGTAATTTCTGATCAGGTATCTGGAACAGGTCAAGGAAAATAAATATTCCCTACCAATGATAAGAATGCTCTGGTCACTTATTTTCTCATAGAATGGGCATAATATAAAAGGATCTATTATAGTACAGATAGAAAATTTCACAGAATCATCTCCATTCCTTTGCTTCAATCTCATGCTCACTGAATCCAGTGAATTACTAATTGGGTTCTTAAGCCACTAAATAAGGAAGCAGATGTCTTCCAAGTTGAATCTATGGAAAGGAATGTATCTAACAAAATTAATCTTAGTGCCCAAATACCCTTCTGTATTACAGATCAACTTGAGTATTCCTAAGTGAACTATTAAACTTGAGTCCATGACCTCCCTCCTGCTGTCTCCCAAAGAATCTGTCTGAGCAGCTGAAAGCCTGCTTTTACATGTCAATATTTTAACAACACTGCATATGAGCAGAAATAATATTATCTTAACTTGAAGGATGTTTCAGTCTGTAAGTTGATAGTCTTGCTCATATTTCAAATCCTTGTTATAAAAAACAAAACTATGCAATTCAAAGGAAATAATCTGTAATTTCAAATTTCATATAAATATTTTCTAAAAACCCACAGGAAACAAATTTAGAAGATTAATGCAAAAGTGCCACAAGTAAAGTAGAAAGGATATTGCATTGTAGATCCTTTATATCATTTATGTATTTTGGAACACAGTTATATCCATGAAAAGCCTTTATTTCCTTTCCAGAATTCTTTAGTGCAAAATGTGTTATGACCATTTGTAGTTTTATAACTGAAATGATTTCTCTATGAAGTAATATATATTTCTGCATTTGAATTAAAATAAAGTATTTTATGACAGCTACAAACTAAAATAACACATAATCGAAATTAATCATAGTAATGTTAGAAATTAAATATGTTGGTGGCAGATGTTCATATAAAACAAGTTTTGGTGCTGGTATCTTGCAGAATATTAAGCAAAATGCAATGTTATGATTAGAAAAAAACTTTCCAGGATGTACTAAATTTTACAAAATAAAACATTTTATATAGCTTCTTTTTAGTAGCTTTGTATGTTTCTAATTTGAAACTTTTATAAGATCATATATCTGCTTAACCAAGTAAAAATTTTGCCACATTCTCCTTAATTTTAGAGTCATAGCTCTCCTCACTAGATTTTTTCTTGTCCATCAGGAAAATAACCCATGATTCCCTATGAGCCACTAAAAATGGGACTCTTGTTAGAAGCTTACAACTGCTCCATAAATAACTTCATGAAGTAAGAAAAAAAAAACAAAACTGTAAAAATCTGTTGGTTTCTCAGTGTGGAGACAAAAATGTATACTACAGCCAGCAAAGGAAGAAATCTTTCATGTACTACCAAAGGACACACTTTGCCTATTTTTCTACAAGTCAAATTACCGAGACGTGGAAAATAATATTATTAATTTTAAGAAAATGACAAACTTTTTTCCCCGCAAAATTATATTTATTTAAGTCATGACATTAAGTCATGGTACAATTATAAATTATGATTTTATGAGGAGACAAACAGAACTTTGTAACATAGACACTGACAAGTAGGTGACTGTGACTAATATTTGTGTTTTAAATTGTTTTAAGACAAGTCATCCCCTAAATTATTCTGCGCTTACAATATGTGCTATAGTTCTTTTCTTGCCTGCTGGTGTTCATAGAGTTTTGATGATGGCAATGAGAGATTTATTTTTTAAAGTCCTTTGACACATGAGGATGCAAAGGGAAAGGAAGGATACTATTGTGTCTCACATGGGACACAAAGTTGAAAGATTCAAATTGTATTAATATTCATGAAGCAAAACAACCAACTCTTATTTTTGAAATATCGACTGTAAGGATGTTCCATTTTCCATTTCAAAGAGATTATTATTAGCTAAGTGATTAATTCACTATGAATGCATTCAGATTTGGAACAATGGCCAGGAGAAGGTTGTCATTTGAGTTAAGAAAAGACCCTCTGACACTTGAACATAGGCCAGTGTTGCTAGAAAAGTTCAGCTCCTTTGGGTGTCTTCTCTTGAAGGGAATTGAAAAGCTGCAGTCCTAGGCTTTCCTTTCTCTTTGGGAATTAATTTGATATACATTTTTAAAATGGTAGACATTTGTAGTATGACGTTCAGATATTTTGCCCAAATTTTCATTTGTTTTGGTCCCCTGGTCAATTTTCCCAGTGACACTCCCATGCCTACACAGTATCCTCCTCCACATTTCAGATCAGGCACAGATTGCATAATTCTACATCTGTCAGACCAAATTCTGTGTGAAACACATCTTCTGCCTTGATTCTAGTCATTTTGGAATCATCAACTACATCTTTCATCACATGCTTGTTGTCTCTGCCTGTGTGCAACCTCATCCATCCTTCTTGCTTCCTCAACTCTTCCCTGACCAGCCATCTGAATAGCAACACACCTTATCCGTTAACTCTGTAGCACCTGAATATACTCTATGCCTTTTAATCCCGGATTTACTTATCTCCTTTTATCCCAGATTATAAACTCCTTGACAACAAATTTCCTCAGAAATGAGCATGATGCCTTGTATGTAGCATGTGCTCACAAAATGACTCACTGAAATGCCTTTATTTTCCATTTGCTTCTTCGAGTTTTATCTCTCCTACCAGAACCATATAGCCACCTGTATGAATTTGTTGCCAAGAAAAACCTCCATACACAAACTGTCTCTTTTAAGTCATTCAATTCCTGAATAGGTTAGTATACCAAACCATGAAAGAATACTTTTATAGTATTAGTAGAACTGGTCCTAAAATGCAACAACGCCATAAACACCAGGCCATGTGAAAAAATATGGAGGATATTTACTATATTACTTTAAAATCATTACAAGCCTTGATTACCTAATTACTAAAAATGTTAAAACACAAGGTTAGGCTGAATTTCTAAGCAGACACAAAATAACGTATATTCTAGGGGAGCCTGGATTGCCCAGTAGGTTAAGTGCCTGACTCTTGATTTGGGTTCAGGTAATGATCCCAGCATCATGGGATCTAGCCCCATGTCGAGCCCCGTGTTGGGCTCCATACTGAGAGTGGAGCCTGCTTAAGATTCTCTCTCCCTCTACACCTCTCCCCTGCTCGCACTCTCTCTCTAAAATAAAAACAAAAATTCTTAAAACAAAAACTTTAAAATACCAAAATAATGCATATTCTATAATGTAGTTCCCTATGATCATTTAAAAAATTTGAACCTTGTATTTAAAAGAGTTTGAATTTCATTATATTTCTTTCCTAAAATTTTGAGGCTACATGTTCTGAAGGTGACATATGTAACCATCCCATTTATAAAGTAAGGATAATAATGTATTTCTCATTGAAAGTAAGAATATGGGATTTGCTTTACAATTCTTCAGTAAAAATTGTGAGGGAAGGCAGATAAATGCAACAAGATTGGCAATGTATTCTTAATTATTAAGCTAGGTTATAGGTACATTAGGGTTCATCATGCCATTCTATTTTTATGTTTTAATATTTCTATAATAAAGAGTATTTTTAAAAGTAAAAAAAATATGGCAAGTGTATGTGTATTCATTTGAGTTTAGATTTGTGTTTTCACTATTTTCCCAGTGACTAGAATTCTAGATATTCTCTCAGCCACACAATAGAAAATTAAGTCTTTTTTTTTTTTTTTCTAACACAACTTTAAATGTTATCAGGGCCACCTCTTTAACACCAGATTTAATCAAAATGCTAAAAGAAACAAATATTTCTAGTTTGTGTAATTAAAGAGTCAAATATTAAACCTAGGGACATGACTATATGCATGAAGTTCACCAAATTCCTGGATCTATAAGCTGTCTTTGACTTTGAGATAAAGACCAAAGGTGTTATCAATATCAATATATAAGACCATCCGTTAATCCACATGCCTCTCACCTGCAGTATATTTTGCATATATCACTGCAACATATCACAAGGGCAATGTGGTCTTCTAGGAGTATCTCACATGGAGAATCTATTGCCTCATTCTGCGATGGTGCAGAATAGAGGATGATTATAAATGTAGTACTTAAGGGGTGCCTGGATGGCTCAGTCGGTTAAGCGTCCAACTCTTGATTTCTGCTCAGGTGGTGAGCTCACGGTCATTAGCTTCAGCCCCGCATCAGGCTCTGTGCTGGGTGCAGAGCCTGCTTAAGATATTCTCTCTCTGTCTCTGTCTCTGTCTCTGTCTCTGTCTCTCTCTCTCCCTGCCCTTCTCTCTATCAAAAAATAAAAATAGAGAAAAATAAAGAAGGAAAGAAACATAGTGCTTAAATTTTGGAAACTTCTTTAAAATGAATTTCTCACTTCTTTGGACATTGTGTAAGCTTTTTAAAAATTTAGTACTTATAACAGTTAAAACTTGAAATAAAAAAGCTAACTAACAATTAGGGGATTGTAGAAAAAGCTTAACCTTACAAAATAAACACCCACCCCCAAATACACTTTTATTTAACTAATTCTGTTTATTCTAATGTTTCATAATATGTTTTATCATCCATAAAATAAAAGTGTAAGGCTTTTTTTTAACTGTACACAGGAAAAGAGGCACAAATGCAACAAGAAAAAGTAATTTAAATGCAATTAGCCATTTGTCATTAATAGGAAATTCAAAAATTCTAGAATATTATTGTAAAAGCTCAAAAATAAAAACAATTTGAAAACAACCACCATGTGAAAACCATATCTGTACTAAATATTTCGTGAAACATTTGCAGAAGCTGTAATGATTAAATATAAATGGTTCAGGGCTAAATCAGTAATAAGTATCACCAGTTTAAAGAATTGTGTGTCACTAAACCACATTTTGAGAATCATTATTACTTAATCTTGTAAGGAAATTGTCTTTGTGTCTCAGAGACCATTCTATTCCTTCTCTAATATTAAGGACGTCAAAGAAAATATCATTAATTGTCAACACTTTCATGTCTTGTACATTGAAGATATCAGAGGGTAGACTGTGACACGCTGAATAATGGCCTAGCAAAGATGTCTATATCCTAATCCCCAGAACCTACAGATATGTTACCTTAAATGACAAAAAGAACTTTGTGGATGTGATAAGGTTAAGGGTCTTGAGAAGGGACCATTGCTCTGGATTATCTGAGAGGGCCCAATCTGATCACAAGGGCCCTTATAAAAGGGCAGTAGGAGGATCATAGATACAGATGGCATTGTAATAATAGAAACAGCATACTAATTTGAAGATACCACGTTTCTAGCTTTGAAGATGGATAAAGAGACCATGAGACATGGAATATAGGTTGCCTGTATAAGCTAGAAACTGTAAGAAAACCAATTCTCCCCTAGAACCTCCAGGAAAAAAAAAATGTGACCCTTGTGACCCATTTTAGGACTTCTCATCTTGAGAACTGTAAAAGAATAAACTTTTTAAGCTTATAAGTTTTAAGCTACTAAATGTGTGGTAATTTGTAATAGCAACAATGAGAAACTAGTGCATTTTCCCTGTGCTAAAGATGACTTCCAACAATTCTCCAGTTGTTGATGCTAAAGGCTAAGGCTATGTTGTGGGTTCAGTTATGCTCCTGATTCAAATTTCCTTCTCAAAATTCATTTCCTAGGAAATCTGACCTAAGCTAGTAGTGGTCTGAGAAAACCAAATTTAACACAGAGGACATCATAAATGTGCACAGGGATATATTCCTCATTACTTCCACAATGATAGCTACAACCCCATATTTAGTTAACCTTGCATTGGAGAAAGAAGCATATCCAGATATTTCAAGGACACAGGATCCAACTTTACATTGGTATCTATGGATTCAAAGCATTTTCAAGTCCTCTCATATAGATGGGGGATGCATGGGGACCAGATAATTAATGGAGATTTGGTTCAGTTACAACTCACAGTGGGTCCACTTGCGACACAAACTCTAAATGTATAATTGGCGTAGATATATTTGATGATTATCATAACTCCCATATTGGTTCCTTGGCCAGGGAAGAAAGAGTTGGCACAGTAGAGATTGGCAAGTAAAAGCTTTTGTTACTGCAACTTTGGCCAAGATAATGCAATAAAGCCAATATTGTATTTGGTGAGAAACAATTCTCCATGAATCTCTCATCTTTCTTTGTGCCTAAAGATTAGCACCCAATTCTCAGATTCATTTACCTTTCAGAGGATAGAGAATGTCTCTTCCCTTCCCAGAGAATATCTTTTTACATTAAAGTATAACAAGGATAATGTCTCTCTCTGAAGAGAAAGATAGGCAGGTTTGCCAGCAGCTTTCTTCTAAGAATGAGTGATTTCTAAGCTTGCCATTCCTTAATTGTGATGCAAGCCCACTGTGTGCACAGCATCCACCTGGGCCCCCACCCACATTGCCCCAGTGAGATTTGTAGGTCAAATGAAACCTATGTCACCTGCTACAACATGAGTAATGAATGAAGTGTCTAAATTTTTTTGAACTGGTCTCCTTACCACCTGAATCTCTAGAAGTATGACTAGCCAACTTAGCAGCTGCCACCACACTCTTCCTTAGGGACTGTATAATTGCTTTATAGGAGTGCAACACATTTTCCACTAATGGTTTGTCTTTCCTGTCCACAAGACTTTAGCCAGCACCATTAACCAAAGTCCAACAGAAAGCTTTATCTATTAACATAGAATCCCTCATGACATTCCCAATTACAGATATCCCTCATAATATAAAGATCTATTTTATAGCAAAAAAACAAAAAAAAAACAAAAAACAAAACAAAACAAAAAAACCCTGCAGCCATAGATACATGACTCTGGGATCTGTTGGTTCAAACATGTTCAGCACACCCCAGAATATCAGCCTGATAGAGTAAGAAAATGCTTTTTTTTTTTTAATGGCCTTTTGAAGGTTCAACTGTGCTGTCCTGTTAGAGACAATACCATGCAGCAGTGAAGTGCTGTCCTCCAGGACACGGTGTGCCCCCTTAATTAATGATCATGATGTGATGTTGTTTTTCTAGGGAATAGGGACCAAGGGAAGGAGTAGGAGTGTCTCCATTAACCAATTTGACAATAAATTGCATATTAAAAAAAGGGAGTGTCTCCATTTATCATCATACTCTGTGATTCATTTCAGAGAATTTGTGCCTTATTTCACAACACTGAACTCTAAAGGATTACAGATTCCAGTCCCAGATAGAGAATTCACCAGGGGCACAGGAAGTGTCCCCCTATACTTAAAGCTGCCATTTGATAACTTCAAGCAAAGTTTAAAGAAAAATCACCATCCTGGCAGGCAGGCTATTGTTACAGGCAGGCTACATCAGGGGCAGGCAAAAATTAGTATCCTAATTATGTACTTACTGATCTCTTGGAACTGCTTTGCCTTATTTTCATGGTAAATTTGCAAGCGCCTCAGCCTTGGACTGAGAAAGGCCTAGGGATCAGAGGTTCAGACCAATCAGGGGAGAGATTCTGGGTCATGCTGTTAAAGAAGTCACCAAAATCAGCAGAAATGCTAGCTGAGGGTAAAGAGATTTTAGAATGGATAATATAAGAGGCAAATGATGAATATCAACTGTGTCTTTAAGAACAGGTTTAGAGGCATGGGTTATAGTTAGTCTCACTCATCCTCCCTTCGTAGGTTTGTTGAGGAAAAGAGATCGACCAGAATACTGGAAGAGAGGTTTCCAGAACTCCTTGTATGAAGCAAATGAATCCATGAGTCACAAAAGGTGGACTGCAGTCAATGGACTCAGAACCTCCCTTTGGGAATGAGATATTCATTCCCCCAGCTCTTGGGAGTGAGTGCTGCTAATATCTCTTAGCTGAGTCCTTCTTGAGATACTGTGTTCAGTAGAAGGGAGCTGATTTACCCAAAGTCACACTCCCACTTTAGGAGCCACCTACATCCAAAGATTAGTCCACGTAGCACAGAAAGCCTAGAATGATTCCTTTGGGGATGGAGAACTATGAAAAACCATACCAGTTCTAGAATTGCCTATGCCATCAATGAGGTCTTCGTTGTAATGCATCACTGCTCCACTATCTACCTAATTTTCCCTCTTTGGTAACTCCACATGTGTTGATCCCAAGAGAATTTCCAATAGAGTTGCTACATACATATCCTCATCTCTGGACATAATGTAAGAAATGTGACCCAAGAGAAATATGAGGGACAAGTGAAAGCCATGGGATATTTTGTCAGAATATCAAATGAGATTTATTACAAACTTTGGGTGTATGTTCCCTATTTCACTTACTCTTAATGATGACATATAAGTAAATGAATATACATAAATACATACGTATATATATGAGACTCTTGTTTGAAGCATTTATGGTTTTCTGAATTAGCCATTAGTATGACAAGTGCTGCTACAGATTACACTGTTCCCCTGAGCAAATTACCTGTCCTTTTATAGCAGCAGCCACAGAATTGAAGTGTGAAACTGACAACCCAATTTTTCAAATGAATTTGCAGAGACTTCAGCCAAAAGTAAGACAGAAGTAGAAGGAGTATGGCTCACACAAGAGAGAAATAGATTTTCTGCTTTGACTGCTTACAAGAACTTGAGTTGATAAATGAACTGATAACAATAGTATCTCTTATTTACAGGGAAAATGTCTTCATGTTTCATTTATCTGGTTATCAAAATACACAGACTATTTGAATAGTATTCAAGGATACACTTGAAAAAATATTGGTAATGTGTCCTCCCTCCTATCTATATTCCACAGATAATAGATGATGTTATACAGATTCTCAGAAATACATTTTGTGTTTAATTACAGACACCGTTTTATCCTTTATTTTGACATAGTTTTCTTTACATTCATTTTCCTTATAGGATTTTTTTATTTTTATTTTTCTGATTTCATTTGTCTTCATGTTAATTGTTTTGCATATGCAACTAGTTGTTTGTATTTATAAGATTCATAATATCCTTTCCTCTGGTCTAAAGAATAATCTAAGCCTCTTAATAAAGAAGACAAGAACGTCTTAAATTGGGCCATGGCATTTCATTTAACACCAATGACTTGGTTTCCCGACTACTTCACACATCTGCACACTATTGAAGTTCCATGCTTTTCCTCACTTAACATTGTTTTGAAACTTTTCTTTATTGGACTTTAAATTTATACCTTTTCAAGTACAACTTCTCTCCCAAGAACTTACTGACGGATCTAAATTATATACTTTATAAAAAGAACAAATTCTCTTTTTGGCATCTTTGCACCAACATGTTTATAATTATACATTTTTTGTAATAGTTTTTATTTCCTAAAATCATAAAATTAGAACAGATAATAAAAGACTGCTTATATTTTCCTTTATAATTTCTATCACTTTCAGTTTCCAACACCTCCTCATCCTAGCATCTGAGACATACAGCATTTATTTTAATTGTATTTGCTTATTTGTTTTAAAATATAATCTTTAATCAAATTGAAATTTATTTTTCTTGAATGGTGTAAAATAATTATTTAAGTTAATTCATCTTCTCAAATTTCCAGTCAGTATTTCTAATATTATTTAATAAATATTACCTTTCACTCTCTTTAATCTGGAATTTCTACTTTATTATTTGTTCATTTTTTATAACTTGAAATCTGTTTGGGGAAGATTATCTGTTCAATTCCTGCTTGTCCATGTTATCAACAATTCTTTTAAATAATGTGCCTAAAACCCAAATCACCTCAAAGTTGAAACTCAAATGACTTTAATCAGCTAATTAGCATAACTAAGCTTTCTTTTTCTTAAAATGAGATAACAAAATGTATGATTAAATCCTACTGTAAGGATGAAATGTAAGTTTATATTAGGCCCACCACCAGAACCAGGAAATGATAATCCCTTACTGTTTACCCATTCATGCATATATTTAACAGAATATGAATTTATTTAGTTCATATTTTATTTCAGACACTCTGCTGGGCATTGGGATATACTAGTGAAAGCAATTTTTGAAAAAAATAGCCTCTGCTCCCAAAGATGTCAGAGTGTTTTGACAGGGGAGAACAAACACACATTACTGCTTGATTCATGCAAAAATGCGTGTATATTCATGTGCTAACTTAATGGAAAGGAGTCCAAATAACCCAATTTGTGGATCTCAAGAGGTTGTGTCCTAAAAGAGGTGATGCTTGGGTTGATACATATATATTCTGATCAGTATTACACTGTTAACCCAAGAGGACCTAATTCTAAGGCATGCTGCCAACACACTGATAGGAAATCCTAGGAGCATTCATGTGAAAAACAATTTTGAGATTATTTTTACAAGCATCTTGGTTTTTAAATGAACTTCACTTTTAAATGTATAGCTTCACAATTGTTCTTAGATCTGTTAATTAACCGCGTCCTTTTTTACTACCCTCAGTTACTCTTCCAGGCTACCATTTCTACGAGCTGTAGACAGCATCTCTTTCTGGCCATTGCACTGAAAATATCTGCTAGACACAGTTAGATGACCAGTATCCCATCAGGTTTTGACAGTTTGGCAGGATAGTAAGAAATATATTTTTTAATAAATTTCTTTCCTATCTACCTTTATCTTTTTTCTATTTGCATTCACTACTAGTTGTTTCAAGTTAAAATTAATATCCAACACGAAGTTTTGTTGTAGTTGCAGTAATCTCTGAACAGTTTAGCATGAGGTGATATCTTTATAATGTTCAGGTTCCTCATTCCAGAAATCTCTTTATTGCTTTACTTAAGTCTTTTATATTTTCCAGGGAACATTTGTGGGTTGATTATTTGAGTACCATATATTTTGTATTATGATCTTTTCCAAATACTTACGGTTTTTCATTGTTATTGTGGATAGAATGTGTTTCATCATAATATGCTTGCTGATGGCTACTGGTTATAAATAATGTTTAATGTGAGCTCATTCTTAGTTCCATTTATATTTTTTTTTCAATTCCTTAAAGTCTCTTTAATGAAAGGAAACTTCAAAAGCCTACAACTTTAGAAGTATCATCAACTTGGTCCAATGTTTTGTATTAATTCCTTGCTTCAGGATAGCAGAACCAGGAAGATGGTACATTTTAGAACTACACAATTATAGTCACCATTATTTAACTCTCAACAGAATTTTCCCCCAAATAATAGTTATTTGCACTTCTTGAGAGGCATGTTCCTGAGAGTCTCACCACTCCCACAGCAAGATGTGAGTTCTATGTATTCTCCCCTTGAGGCTGGGTGAACTTTTGTGACTTCCTTAATGATAATGTGGCTGATGCAACATTTCCTAGTTGTTGAGTCTAGATCATCACAAAAACAAAAACAAAAACAAAAACAAAAACAAAAACACAGGAGTGCCTCGGTGGTTCAATTAGTTAAACAACAGACTTCTGGTTATGGCTCAGATTATGATCTCACAGTTTGTGAGATTGAGCCCTGTGTTGGGCTCTGTGCTGACAGTGTGGAGCCCATTTAGGGTTCTTTCTTTCCCTCTCTCTGCCCCTTCTCCTCTCTGTCTCTGTCTCTGTCTCTCTCTCTCAAAATAGATAGATAGATAGATAGATAGATAGATACACTTTTCACCTGGCTTCTCTTGCATACACCACATGCTTTGGAAACCCTAAGCCAACATCTAAGAAGTTCAGTTACCCTAAAGCCTCTCAGCAAAAAGGATCACATAGAGAGACTCAGAGAGTTAGTGAAAGATGTCCAAAAATACATTTATTCCAGATCCTAAACTGGTCATGTCTTTCCTGCCCATATATGAGACATATGATAGCAAATACCTTGGAATGGCCAACATTGCAATATTTCTCCAAAGAAAACAAAAAAAATTATATTCATATATAAAAAAATTCAATATATAAAAAATACAGCATTTTAAAATATAGGCACAATGTTCTACAGCAGATGCCTATAACTTATTCATCTTGCATAAGTGGAATAGTTTATCCTTTGAACAGCAACTCCACACTGACCCACCCTCCCAACTTCTGGTAACCACCATTCTAGTCTCTGATTCTGTGAATTTGACTATTTTAGATACCTCCTATAGAGGATATCATATAGTATTGCCCTTCAATGGTAGGCTTATTTCATTTAGCATAGTGTCTTCCAGTTTCATCCATGTTGTCACATATGGCAGTATCTCCTTCTTTTTAAAAGCTTAAAAGTATTCCATTGTATGTAATATATTTTCTTTATCTACCGTCAATAGACTTTTAAGTTGCTCCCATATCTTAGCTATTATGAATAATGCTACAATGAACATAGGTATGCAAATAGTTCTTCAAGATCCTGATTTCAATTTTTTGGATATGTACTCAGCAATGGGATTGCTGGATAATATGGTAGTTCTACTTTTAATTTTTCGAGGAACCATAACACTGTTTTCCTTAGAAGCTATACCATTTTATATTGCTACCAACAGTGTACAGGGTTCCAATTTCTCTACATTCTTGATGATACTTTCTATCTCTTGTTATTTGATAATAGCCATTCTAACAAGTTAGAGATGATATCTCATCATGGTTTTGATTTGCATTTTCCTGATGATTAGTGCTGATAAGCAGCTTTGTATGTGCCTTATCTCTTTATCATTATACTTCTTTCTAAGTTAGTCTTTATTCTTAAAACTTAGTCTTAAGTATAAACAGTCCTTAGTCTTTATAGATCAATAGTAGAGATCAATAGTAGAGATCTCCATGTAGAGAACTAGTAAATTGTTAAATGAGGGATGATATAGTTGATTTCATCATTGTTTCTGCCTTGTAATGTCAGCAACTTCACTTGCTTCAGCCCAAGTGCATCTTAATCATTATATTCAAAGACAATTGCTTGACTCTCCACCCCTAAAGCATTCTTGGCTTCCCTCCATTTTGTTTAATAGTGTTAGATTTTTTCACATACCCTCTTGGGTAAAAACCTGTAGTTAATATGCAGAGCATCTCACTTTGTAATCAGTACTTGTGAAAGGTTGTTACCAATGTTCTCTAAGGACCCTACAAATCCTGAATCAGGAGGAAACACCACGCCAATCTAATTATTCTTTGCCCTCAACCTCACATCAATGACAAAATTATACACGTACTATTAGTGTGTTCACTGATAGGTTACTAAAAAATTTATTATTTTGTTTAAGATATTACACTGGCATTCACACATACACATATATGTATATACTTTGCATACACACTTATTGACATATTACACTTAAAAATATACTATATTCAGTTCTATCAGCTTGTTTAGTTATACACGATCCTCAAGGAGATGCTGCATTTCATTAAGTAGCCTTTCTGGGGCAGTCTATCCTTATCTTTTTTCCTCTAAAGAGTTGTGAGCCTGATATCTCTGTAATAAGTACAAGATGCTTCATATTATTTAAAATACTATCACAGGGAAGTACAAGCTGTTCAAAATCCTTTGTGTCCTATTTCAGTCATTAATGTGGTTCATTTTTAAGGGAACATTAAAACCAGACGGGAAGAGTAGAAATATATTGATGGAGGAAATTTCTAAACTCTTGGGAATTTAGAGTTCCTTCTATTTATGCTAAAAGTCCAGGAGTGTTATAAAAGCATAGCTTCCTTATAAAAAGTGTTTCATTGGGTGCCTGGGTGGCTCAGTCATTTAAGAGTCCAACTTTGATTTCGGCTCAGGTCATGATCTCATAGTTCATGAGTTTGAGCCCCACATCGGGCTCCTGCTGACAGTGAAGAGACTTCTTCAGATCCTCTGTCCCCTCTCTTTCTGCCTCCCCCTCAAAAATAAATAAACATTAACTTTAAAAAAAACTGTTTCATAACAGGCTATTTAGGAATTGAAGACTATAAAATTTAAAAATGTAGAAGTTTTAAGTGACTCATAAATTTGACTCAACCTATAGTGTTATGTAGGTTAAATTTGAAAGAAAAACAAGAAAAAAGTGTTTCCATGTTTGAATAAATTTGTAATAGTTTCTGTCTCAAAAATCTAGATTCTATACGATGGGTTATTTAATATGCTATTTGCCCTACATGTGTTATACTGCTTTGTGGTGTCTTGTGCTAGTATTTAGTAGGTAGAGGTAAAAGTGTTTTATACAAGTTGATGGCATTCCTATGCTGTGTTTCATACTTTGCAAAAAATAACTACATAAATAAATAAGCACCATGATAAATCCTAAGTGCTATATACAGAGGAAAAACACACTTGAGAGGCAAAAAGACAGATTATCAGTTATAAAAGGCCAAGAGGTTAACTCAGTTCATAACAGCAACAGTGCAAGTAACCAGTCTTCATACCATAATTAAAGGAAATAGAGCACATCATCAGGCTAGAAGGGAAAAAGGGATTGAAAACTAATCATGCTTGGCATTAATGGTTTCCATGCTCTCAAAGAGTATAAATCACACAAGCTGAAAATGAAAGATCCAACTTTAAGCAAATAAATATTTAGGTGCGAAGTTAGGATTCTTTTTCTTTTCTCTTTTTTGTCAAACATTTAGCTTCTTATCATTGAACAAACAAAACATGCATTATTAAATCACTAAGTGGAATTCTTACACCATTAAAGTTATTGTATAATAAGCTAATTATATTCCAATTGACCAAGTAGAAATCTGCTTTTGATATAATAAAATCATTAATTATGTTTAATTTTATAAACTATTTCTTTACAAACTGATGTCTACTAGAAAATAAATTTGCTTAAGATTCAGAACTCTCCTGAAAGTGGAAAAGTGGAAACAGCCACAGGGACTGAACTTAAAAGGGAGAAAGGAGAAAGGAAAGAGTTTAAATTCCATTAAGACTATAAACAGGGGGAGCACAGAGTCTGAAACTCCACAGCACAATACCTGGTGGTGCTCTGGTGGGAAGGGTGAATCCCCAGGAGCAGAGTGGAATCCGGAGTTCTTCAAGCCACACAGGGAGAGGCGGTTCCTCTGCTGGAGTGACACCTGGTAGAGGCTGTGTAGGACACCCAAAGGCAAGGCCCCAGTGGACCCAGGAGAACAACCACATTCACTGGTGCTGGAACAAGGTTGTTAAGGGTGAAGCCTGGTGCCAGATGTGTGTTGTGATTTTCCATAATCCCTTTAATGCTGCTGCTACACTATCTTGCAAACTTTTTCTGGGGCAGACTGGCACCTGGCTGCAGCCTCTGAGAATCAACAGCAGCATGGTCCTGCAAAAACGTTCCTGGGTGTGGCCAGCATGTGGCCATTGCTTGGTGAGACCATCCTGCCAAGGGGCAGAACGGGTCAATGCCGCAGTCCCTCAGAAGTAAGAGGTCGGAAAAACAGCCGCATCTGAGACGAAACTCAGGAGGAAGGTGCTACCTGAGGCTTGGTCACGGACTGTGTAAAAGTGGGCAGTGGCTGGAAGCCAAAAACAAAGGATGGGTGTGCGACTGCTGATCGGGGAGAACAGAGTTCAGAGACTGGGTATCTCGGTGACACCATTTTCACTGCTCCCGCGCATGCACATAGGCACCTACAGGCCCCGCAAAAATCCACCTCAGTAAGGTAAGCAGCGCCATCTAGTGGAGAATGGAACCATTACACTAAGCCCTGCCCAACTGGGCCAACCTTGCTCTTCAGGAACATAAGTCTCTCCACCTGCTTAGCTTATAGACTATAAACCACTTCACCATTTTCTAAGGAAAATAATTTCAGTTGTATTTCAGTCTGTTCACTGGTCCATCTATTCAATTTTCTTTTTTTTTAAATTTTTTCGTTTCTTTCTTTTTCTTGAATACAGAAAGAGAAAAAATCATTTTTATTTTCAATTGTTATTAAAAATATTTTCTTAGCCTGCTTCGGATTCTGTGTCTCCCTTTCTCTCTGCCCCTTCCCTGCTCATGCTCTGTCTCTCTCTAACTAAACATTAAAAAAAATTTTTAAATTAAAAAAATAATTTTTTCTTTAATTTTTTCTACTATATTTTTTACTTTTGTGTAATTTTTTTCAAATTCGATTTTACTTCCATCATTTCATTTTAGTCTACTTCAGTATATTCATTTCTTCAAATTTTCAAATGATTTCCTTTTTTCTTCTTTCTCCTTTTTTCTCTAATATATCAAGCCCCTTTCAACACCCAGACTAAAAGACACCTAGGATCTAGCATCATTTATTTGATTTTGTGTGTGTGTGTGTGTTTGTTTTTAATTTTTTTAATTTTAATATTTTTTAATTTTAATTTTTTTTACCCCATTAATTCCTTTTCTCCCTTCAAAAGGATGAAACAAAGGAATTCATCCCAAAAGAAAGAGCAGGAAGAAATGACAGCCAGGGACTTAACCAACACAGATACAAGCAAGATGTCTGAACCAGAATTCAGAATCACGATAATAAGAATACTAGCTGGAATCAAAAACAGATCAGAATCCCTTTCTTCAGAGATAAAAGAAGTAAAAGCTAGTCAGGATGAAATTAAAAACTGCTATAACTGAGCTGCAGTCTCGAGTGAATGCTATGGAGGCAAGGATGGATGAGGCAGAACAGAGAATCAGCGATATAGAGGACAAACTTATGGAGAATAATGAAGCAGGGGGAAAAAAGGGTGATTAAGGCAAAAGAGCACAATGTAAGAATTAGAGAAATCAGTGACTTATTAAAAAGTAACAACATCAGAATCATAGGGGTCCCAGAAGAAGAGAGAGAAATAGGGGTAGAAGGGTTATGTGAGCAAATCATAGCAGAAAATTTTCCTAACCTGGGGAAAGACATAGACATCAAAATCCAGGAAGCACAGATGACCCCCATTAGATTTAAAAAAACCCCGACCATCAACAAGGCATATCATAGTCATATTCACAAAATACTCAGGCAAGGAGAGAATCATGAAAGCAGCAAGGGAAAAAAAGTCTCTAACCTACAAGGGAAGACAGATCAGGTTTGCAGCAGACCTATCCACAGAAACTTGGCAGCCAGAAAGGAGTGGCAGGATATATTCAATGTGCTGAATTGGAAGAATATGCAACCAAGAATTCTTTATCCAGTGAGGCTGTCATTCAAAATAGAAGGAGAGATAAAAAGTTTCCCAGAAAAACAAAAATTAAAGGAGTTTGTGACCACTAAACCAGCCCTGCAAGAAATTTTAAGGGGGATTCTCTGAGGGGAGAAAAGATGGAAAAGATTTTGTCCTTTATGAAGCAAAAATAAGTAGCAATTTTTGAATAGCTCTTTGCAGATAATTAAGAAATAGATGCATAAATGGATGAATCAATCCTAACAATAATCCAAACCTGATTTGCCTTTGAACTTCATCTCCACTTGTATGTTAATAGGCAATTCATACTCAGCATGAAGAGAAGGATTCTAGATTTCCTCTCAAAACTTGTAAGTTCATTTCTTAATTTCTCCTAACTCAAGAATAGCACCATGATTCATTTAATTGCTCAGTTAAAAGTGCCAGCAGTTTTGGGGCGCCTGGGTGGCTCAGTCGGTTGAGCAGCCTACTTCGGCTCAGGTCATGATCTCGCGGTCCGTGAGTTCGAGCCCCGCGTTGGGCTCTGTGCTGATAGCTCAGAGCCTGGAGCCTGTTTCAGATTCTGTGTCTCCCTCTCTCTCTGACCCTCCCCCGTTCATGCTCTGTCTCTCTCTGTCTCAAAAATAAATAAACGTTAAAAAAAAAAAATTTAAAGTGCCAGCAGTTTTATAGGTATCTGGTTTTAACTCTCATATACAATTTCAATAAATAATTGTGGACTATGACCTGTATAACTTATTATGCTGTGACTGGAGATAGACAAAAAATTCAATAATTAATCTCAACTTCCAGGGTGCAATGGCATAATAAGGACTAAACCAGAAGAAGGTGCCAAGTGGTCTGGAAGTACAGAGGAAATCAAAGAATTGACGTGATCAGATCCATATGGAAATTGCTTTGGAAGGACCACAAGCTAGAGAATGTTAAATTAGTGCAGAGCTAATCATAATTATTCAAGCATGAGAGTAAAATAATTAAATTAAGGAGGAAGGCCCTTTTCAATAGGTTGATTTAATGTCAAATTGAGACATTAGTCAATGCTAAGAACACTTGCAATGGTGAAGTAGAATAACAGTGTCCTTGAAGTTCTATGTCAGGAAGATGAAAATCCTAAGATGGACAAGTCAGGTATTCTGATAATTAAAGTGACCTAAAAAAAACAAAAAACAAACCCAGAATGCTGTGATTCTGAGTCTTTGAGGGAAGGCCTAGAGATTACCACTGAAGTCTCAACTCTTTATGTCTTAGCACTTAAAAAGTCTTCTGGAAGGTGGAATACAGAAAAAAAAAAAAAGGAAGAAGAAGAAGAAAGCTTAACAATTATGATTCAGGCCCTGTGTATATAAATGTGTGTGTGTGTGTGTGTGTGTGTGTGTGTGTGTGTGTAATATATATTGTATACACTTACTGGGTCATATATAAGGGATGTTTGAATTTGCAATTGATACAGTGTAATATTTAAGAAGAAAGGTACTCATGCAATTGCTAATTTTATATGGTGGGTTATGTTATCTGAGGAAAGATTACTATATTATGGAAATGGTAAGATTCTGATTTCAGAAAATATGAGCACAGGTTAAATACTGAACTTCTCAACTTAAAACACAAATTCAATTTTTTAAATTTCAATTTCAGGAGAATGCATTCCAGCTTCTTGTGGTGCATTGGATCCTTCATTTGAAACTATTTCACAATACATTATAGCTGTACGTTCTTGCCAATTAATGGAGATTCCACATTGACAGAAAGTCAGCTGATCTACAGTTATTTGAATATGTACTTGATAATATGGGGCCAGCAGTTTCTACAAAAGGCAGTTATTTAGACCTATGAACATTTACATTGGCAGTTTTCAGAAATTATAACATTGATAATGGAACAGATTTTGCCCATACCATCTGCTATTATTCAGAGACTTGAATTTCACCAATTAAAAGCTAGGTGATAAAATCATCAAAGCTAAGACTGCTGAAAGATATCTCTTCTCCAAACATTATGATTTATGTGTTTTCTCAACAATATGTTCTTGATTATCTCAGCTATAGAATAAGACACAATGTATTTTATTGCCATTTCCTTACTGAACCTAATTTACCATTTGCCATCACTTAGCAAAAAGGATATAACCGGCAAATCAACCTAATCACTCACTAAGGAAATTTGCATCATGGCAACAGAAAGAAATGTCTTTTGTTCCAATAATACAATAAGAAAGATAATTGTCACAAAACATACATAATGCAAGGAAAATGTTCTCTAAATATTATTGGAAAAGACCCAGATTACATATGAGTTGCTGCCAAACTGAGGTTTTGCTATTTAATATTATTCCTCTCTCATAATAACTCCTTTTATCATTATCAATGTGATCAACGTCTGTAGTTGATTTGATTCAATCACTAAGCCACATGAAGCAACAGATTGATGGTTCCTTTTGCAGCCTGTGTATTATGTCCTTTCGACATGGTTCTGATTGTACAATCATATTTTTAGGATATGGAACTAATACCCAGAGATAGGGTGGTAGATTTTTAGTGAGTGATTTAAGTACCACAGGTTATTTTGTCTATTTATTTTATGTTGTGAGCTATAAAATAGCAAAATCAATACAAATTGGACTTTGAAATTGAATTTCTCTGCATACAAATCTTGATTCTATCACTAGGCATAAGCTTTTTGAATCCTGGTGTCTTCATCTGGAAAATGGAGATAATAATCCCCATTTTCAGATTTTTTTTTCTTAGGATAAAGTGAAATAATGTGTGAAGAATATTTCTTGCTAAAAGGATTACCTCAGCATCATGAATAAGAACTTTGTCCCCATAGTCACCCAGACCCCACTCTGCCACAAGCTGTTGTCATGCTTCGGCCAAATCAGTTGATACCTTTAATCATATGTTTGCTGATGTATAAAATGAAAATTATTCCTTCAATATTTACTGGGCACTCACAATGTTCTCATGGAGTTATAATCTAGTAGGGAAATAATACTACCTAACATTGAGGGTTATTTTGAATATTAAAAGAAGCAATGCATGTACTATACTTAGCCACTAATAATCATTTTATATAATTGTTGGCTATTGTGATTATTACACAGGAGAAACCTAAAAGTGTGAGGATTTAAGTGATAAAAGTAGTAGATGTCACTTAGTGAAAGAAGATGCCTTAGTAGGGAGTGAAATAGAAAACAGAGAAGGAGACAGGAGTGGATGAGTGGAGTGGGGTGTGAAGGGTGCTGTCTCTAACTAATCTGCCCACAGGAGAAGGTCTGTTTAGAAAACAATGGGGGGAAAAGGTTTGAAGTGACTGCACTTTATGCAGGGCGTTAAGGAAGTTATGCTTTATAGTCAACAGGGATTCGTGGTGCCTTCTAATGTGAATAATATTGTTATGCGAGAAAGAAAGTGAGTGGCCAATTAGATTTTATTGCCCTCTTCCTACAGAATGTGAAATTCTTTAGACCCAAGGCCATATGATTTTAGGGGATGCATATTTAAAAATATAATGAATTAGTCCTATCACCATGTTACATATTATAATAGGTTTGTGGTCTTCTGATAGATCCCTCTTAGAAGAAAATAGCCTTGAACAAAGTTAGACCCTTCCTGCATAGTAAACTGTTGTTTACTTCTCCCTGTCTGTTTTATCTTATCTGAAAATATAAAGCTGGAGCTTCAAAGTCATTAGGAATAGAGAGTCTGTCCTACACTTGAATATCCTTCATATGAAGTGCACTCCAGAGGAAGAATTTAATGATTATAGTAACAGACTGATGCTCTCAACACCCCTGAAATTCTGGCATGAAGGTCATTCTACAAGGAGTTCTTAGAAGCAGAGGCACACAGCTCTGCTCAAAACTCAGAGTAAGCTCCTCAATAGGTTACTTCCAGAGGTGAATCTGATCCTTAGTCTTGTTTCGTTGTCAGGCAAACATCTCCCCAGTTCTATTTTGAATTTAGGACTGTTGCAAACAGCAAAAGAGAGAAGTTTAGATATAAATCTCTTCTTCCTGGAGGAAATAACACCACGGTTTCCTTACTGAGCTAGACACTGGATTTTTAATTTCAACCTGGCAATTAATTTTGGAAGTTGAATGCTCTCACCTCAATAACTCGCATCCTTTCTCTCCAGTGTAAGCACAAAAAAGCATACTAACTGCTTATTGTGCAGGCATAGGATGAGTGCCTGTGTTGTAAACAAATGTGCTCTTCCAAGCTTCACTGAAGGTATAGTTATTATACTCTTATATTTTGTTCTTCCTTCCCAGAGTACAAAGAAGCGATTAGTTGCCCTGTGGTATATTTTTAAAATATTTCTAATAATAATGTTTTTAACCCATCATCTAAGTCAGCTAAGTGGGAGAAGCATTAGCTATAGTGAAAAGAGATTAAAGAGAAATATGAGCATCCTGGGAGAAAAAGAATAGCAGACAAAATTAATCAGGAGAGACTAAATTTTACTGGAAAGATTAGAACACTATCCCAAGGCAAGCAGCGAATGACCTGAGGACATAAGAAAAATACATCAAGAGAAAGAAATCTTCCTAAACCCTGCCAATATCAGTAACATTCAATTAATAACTACAAGTAAATTTTCAGTATTACTGTTTAGTTCTGACTTGAAATGTTTGGATTTGTGAAGAACATACCCAAGCCCATGATAAAGCAACTGTTAAATACTAGATACACAAGCTTCTGAAAAGTGGAATCTTTCCCAATTTCTTCTGCGGTGAACAATTACCTTGTGATTCTATTCCTCGTGTTACATTGTAGCCTAAGTCACTGTACTTAGGCTCACAGAACTGAGCCACCATGAAAGTGGTAAGCTTCTGAGAAAGTTTAACAAGGAAAATAATTCCATTTTCTTTCCACAATATTATCTAGGTGATTTAGAAGAATATAAGAATCCATGTGTTATAAGCAGGAAATCACCAAAACCTAATTTCTTCCCCATAGTCATATACTAAAAATAGGAAGCAAATTTTTTGTAATTAAAAAAAAAAAAAAAACCTTGGCTGAATTAGTACAATAATATGAATCCTGAATCTTAAAAATGTATAATATTTTTAAGGGTGTTAAATGGTATTTGAGGACATATACAAATTTGAAGATCTGATAAAAACTATGTAATACCAGATGCTTCCCTGCAGTGGGTGAATACAGCTGATTGAGATCTCTGGAGTTTGATCCCAAGAATATTATGTACATCCACAGTTCTTTTATATTTACTTCTATCTACTTATTTTATTACCACTAAATAGCATGAAACCAGCTATTATTAAGCATTACTAATACAGGTATATTTAATAAATAATTTAGCACTTTGCACACCCATATATTCACTACAATAGTATTATTCCTAGTCACTGTGTCATTAAAATAAAAGAATGTAATCTCAGAATTTCATGCACAGACTTCTACAATAGGGTTAAATATTAATAAGGTAATAATAAGCTTTCACATTTGTTTTTAGAGCCATTATCTGCTGGCCTTTAACACTGTAATTATTACTTTAAGCAGTGTCTGTTAACATTCAAGATGTCTGTTAACACATGTAAACATCTCCTTTTCACAAGTCTGGAGTCTGTTTATTAATGAGTTAACCATATATACTGAAATTCAGATGAGATCATCTCTCTGTGATCTTTACCAAATGATTTTAACCTCTAAGAAATCCAGTTTCCTTACCTATAAAATGGAGAAATTGGTACTGTTCACTTAGGAAAGACTTACTGAGATAATGGTATGAACAGACTATTCTATTGCCTGCTAAATAAATAATGGTGCCTAACAAATACATATGTATTTTCAGAAAAATACTTCCGTATCTCTGTATAATTGTAGGTATCATTGACTTCCTTTATTAGTAGTGTATAGGAAGACTGTGTATATATACTAAGTATACATATATAAAATAAGTAGTATATAGGAAGTCTCGCAGACTTTGTCCATCAAAATTTACTTCTTGACCCAGTTTTATCTTCTGTCATATTTTATAAAACATTCTATCTCTAGAGGCTTATGCAAAAGCAGATTATATTTTACTTAAGTAATATAAAATCACATATTACTCCTTATTAATAGAGGAGAAAATATTTTCTATAGCCAATAAAAAAAGATTTTAACTAACTAAGATTTCTTTTTAGTCAAATTGTAGTATAATTCTGAGCTTCGAATTTTAAACTGTCTCCCAATTTATACTGTTGTTAAGTGAGCTCTACTGGTTTCTCTAGATAATGTTCTATTCAGAATTTACATTATAAGTTCTGATTAAGCAAAATTCACTAAGGATACTTCTTATTTATTTTGTCTAATAATTTATCTTAGAAGGCAGTTGGCATAGAGACTAAGAACGTAACTTCTAGGTCCAGACTTCCTGGTTTGAATGCTGGCACTGCTGATGTTATTTTGATGTTCTTGAGTAATTATTTAATGATGCCCACTTTCCTTAATTTTGTCTTTTTAAAATAAGGGTATTAATAGAAACTACTTCATGAAATTATTTGAAGATTAAATAAGTTAAAATATATCATGGTAATAAGCAAAACATTAATGTTACCTACTATCATTACATTGCTCCAGTATCCAAAACTGTCAAAAGAACCTTTTGAGAAGGTTCCAGCCTCTTTCATCTAAATTTATTCTGACCACTTTCACCCCCTAATTAGGATAAATGTCATATTTTAAAGTGTTACTTTTAAAAATATATAACTAAATAACAACAGCTCTTTATCAAAGGCTATTCAAAGGCATATCTTGAAGGTTTTTTTAAATAATGATAAAAAGATTTTTGTTTAAATGAACACAAGTTAATAGATTCAGAATTTTGTTAATTAAAACTCATTTCTGGTAACCAAATATATCTTCTAATGGACTAAGATTAAATGATGCAAGGCTTCTGGCTTCTATCTTGGATGGAAAAGCTGGAAAAACTGTCACATCTAATCTAACAACAAGAACAAGTCAAATAATATACTAAATCATGAATCCAGAAAACAGGAGTCACAGAATAACCAACAAGACTAGAATTGAAAGAAAGTATACAGTTTCAAAGGAAATATGGGATATTTAGCATTAACTACTCTGTGGCATAGGACATAGACAAAGATCTCCATACAAGTAGGAAGAATTCAGCAGTTCTTTTATTGAATTACTAAAGGCCAAGTGTAAAATAGCATGAGGGTATAGAATCTCAAAATGTTGTAGACACAAAGGGAGTTTGCACTCATTTACGAGCTCTTTTCTATAGAACACACTGGGTCTGGATCGTCACAAAGACTAGACAAGGCAGTGTACAAGACAATGCTTTTCTTGGTGATGCAGAGCTATATGAGTGGAGGGACCACTGTTACCCTACTTGATAGCAAAGAGAAGAGCAGAAAATGCTTTTGCCTAGGAACACATGTGGTAACTCATTGTATCTAAAAGAAAGATAGGGGCACATGGGTGGCTCAGTTGGTTAAGTGTCTGACTCTTGATTTTGGCTCAGGTCACTATCTCACAGTTCATGAGTTCAAGCCTCGCCAGGGCTGTGCTGACAGCACGGAGCCTGCCTGGGATTCTCTGTCTTCCTCTCTCTGTACCCTTCCTATGCTCTTTCCCTCTCAAAAATAATTAAATCAACACTTAAAAAACAGTTTAAAAATTTAAAAAAAGATAAAAGAAAAAGACCCTTTACCCCTGGAGGAGGGGCAGGAAATTCTCCTGAGCCCAGACTACAGGGGATCTCTTGCTGAAGTCCTGTGTGTTGACCTGAGACCAAGTCAAAAAATACTTGTTACATTGTATTCATTGTTTGTACATCAAAGGAATCCAGAAATATTCAGTGTCTGATGAATTTTCTTTTCCAACTTCAGGCCATTGAAGAATTATAGAGGTAGGCTGTGCCTTTTTTTTCTTTCTGCTGATCCTTTTATTCTACTAATTATCCACTAGTTGAAAAGTCTAGGTATCAGCAATATGTATGCTCATTCCCATTCAAGTTAGAGAGAAAACTAGAAATGGGGTTATTGTAAGCCTAGAAAGGTGACTGAGGGTGGCACTGGGGTGGTTCAGTCGGTGAAGTGTCCAACTTCTGATCAGGTCATGATTTCATGCTTCCTGAGTTCAAGCCCTGGCTGGGCTCTGTCTGGGCTGACAGATCAGACCCTGGAGGCTGCTTCAGATACTGTGTCTCCCTCTCTCTCTGCCCCTCCCCTGCTCTTGCTCTGTCTCTCTCTGCCTCTCAAAAATAAACATTAAAAAAAATTTAGAGAGGTGACTTAGAGCTCTAAATAAGTATTCAGGCACATCCATGCTTTTCTGTGGCATTTGCCATGCATATCTTTTCTTGAAATGTATCATTGTTTTGGAATAAATTAATTCCAAGGAGTGAGATTTTAAGAACATTGTTTTTTTATGGCTTTTAGCAATATATAAATGTACTAACTTCATAGCAAACTCACCAGGATTTAGTGCTTAAAAAAGTCAAATATTTTTAAAGTCTACGAATATAACCGTGAAGAGTTTTTGTGGACAATAATCTGGCATACTTATTTAAAATTAAGTTTTGTGATCTTTTAAAGGGGAAAATGCCAAAATGAATTCACAGTAAACCAGTAACACTAAACTACTTCTCTCTTTCTCTGCTCATCACTCTCTTCATTTTTTTCTTCCTTGCCTATAAATATTAGATTCTATGATGTAACACTCCCTTACAAACATTATTAATACTTTTCACACTTGCTAATCAATCACATCAAGTTGACAAAGCCCTAACTTCAGTTAAGCCCAGCAATCTACTCTCAAGAATTTATCTATTACCTGAATACATCTCAAAGCAGCATTAGTTGCTCTCTTTAAACTCATGACCGTTAGCATCATATTGGTGTTCAACACTAATAAATTATAGCATCACATTTCCTTAATAGATTTGGTTTAACATTTTCCATTCCCCAAACCACTTCCCAATAGACTCTCAGTTCTGTTTTCTGAGGATAGTATCACCTCTGATGATGGACCAATCCAAATGATACTGGAGGATCATTCCCTTTCCCTTTTGACAGCTCAACAGTTTTATCAGCTGAACAGCAGAGAAGACCTTTGGCTGATGTCAGCGTTCCTGGCTGACCAGTGTTTTGCCAGAATCTGGTATGCAAAATGTGGACCTCCTTCCCATTGTACTCCAAGTTTTCTTGAACTATTTCTTGTTACTTAGAGGAAATGTAGGTTTTCTGTAATCCAGCTTAAGCTAACCAATAAGTACATAATAGTGAGACAGGCTTGTTCACGCTGTCATAGGTACATCTGCAGCCCACACAGTTTCCTCCCTGCTGCAACCCTGGCCTTGCTGGGTATGAGACCTCTTTGCCCAGGCTGTGCTGTGGAATAATGAGATTTCTGGGGGTTGAGTGCACTCTAACACTATGAATGTTAGGTTATAACTTCTCTTTAAGCCAATGTGTTTATGATGCTCTTGAATGACACTGAGACATGACCTAGAAAATAGAAACAATCTTTGGGAAACTCATTTATCTTTTCTCCACTAAATCTGCCAGAAGATGCAGTTTAGCCTAGCGCTTAATAAAGTCTTTTCTGGAGCCTACCTGATGGAGTTTGAATGCCAGCCCCCAGTCATTAGTTGTGTGACCTTGAGCAATTTGTTTTTCTTTTCTGTGCCTCAGGTTTTGTTTTTGTTTTTGTTTTTGTCTGAATAGGATTAATACAGCTTTGTAGGGTTGTAGTGAGAATTCAGTTAATATATATATACTGCTTAAAATAGGCTTTAATATATAATAAACTAGTATTATTGTTTGTTCAGTGAACGATGCCTATCTGTAACTAAAATGACATTCCCTGTGTTTCCTGCTATTACAATGGAGAATGGAAAAAGTGATCTTAAAGGCCAACTTCACCTGTTGGTTCTGGACAAGATCCCATTTAATGTATAAGAATTTCATTCTTGCGTGCATTCTGTATGCTATTATCAATTTTTCTAACTCTTCTGGATCATTCTGAGTAGCATGAAAATAATCTTTATTATCCCTCAAATTAATAAGAATGTTCCCTTACCCTTTATCTTCTCCATCTACCAACTTGATTATCTTCTCTCCTTGACAGCAAATTCATAGAAAGAGATTAGTTGTGGCAGATTACATATTCTTAAAATGTCTGTAGCAATATTTCTAGTTCCACTCCAAAATGTCACTGGTCCCATCGAACAGATGGTTTGTTTCCCCTCTCTTTGAACTTAGGGGGATTTTGTTACTACCTCTATAAATAGAATGTAAGAAGTGATGTTACTCCGGCCATAGGTAATAAAAGATAATATGCTTTCACCTGACTCTCTTGGAATACTTACTTCTGTGGTCCAGTCATCCTGCAATGAAGAAGCCCTGGCTATATGAGGACGTCAGGTTTAGGGTCTCTGTTCAGCAGCTCCAACTAATATCAGTCTCCAACCAGCTTCATCCTCCAAACATGTGAATGAGTAAGCCTCTAGATAATTTCAGCCCCAACCTTTTGAATCTTCCAGTTCGAAGTCCCACATATTATGGAGCAGAGACAATCTACCCCTGTTATGATCTGTTCAAATTCCTGACCCACAAAATCCATGAGTACAATAAATAATTGTTTAACGCCACTGAGTTGTGGAATAATTTGTTATGCAGCTATAATAACTGGATCATTTGTTTATAATAAGAGAGTGACTACATTAGGGCTCAGCAATTTTCACAAAGAAATACCAAATTGCTGGAGATAAGGAAATTATAAGAAAAATATTAAAATAAATGAAGAAATCATTCAGAAATTCTGAAATCCATCTAACAGAATTTCTAGGAAATGATTATGAAAAATGCAATTAAGAAATAAATAAATCAAAGAAGGAATCCTCTAAAGGTGAAGAAAGACTCTTCATTTTTCTTGCACATAGAGGTTTGTCCATTGTTATACTCCTAAATTAGCCAACTTATATAATCAGAAAATATATTAGTGATAATTTTCTTCTTCCTACTTTTTATTTAAATGGTTATTTTAAACTTTTTAAATATCAGGGTGTATTAAGCATATAAGATAAAAATTCAAAACAAGCATAAAATGTTTTAAAACGTTTATGTCAGAGTTGTATATAAAATTTCTTTTCCTTGTAACATTGCCTTTTTAGATTGCTATGAATCTAAAAGAAACAATAAAACTAAACAACATTTCCTATAGGACTCATGACATTTGATATATTTATTATTTACATTGACAAGAAAATTAATTTTAGCTTTCAGAAAGTAGGATATTGTCTATTCATAATTTGAAAACACACTGTAATTTAAAGATTGCCCACCTTAAAGCAAATGTTGATGAATTGGTATAATTTTCTATTTTCTTTAAATAATACCTTTTTAACTAAATTTCACTTAACATTTTGGATGGGATGCTAGAAATTATATAATTTTCTGCTAGTTACAGATATGTGCTTAGTCATTACTTTTACCTCCATACAATTTTACAAATAAATGAAATTAGATACATCGTCCTACCTTGACATATGAACCATTTCAAGATTGGTATCATCCTAATTTTTGTCATTATCAACAAGAGCACCACCTACAGATTGGTGATTTTTAATACTCCTGTTTGTACCCATCTACATTTGTTTCTCCAGTTCCCTTTTGTTAACAACTATGTAACAATTCATTGACTTCCTGGGGACTTTCAATCCATCCACTTTGATCATGGTATTTTTTTTTTCCCCTCTCATCCCTTCACACCCTTTGTTCTCTCTCATGTATTCATGTTTCATGAATATTGTCACTTTCTTGCATACTTTTACCTCTCCAGCTTCTTTATTCTTCCATTAATCACACCAGGCAAATACCTCCTACTTAGTAATTTGAACTCTGTGCCAACTTTGTGTCTACACATGAAGAACAAGCTCAATATGGCTAGGGAAAAATCAAACACCCAAACATGATGGCTGATCTCATTTTATAAGTTAACCACATCAGGGGCACCTGGGTGGCTCAGTCAGTTAAGCATCCAACTTTGGCTCAGGTCATGATCTCAGGGTCCATGACTTCTAGTCCTACGTCACGCTCTGTGCTGACAGCTCAGAGCCTGCAGCCTGCTTCAGATTCTGTCTCCCTCTCTCTCTGCCCCTCCCCCTGTCGTGCTCTGTCTCCTCTCTCTCTCTCTCCTTCAAAAAATAAATAAACATGAAAAAGAAAAAAAAATTTAAAGTTAACCACATCTCTCAGTGGCTCTCAGAAATTTCCACAAACCTTACTCCATTGCCCAATATAATCTATCATCAAATACTGTCAGCATTTTCACACATGTTCATCTTTACTCAAACTTCAATGTCCCCTCTCTTCTTTTCATTTTCAGTTATGATCTAACTTACTTATTCACTGAAAACTTAGGCAGAGGATAAGATTCTCATGTTCACACCAACCGGTAATAACAACTGTTTGTATCTCTATTCAAAGTCTCCGTCTTCTCTCATATCACAATGAGCAGTCTCCTTCCCTTTTAGAAGTCAAGTTTTCCAACTGTGTACTAAATTTCTCCTCTTTGCCCTCCCTAGTTGTGGAATTTTTGTTCTGCACTCATTTCTTTTCTCTTCTGTTAGATTTCTGGATCACAATCACATAAACAAATATAAATCTCTTTTTTTTTTTTCCTAAAAAAATCCCTTCTTTGGCCAGATGTAAAACCCCAACTATTGAAATGTTCCCCAGCTTCTTTATAGATCATAAACTTCAAAGTAGTTGGCTATATTTACAGTTTTCACTTCCTCATCTCTGTATTTATTTTGAATATACCACCAATTCCACAAAAATGACCCTTTCAAGATTGCCAATAACTATTATGCTTCCTATATGGAAAATTCTCATTACTCACATAAGATGAGCAGCGGCTTTTGAAGAATTGGTTACATCCTCCTTCTAGACACACTTCTTTCACTTGATTGACAGGACACCACTCTCTCCAAATGTTCTGTTTATTTGGCATATATTTAACAGCTCTGTGTATGAAATATATAAGTTCAAACAAAAATATTTCCTATTCAATTAAAACATTTATAATCACTGCTTTCTTTTGCATTTTAGTTTACTCCTCTCAAGTTGTAAACTATTTACTAGATTATGAAATAATCTAGTCTTCTGCACAACACTATTCAACAATATAAAATTTAAATTATGCTCATGTATGAATATTTACAGTTTGATAATTGTTAAATTTGTCTGACTTTATTCTGACTTTTAAAAAAATAATAACAATATGTCAAATAGTATGCTTTGTCATTGACGTTGTTGTTTTTATTATTTATTTTTGAAAGAAAATTGCATGTTTAACAAAGAAGATATAAGAGAATTTTTAAATCTCCAAATAAGATCTCTACTCAAGCCCACTGTATTCAAATGATTTAGAATCCACTTGACTTTCATCTGTAATATGAAAGAGGCTTTTTTTTTTTCTATAATTCAAACAAATTTGGCAAGCAGGCATGAGAGTCACATCCTTAGATTGCTCTCCACCTCTCCTTTTTTTCTTTTGCAAGGATTCAGATAGCAAGAAAATAATTCAATAGTGTCAAGAATCAATTTTTTTTAAGTCTTCTATTCAGTAGATTCTGCCAGATTTTCTGGTAGATTTATTCTCTCTGCTTCCTTTGTGCATAACCCTTATTACTCCTCAGTGAAAATGTGGTATTCGGCATGTAGACACAATTCTGATACTTCTATGTTTATTATTATTATTACCAGTATTACATTTTTTTCTTTAGGATTGACTCATGAAACCACTTTGTAGATGTATATCCTTCTCATGAGTTGGGGTAGGTGTCTTAAGAGGAACAAGAACCATGAATGGACACTAAAAATGTGAATATGAGAATAAACTAATAAAGAGGCATTCTACCTTAAGCATTTTGTATTTTAAAATAAGGAAAATCTGAAAATAAATGGGTTAATGATTCAACTTAGGAAAAAATATCAAATAAAAAATAGAAGTCAGGAATTGATAATAATCTGAATATAATGCATGAAAACAATAAAAATCTTAGTTTAAAAACAGCAAAGAGATTTTCAAAATTCATGTAACAACACTAAAACATACAAAAACCTAGAAAATATAAGTAAAAAGTAAAAACATGACATTTTAAATAAAAATGGGAAAAACTCAGATACTGAAAATATTCAAGATATTTAGTGCATCATTAATATTCCAGCCTGAACTTTGAAAATCTAGACAAATTAGATAATTTTCCATCAAAGTATAAAATGTCAAAATTGACCCAATTAAAAGTATTAAGTCTGAATAATAAAATAGTCTAAATAGATGGTCAAATGCAGAAGGCAGTAGATTAGGTTTCTAAACATTAAGTCAATGATATTTGATGTTTCCCCAGATCTTAAAACAAAAGTTGACGTAAAAAATATGCAAACTTCTCCTAATATTTTTATTAAGATCACTTAACCTTAGCAGTGGAACCTGAACAAGATGGTAAAACATATATATATTCAAACTGGGGGATGATTTTTATGTGTAACTATAGAAGTTATAGTTCTAAATAAAAGAATAGCTAATTGAATTCAGCACTGTGTCAAAAGGATAATATATGGATGGTCAGAGAGATTATATTCTAGTATTATAAAGACGTTTCCACATTTAGAATTCTATAAGCATAATTTAAGAAACTATAATTTAGTTCAGAATTTACTTAGAACCAAAATCCTATAGGAAACTATAATTTAAACTATAAATCTAATTAAATAGCTTCAGAAGCTATAAAATTTCAATAAGGGACAGGAAACAAAACCTGGATATTGATTTAAAAAGTCAATCACCTCGGGGTGCCTTGGTGGCTCAGGCTCAGTCAGTTGAGCGTCCAACTTTTGCTCAGGTCATGATCTTGCGGTCAATGGGATCAAGCCCCGCGTTGGGCTCTGTGCTGACAGCTCAGAGCCTGGAGCCTGCTTTGGGTTCTGTGTCTCCCTCTCTCTCTGCCCCTCCCCTGTTCATGTTCTGTCTCTCTCTCTGTGTCAAAAATAAACATTAAAAAAAATAAATCATCTCATTAAAATATCACAAAAAAAACATGATTTCAGTGCAACTTTTTTTTGGATAAAATTATTTCAAATTTCTCATAGAAAGATAATTGTCTTAGTAGCTAAGAATTGATGGTTGAATTCCAAGAATTACATAGAGTGAACTGCACCAAATCAATTCCTAAATGCAGTGAACACCAGTAACAGCTAGACAGTCTTGGTTTTTTTGACAAATCACATACACATATCCTACTGCAACACAGCATAAGGGTGGTGGCCTCCAAAGAAAATTGTGGATGCTATTTGGAAGAGGAAAAAAGGAAAATCAGTGGTTGATATACAACTACCAACGACCATTTGCCATGTAAAATGTTACATTTCTTTTTTTTTAAATGTTTAATTAATTTTTTTTTAAATTTACATACAAATTAGTTAGCATAGAGTGCAACAATGATTTCAGGAGTAGAATCCTTAGTGCCCCTTACCCATTTAGCCCATCCACCCTCCCATACCCCCTCCAGTAACCCTCTGTTTCTTCTCCATATTTATGAGTCTCTTCTGTTTTGTCCCCCTCCCTGTTTTTTATATTATTTTTGTTTCCCTTCCCTTATGTTCATCTGTTTTGCCTCTTAAAGTCCTCATATGAGTGAAGTCATATGATTTTTGTCTTTCTCTGACTAATTTCACTTAGCATCATACCCTCCAGTTCCATCCACGTAGTTGCAAATGGCAAGATTTCATTCTTTTTGATTGCTGAGTAATACTCCATTGTATACATATACCACATCTTCTTTATCCATTCATCTATTAATGGACATTTGGGCTCTTTCCATACTCTGGCTATTGTTGATAGTGTTGCTATAAACATGGGGGTGCATGTGTCCCTTCAAAACAGCATATCTGTATCCCTTGGATAAATATCTGGTAGTGCAATTGCTGGGCCGTAGGGTAGTTCTATTTTTAGTTTTTTGAGGAACCTCCATACTGTTTTCGAGAGTGGCTGCACCAGCTTGCATTCCCATAAAATGTTATATTTCTATGGATTAAAAATCCACATATAAAATGTAAAATAAGAGAGTGATAAATACTAGGTATAAATATAAGAGAGTTGTTGAATAAATTTGTGGTTTTAGAGATCTTCCTAGTATTTCTTTACAATCACTTTTTTCTAGTTACACACTGAAAATACATAAATAATTCCTTTCCTACTTGTTGATTATGAATTTCACATTTAAATGTTTCTGTTGGATCATCATTATCTCTTTCAAGAAAAAAACATGAATGACAGTTGATTTATTTTATCTGAAACAGACTAATTCTGTTAATATTTTTTATTGTGTGTATTTGGATATCTGGCTGGGTATTTTGGTTACTGACAAATAATGAACTTAAAACAATTTAAAAATTAAAAAAGATAGCCCCCAAAATAAATGCATAAATATGCTGTATTATCAATTTTATCAATTTGTTTTTAAATTTTTAACATTTTTTAATGTTTTTATTATTTATTTTTGACACAGAGAGAGACAGAGCATGAATGGGGGAGGGGCAGAGAGAGAGGGAGACACAGAATCGGAAACAGGCTCCAGGCTCTGAGCCATCAGCCCAGAGCCTGACGCGGGGCTCGAACTCACGAACCGTGAGATTGTGACCTGAGCTGAAGTCGGACGCTCAACCGACTGAGCCACCCAGGCGCCCCAAATTTTTAACATTTTAAAAATCAGAATGGGTTTTTAATCAGTGATGTATCATATTTGAATTAGGAGAATGGTGTCCTTTCATTATAGAAGCCTAAATGGTGTGTCCTACAATTGATAACATCTTTACTGATAGCTAAAATTTGGATATTTTGTAAAACATCAAGAAGACCATCAGAAGTTCTATAGAATGACACTCTGATTTGTAAAGATTAACATTTATTAAGAAATAAGTTAATTAAGGGTAGATACAGAATTCCATATGCGTGCATAAGTAAAGCTTGTTGATTTTATTGTTACTTTTTCTGCATATTTACTGATTGTTTTCTGCTCAACTTATCAATAGATGAAAAAGTGTATTAAAGTGGTACACAATGATGCTGGATTTTTAGTTATTTCCTATAACATCCTATATCCTTATTTTAATTATTTTTATATTTTTAGATGTGTATACTTTAAAGTCATTAGAGCTCTTTGACAAATTCAATTTTTTCTCAAAAGATTCTTACCAGGTCCTTGTTGATGCTTTTTATCTAAGTTATTAGTTTAGAAGTGACACAGCTTTATCTATATTTATGCCTCAGTATATATTACAATACTGAGCTGATCATTAAAATTTCAGATATTTTTGCTAAAGAAAAATTTGACTTATTAGTTATCTTTATTTATTTTTTAATGTTTATTTATTTTTGATAAAGGGAGAGACAGAGCATGAGTGGAGGAGGGGAAAAAAGAGAGGGAGACACAGAATCTGAAGCAGATTCCAGACGCTGAGCTGTCAGCACAGCTGAACTCAATATAAGATAACCACCATCTTTCAAGACCACATATCAAGGTGTCACAGTAATGAAACTGTGACATTAGTAATTAGTCTGAATTATCTCTTTCTTTCCCTTACTTTCCTTCTTTCTTTCTCTCTCTCTCTCTCTCTCTCTCTCGCTCTCCCTCGCTCTCCCTCTAGAGAGAGGGAGAGCGAGGGAGAGCGAGAGAGAGAGGGAGCAGGAGAGAGGGGCAGAATGAGAGACAAAGAATCCCAAACAGGCTCCATACTGAGCAAGGAGCTGACACAGGGCTCGATCCCACAGCCCTGGGATCACTACCTAGGCTGGAATCAAGAGTCAGGTGCTCAACTGACTGAGCCACACAGGTGCTGCTGGATACCTTTAAACCTTACTATCTGCAATGTCAGGCACTATTATAGGATTTGGATTTGGATTTCTTGCTTTGTTATCAGCTTCTTTTCCTCTAGCCTCTGTAACTGATCTTTGGGGTGCTAACTTGATATATTTCTAGGATGTTCTATTTAAGGACTCCAGACTGATATTTTCTAGATTGCCCACCATGATCTAATTTTGTCCTCTTGGCTCCACTCTACAACCTTGTACTGCTTCTTGTCTTGTCTACACATGCTTGTTTTGCTGGTAAATCCCCATACAGAGAAAAATCCCCAGTTCCCTGCTGCCATCTCTTGGATCCTGAACATTACAATTAGAGTAAGTTGAAGTGATATATATATATATATATATATTTAATCTAGTCACAGACAGGTTACTCATTTGTAACCAAGACTTTAAAGTGGGCCACTATAAAATAAAAATGCTTGTTGGTAGCACAGGTTTTACTGGTAGCTAATATTTCTTGAAGTGTTGCTAAATTATCTTGTTGGCTATAAATGTGTGGAAGTTTAAAATTTTCCATTATATTCAAAATATATAAAGATTAAGTAATTATATCTTAGCCATAATTGAAATACAAAACTAACAACAGAAATGAAGTTTTCAGACTTTTTTTTAAAATAAAGGATATTTCATGCCATATAGATTCTGTAGATACGTATCAAGTTTAACAGAAGTCAAATATATTTAGATTTTATATATTTTATCAAACTATAAACTTTAAATTAATGTTCAATTTATGCAAAATATGATAGCATCCTGTGAAAGGACAGAGGAAATTGGGGATGTGGAGGTTCACAAAATAATTATATTTTTAGTTAAATTAATTTTATTTATGTATAATTTATGTATCATAAATAGTACACATTTACATACACTGCCTGAAGATTTTTATCAAATCTTTCAGAAAAGATTTTGCATATATCTGTGAGGTCATTTTAGGGCAACCTGGATTTTATTAAAGACGTAGCACATTTCTTAGAAGTGAAAATCAGAAGAAAATTTAATGGAGCTTAGGATATACCCACCACATAATCATTTTTAAGCATCATACAACTGCTTGAAACATGCTTTCTTTGCTAAGAATTAAGAATATGGGGTAGGTTATAAAATGGATATCAGTGTTTCATATTCAGCAGACCCAGGGCATATCACAATAAGAAAAGGTTAACTGAAGGAATCATTTTACTTTTTAAATTAGAACCTACTTCATTTACGTTTAAGATAAAATGAATTAACAAAGAAAGTAACGCTTGTACTACCTCACTAATTAAAGTTTGGAATCAATATGCTCTCAATGCAGAGTTGTTTAGAAGATTGGTTCTGATATTCTCTTTTGTTCACACATATATTGTAAACAGAGGTAAATATGCGGAGTCCAATAACTTCATCACCTGCTTCTGATTCAGTGGAGATGAAGCACATCTTTTTTTTTAACTGAAAGTTTTCTATTTTTCAAGTAGCTTTCGTAGACAATGTGTTTAAAGTTTTAAAATTTATTTTTGAGAGAGAAAAAGGGATACAGCGCGAGAGCGGGGGGAGGGGCAGAGAGAGAGGGAAGCAGAGGATCTGAAGCCGGATCTGGGCTGAGAGCAGAGAGCTTGATGTAGGACTCAAACCCAGGAACCATGATCTAAGCCAAAGCAGGATGCTTAACTGACTGAGCCACCCAGGCATCCGAAGCACAGGTATCCTTAAATTAAATCTTCCCCAGGTAATAAAGATGCAGAGGGTTCCAAGACTATTCTTGAGAAATAAATAATAGGTAGAGAATGTTCTCCTATGAGTGGTCACATTTCAAAATTAGGTACAACCTTAGAATTTAAATAATAAAAAGATATACACTAAGAAATGAGATAAATAGCAATTTAACGGAGTGAGCTTTGTTTCTTAATATTTTCAGACCATCGTGGTGATGCTGCTAGGTTTATTTTGATTTGCTTTGCTGGGCAATGAGCTTTGGATAAAAGCTTGCTTATTCTTAACTGATACAAATGTTTCACTTGAAACATCTTTCAAAATAACTTTCACATAAGCAATGATAGCTAGTCACTATTTGTATGAGTCTGAGACTGATTTGCGATACTGTCCTAAATGTAAGTATCACTTATGTCCATCATCAATCCTCTTAGCTCTACAGGTCTTTGAGAAAATATTTTGCTTTTTCCAGTGTATGGTTAATAAGAAAAGGACAGCTATTGAATGTGTGTTTAACAGGATGAAGAGGAGATCTGGTATTAGAGAAAGTGTAATTGAAATGTAAGTAATTGAAGCATAACAAAAATTACTGTTGAAGGCTTTTTATCACTTCAGTGAAGAGTTCAGTCTAGCCTTCAATTGCCTCCTATAATTTCTGTATATAAGACTTCACTTACTCTCTTGCTCTCTCCCAGGAAACATTTGTGATGTCAGAATTACAACCTGAGGTTATAGCACTGTGACACTTTCAAGCTCTTCAAGGTTTGTCAAGCACAGTTAATTATATTTACTAGAAGTCTCTCACCTCTCATACTCATGCACCTTAATCATACACACAGTGGAAATCTATAAAGACCTTAGAATAAAAGAAGCACGTTTAAACACTGCCTTTAGAACTCAAAGATATATCTGTGATTTTGAAAATAAGGTAATTTGAACAGATAATTTTATGTCTTCATTTTCTTTTAAGCTAGCATGAAAACTAATAGTGTTTTTTTTTACCTAAATTGCTATAGTTCAAAAAATCTATTTAAAGGCTCTAATTATTAAACACATTTAAGTTGAATGATGAAAACTTTCTAAATCCCATTTTGAAATATTGTATATTTTCTGTAACTGAAACGATCAAAATGATATTTAATGGTCACAAATAGAGAATTAGAAGTACTTCTAATTGAAATTTGTGAAGCTCCAACGTAAAAGGTGCTGCTTAGAAATATTTTGAAACTCAAATCTCTGAAATTTTGTTGTGCCAATTAGAAAAAAATATTTAATAAAATTTTATGGTTATTTTATTAAAAACTATAATATATGTTTTGAATGATGTGCACACTGGGACTATAAAAATTTGAAGGCAATATTGCATATGAATCTTCTGTTCATGACAAGAAAAATATGAGAATTTATAAAGCAAACATCAATTGAGTGACTATTTAGTCATTTTGTAAACATTACTTGCAAAAATACAATAAAATCATATACAAAGATATACAAAAATATAATTTAGAACTCAAGCATTTGGGAAAGCAATTCTAAACATTTATTTTATTGTATGCTTTAAGTGAACAAAGATAACACATAATGAAGATAAGAATGCACCAATATAGAATTATAATTTTAAAATGTTAATAATATAAAGTAAATATTTTTGCTCTGTGAAAGACTGTTAAGAAAATGAAAAGACAAGGGGATCCTGGGTGGCTCAGTCTGTTAAGCATCCAACTTTGGTTCAGGTCATGATCTCGCGGTTTGTGAGTTCAAGCCCCACATCGGGCTCTGTGCTGACAGCTCAGAGCCTAGAGCCCTGCCTTGGATTCTGTGTCTCCCCTTTCTCTGCCTCTTCCATGCTCATGCTCTGTCCCTTTCTGTCTCTCAATAGTAAATAAACATTAAAAAAAAAGAATGAAAAGACAAGGCACAGACTAAGTAATATTTGCAAAATATTTACAAAACACACATAAGTGATAAAGGATTATATCCAAAATACACAAAGAATGTCTAAAACTTAACAAAGAAAAAAATACAATAAATAACAGTCAAAATGTCTGAAAAGACACTTTACCAAAGAAGATATACAGACAGAAAATAGGCATATGAGAAGATACTCAACATCATTTGTCATTACCAAGATCTCCTTCAGAGAATGGTAAATAAACTGATAACTGTGGTACATCCATACAATGGAGTATTATTAAGCCATAAAAAGAAATGAACTTTCAAGGCGCAAAAAGATACGCATGGATAAATTTTAAGCGCATAATGCTAAGTGAAAGGAGTCAGTATGAAAAGGCTATATGCTACATGATTCAAGTTATATGGCATTCTGGAAAAGACAAAGTGATCAAGACAGTTAATAGATCGTAGTTGGAGGAGTACAAGCTGGCCTCATCTGACACCTCAAGATGCCTTACTCACACCAACTGTTCTCTGTCCAGGAGACAAGCAGTTTTAAACTTTCAGGGTTTCCTTTCTCCTGTAAATTTTGAGCCAAAGTTTTGTTTCATGTCTGCTTCTACTGCTGGGGCCCCAGAAAGTGGGACCCTGGCCCCTGAGTCTTAACTGTCTTCTGTATAATATCCTGCTCTCATGGGTCCAGAGGGCTCCCCTGAGAGCAGACCCAATGCTGGCCAGCTCCTCCCTCCCTTGGGCACAGACCCATGTTGGGGTGGAACAAGGATATAAAAATTTATAATTGTTTTGTGCTTGTTGTAAAACAAGGGGCAGCAAGTGTGTTTTGTTTTTTTTTATAAAGGTGACACAGATGTATATTTTGATAATTGCAATTACAGGTTCAGAATTGTGATGGGGAGCATGGCACATTTCACCGCCCATCCCAACAGTTTGTAATCCAGAAAGAACCGAATTAAAGCAATTTTACAACAACAACAACAACAACAACAACAACAACAAAAATAGATCATAGTTGCCTAGGGTTGCAGGTGGGGTTTGAATAGATGAAGCATACAGGATTTTTAGGGTGACAAAATGATTCTGTATAACACCATAATGATGGATTCATGAGACTTTGCATGTCAAACCCATTGAATTTTACATCACAAAGAGTGAATCTTAATGTATGCAAATTTTAAAAATCATTTAAATGTATGGAATGCAGACTGTGATAGAGGAATTTAAATGTATTATAAATGCATGAAATAACCAAACTTAAGGGAGTAGTAACTGAAAATGAATGAAGACTATAAGACTTCAAATAAATGAAACTACACACAGTCATTGTATTATATTTGGTAAAGTGGTTTTACTATGGGGATTTGTGTTAATTGTTCTGAAACCATCATATCTACCATACATACATAGTAGAATTCGACAATGAAATAAATGGATGGCAGATGTTGGGAGCCAGGTTTCTCACCGTTGGAGTGGGAAGCTTCAGACAAGCAAGGTGAGAAAGCTAGAATGATCCATATGTTAATGGATTAGAGATGAAGATAATGTGAACTCATGGTTAGCTTAGTGCCGACACAGATGGATACATACAGAAATATTTATTTCTACCTTGGAAACAACCCTGGCAGAGAAAACGATATTAGATAAAAAAAAATTAAGGACATCTAAAAAAAGCATGAAGTTTAGTTAATTAAAAATATTTTTTAATAAATAAATTTTTAGATAAAAAATTATTGACATCTGAAAAAAAGCATGAAGTTTAGTTAATAATAATGTTTCAATACATTATTGTGCAATGTATCAATACATCGATTCATCAGTTGTGCCAAATTACCATAGTAATGTAATATGTTAATACAGAAAAAAGTAGATGTGGGATATATGTGAAATATGTGTACTATTATTATAACTTTTTCATAAAGATAAAACAAAAGGTTATTCTTTAAAAAAATTAATCTCTACTTCACCCTGCAAATGTCACTTTCTGTGAATAGCAGATGTTCAAATTTTGGTGCATTCTTCCACACATTCTTTTTCCATCTCATATAAATTTAAGCAAATATCAATACTTAATTCTTTTCAGGAAAAAGTGCATTTTGAGACCATAAATATATCAATTGTGAAGTCTGTATTTTCACAGTCTAAGCAATTTCATACTGTTTTCTTAAATATGCTTAGGCATAGAGTGTTAGTGGATGCATTTCCCACACTCAAAATTTTATTAATTTTGTTTCAAAATTTGAGTATTTCAGTGTAAAAGTTACACTGCTTTTGCATTATTTGCACAGGAATTTTGCTTATTTGGCAATTGTGTACTCATTATTTTCAAGATATGAAACAGAGATAACTCCTTCACTATTGCTTTATGCTCAAAAACAGTAGGGCTCTGCCTAACAGTAAATTTTTCACCTGGGATACAATTACTGGGAGCACAATCTAATATGACTCGGAGATCATCTACCTCCCCACAATAGTTGATACCGTCATTATGTTCGAAATTAGTTTATATTTGGTAGGTGAATAATATGCATAATGGCATCATTAGCTGAGGAGAAAATCAAGGTGAATTAGTTTGCTCAATTAAATTCAATCATTTATATGGGAACAGGTAAGAAAGCCAAAAAAAAATCAAAAGTCAAAGAAATGACAGATATGAGAGACTGAAGAGAATCATAGCCAAAGGTATAAATAACACCTGATTCAAGACTAGAGGATAATGAAATATAGGGACACATATAATAAATTATCTAAATGGTATAGAGAGGCAGTTTGTACTTAAAATTTCCTTACCTGGGAAAAGAAAAATAAAACAAAACAAGCAAACCAAAAAGCATAAGCAGCCTAATTTTTTTAACAAAAGGAGAAGGAAGAGGTTATTTAATCTTTAAGTAACTAGCAACATAAATGCTTCATTTATTCATCCCCCATTAAAGAAACTTTATCATACTCCTGCTTTCCCATTTAATAAAATTTCTAAATTTCTTAGCCGAATTTGTTTGTTAACATGTGATTGACATTTTTTTTCCTGAAAATATTTCAGTCTGGATCCTGCCCTTCTCAGACATAAAGAGAAAAATATACTCCAAATGGAAGATTGTACGAAGTTACAGATCCCACTTTTAGATGAATTTTAAGTCTATGAAAATGAGGACATCATCCTCATAGACTCAAAACTCCCCAGAGAGACTGATATCTTATGCAAGGCTGTATAGAAATTGATACAACACTTTGCCAGTATTTGTATCACTTTATTTATTTTGTCATTGTAATAGATATAGACCACGGATACATGTCTTAACTACTGTGTTTACTGTTTTTGTTTAGTTTTTTTCCTGGTCAGTGATTAACTGGGACTGGGCTGATAGTGGGATGTATTTCATTAGGATCTAAAAGGACCTTTGGGAACATTGAAAATATTCTCTATCTTGATTCTGGTAGTGGATGCCATAATGTATATATCTGCCAAAACTAATCAGTGCATTTTTATATGTAAATTTTGTATGTGAATAAAGTTGATAAACAAAAATATTATAAAAATAGAATAATCATGCCATAAAGTGGTAATTATCATTAGCTGATAATTAGTAAAACTGAAGGGGGAGGAAGAAATTATGCTCTAGGTGCTGCTGAAATTCTTTCATGTGACTCTCTTAACTCGAATTGGAGTATAATTTAAGGATATATGAAAGTCGGTAAATTAGGGATCATCTATCACCTATTTTGTGTATGCCTACTGTTAATTAATCTCTAGTTTCCAGGAATAGTCATCAATGAAGCTCTCTTGCTTTGATATTGTTTTTTTTTTCCCCAAAGTGTGTTTTTTTATTAGATAAACAGATATGATAGTGACACCATATACTGTTTTTTGCTTGGTCATAAAGACAGAGATAGATCATGTATTCCACTGTCAAATAAACTTGGAAAATAATTATTTAAATTATTTATAATAGAATTCTCTACTGTGGAACTTAAGTCTTTAATATGCCCATATAGCTCACGATTCATTTAAAAAAATAGACTATGCAGTGTTCCCATTTTTTTTAAAAAAATAATTTTTTATAGCATTTGGTTTTGTGTTTTGTAAAATAAGTTTGGGCAAAACTTATATGAATATTTCCATTCCCCAAAGGCACAGTCATGTTTCTATTATTTTTTATTACTGCTGAGGAATGCAGTAAAATTGCCCAATGGCAATTGCTCTCTCCCACTTTAAACACTACTCTTTGGTTAAAGAGAACAAAATGTGGTAAGTGATTTATCAGTCTTAGAAGAGTTCCCACTCTGGTTTCACAAATGATAGTTTATATAAGTTAAAATAACTTGCATGCAAAGCCCCAGCTCTATTAACTATTCTTTAAAAGTAATTGTTAGGGGCACCTGGGTGGCTCAACTGGTTGAACATCCGACTCTTGATTTCCCCTCAGGTCATGGTCCTAGGGTGGTGGGATCAAGCCCCATATCGGGATTGTGTTGAGCATGAAGTCTTCTTGAGATTCTTAATCTCTCTCTCTCTCTCTCTCCCTCTCTCTTTCTGTCTTTCTGCCCTTCTCCCCTACTTACATTCTCTCTCTCTCTAAAATTAAAATAATAACAATAATAATAAAATGAAAAGTAATTGTTATATATACTATAATTATCCTTCTAGGTGAACTTCTCCCTTTCCCTATGCATGCAAGCAATAACTTCCTGCTTCCTCCTGCTTCTCATCTTTCTATAGGCAAGGCTATCTCTGTTTTCTCTGAACTAAGACACAGAAGCACTGTTGTTTTAGTTTAATAGGATCAGTACTTTTGTATGTTTTTCTGGATACATGTGTTTCTATCTAACCTTTGTATATTATTATAAGTCCTTCCAAGAGCATTACCATGAGTAACATCTATTTATTCTATTATCATTTGCTTCTCTATCATTAGCACCCCACCACAATGTCTCACTACATACTAAACACATATGTGCTTCAAAAAATACTTGCATTGTTAGAAACTGTGTTATTAATCCTTTTGTGTTTTAGTAAGTGTGGGGTAGGTCATTGAGAAACATGACCACCAGTTGACCCAGGAGCTGGACTGACTCATTCTATTTCATTTTTTTTAATTCCCCAAAATCTGATGTTTTGGCATAATGTTATCAGTCATAATTTAAAAAGGTATGTTGCAGAAATAACCAAATTCCCTTGTCAACGGCATTTTAATAAACTCTCATAGTATCTTTAGTATCTTTGTAGACAGCTATTATCTTACTCTGATGCTTTGGCAAAAAGTTTCTGCCAAAGTGGTTCATCTTCAACAAGAATCATGAAAAAGACTTTGACCAGTACTGGTTTCTAATAACTAAGATCAATCTGCCATCTTGTGGGAGGGACAATAATGAACCTTTTAAGTGATTCCCCTAGACTACCTACACAGTGCCACAATATACCATGGGATGGTAGCCTGAGATCTGTCCCTATTCTCCTTCCCCACATCAGTAAAATGGGTCCATTACACTGATGACATAATGTTAATATGTGAAGACTTGGCATCTGCTGCAGGGCACTCTGCAGATTTTGTTGGAACATCTGTGAAGAATCATATGGGCTGGGAACCCACAGAAAATTTAAGGCCCAGACATTGCCATAAGGTTTGGGGAGTCATTCTGTCAGGCAAGACATATGTTGTCCCAGAAGCTGTATTTGATAAATGTAAACTTATCCAACCTAAAAAATGTAACGGAAATACAAGCCTTTGTGGAGATTCTGGGGGTTTTAGAGAATTTTTATCCTCCACCTGGCATGGTGCCTCCATCCATATGCTGCCTGGTAAAGAGAGGGCATTTGTGGGACTGGGGATGAGAACAGCAAGCCACCTTTGAGAAGGCAAAATTACTAGTGAAAGAGATTCAAGCTGTAGACATCTCAAGCAGGGCTACCATTTGAATGAGTTGTGTCTGTGACTCTGGGAGGCATGGGTTGGGCACTGGGGCAGAGACAACAGAAGGGGAGAGTGACCCTAGGACTTTGGTCCCAGCTCTGGAAGGAAGCAGAAATGTGATATACTATCATTGAACAACAGTTCCTAGCAATGTACAGTGCTCCTCTAGATGGACCCTGTCAGGAAGGAATGAACCACAGCAGCCAAAGGGATGAATGCAGAGCAGTCTGGTTGGTGATCACTTATGATTTCTGGCCATTAACCGTTTGCACTGACAGTTGGGTTGTTCTAATGAGATTAACCTGAAGTCCTGGACAATTAGAAGCTGAGGGGTATATAATTCATGAGTGGGCCCTTGTGGGGTCAGGATGTATGAAGGGACATTGGGTTCATCTGCAAGAGCCTGAGGTAATCCTCATTGTCTTCTACATCCTGCCTCATAAGGCATTGATACCCCCTGACAATCAGGAAGTTGCTGTTCTAGCTCAGATACAATTCCTAGCAACTGGCCTGTCAGTAGATAAAGCAGATTGGGTGCATTTAAAAAAGCAGCCACCACAGAACCCTGGAGGGATGGCATATTGTCAAGGATGCCGGATTGCCTTTGAAATACAGTAACTTGGTTAATGCAGTAATAGCAGGCTATAGGTTATGTGTGTTCTAAACAAATCAAAAGAGTTGGGGCCATGCATTAAAGTTCCCAACTAGGGAGGGATTGGTAAATTGATTATATTCACCTTCTCCCTCTGAATGAGGGTTCTAAATATGGATGGATACCCTTGTTAAATGGAGAGTGATCTAGGGTCACATTTCAAAAGTCATGATATGTAAGACTAGTCAAAAAAATGTGACATTTGAATGGAGGTTCCATCTTCCCTTTAATCCACAAGCACCAGGGTTGGTATAAAGGAAAAACTAAATTACTAATAGGTAAAACCATGTTGGCCAAATGGACTAAAGTACAGTCCCAGACTTTAATATATTTGAATGCTCAACCAACAGAACCTGTTGCCTCATATGCCAAATTGGGGACCCCTGCTGAGGCACCCAACACCATAAAGGTACGGAAGTTGCAGGAAACACCCTTTTCTCAGACGCTCACCAAGGATCAACATTCTATGCTGCTGAGAACACCAAGCCCTATCATGTCAGGGAAAGGCATTATCTACTGGAATTTACAATGGGACGTTTGACTGGGATGGGTGAACTACTTCACACCCTGTGGTGAGGGGGCACTACTCAATCTCCACTGAGATCCTGTTGTCCTGCTGCAAGTCTGACTTGTTAAAATGCACTATGCCTACAATGGAGCATGCACCATTAAAAGAGGGGAGAAAGTGAAGGTTCTGGTCTGCCATATCTTGCCCCATCTCCTCACACCTGGCAGTGCCACTTCCCCAGCCAACATGCATGGTATGTACAACCAGATCAGGTTCCTAAAGCTGCCAGCCTTCCTCTCCTCTTCAGGAGGATGGGCATGTTGCATTTCTCACTGGTACAATCATTTAGCTGCTCTCTCTTTTCCATCCATTGGTCTGGAGGACCTTACTAAATTCACCCTGCAAGCATTGAATAACAGCCAACAGAGCCTATCCTCACTGAACACAGAAATGTCTCTAATAAGAAAAGCTGTCCTCCAATATAGAATGGCCTTGGCCATTATTACAGCCTGTCAAGGAGGCACCTGTGCTATTATCCAATCAGAATGGTGTGTGTTCATACATGATGAGTCTGTTAATGTGTGGTCACATTAAATTGCATGAGGGCACAAGTGAGTGCCCTGAGTGATCCAACTCCCAGCTTAAGGGACATAGTAAATGAACATTTCCAGTAATTTTCCATTTTTTGTGGAAAAAGTTGTCACTAATTTAACTAATTATTATTATTATTTTTTTTAAGTTTATTTATTTTTGAGAGAGAGAAAGAGAGAGACAGAGCACAAGCAGGGGAGGGGCAGAGAGAGAGGGAGACAGAATCCGAAGCAGGCTCGAGGCTCTAAGCTGTCAGCACAGAGCCCAATGCAGGGCTTGAACTTGCAAACCATGAGATCATGACCTGAGCCGAAGTTGGATGCTCAACTGACTGAGCCACCCAGGTGCCCCTAATTTGGCTAATTATTGTCTTAACCCGTGTTTCCTCTTGCATGTGTTTTTTGTTGTTGTGGCATCTGTCTCTAGTGTAGCTAGAGAGCAGCCAAAGGTGCCTCCTTCATGCTAGTGCAACCCCTTACTGATTGCTCAGGGCACACAGCAGAAAAAAGGGAGAGCCTGTGAGACTGTAAGAGCCTGTCACACTGGGTGGAGTGGGTGGAGTGTGGGAGGAGGTCATCAGGAGGTTGTTGGAGGAACCTAGGAAATGGGAGGCTCCTCATCCTCTCTCCTGTCCTTGAATTATGTTCTCTGCTTGCCTTCCCTGCTCCCAGAAGCTGCCACAAGGACAAAGCCTTGAAATGGAAATGTGGTGTCGAGACCCTCTGGACAGTGTACATGATGGTCTCGATTAAGGCCTCAGTATAAACTTTTAGGATTTGGCAGGTGGGTGTGGAAATGTAGTGGACTTGCAGACCCCCAAGACAAGCCTTGTAAATTCCCGTGTTCATTATAACTGCCACCTACCAATCTGCAGTGTCCTGCCTCTTTCTTCCATCTCTATCCTCCCTCTGCATACAAGAGCAGGTTTCAGATTATACCAGGGAGGCTCCCAAGGAGTTTGTAAACCAACAGTGAGGGGATTATACACAACTAATGAGGTTTTTCTCCTTGTATTTATTCTCTCAAAGGACATTTTGTTCTTTGAGGATGATAAAATTATATGTTTGGGTTTGGAAAATGTTTGCTTGAAATTTAGCTATGTAGTGTAATACCTTTCATGATTTTAGTTTCATATATATAATGAAATATATACAATGAAAAGAGGAAAAGGACAAGTATTAAGTATTTTAATCATAGGAGTAGGACACAAGCAAGAAGTAACGGATGTGACAACATTTTGATGGTGAGAGTCAAATGGTTCTATCATTTTCTACTTTAAAAAAAAAAGAAAGAAAAAGAATTCATCCTCCCACATGGTCAGTGACCCATTATTCTCCAGATTCCTAAACCTACTGATTTAAAAAAATAAAAGGAAAAAGCCTAACCAATGATCAAAATATAGCTGCTTTAGTTTAGCATATTTGCAGTAATAAGATAAAGGCTGCAAAGTTAAATATTCATGGGAATTTGAGATTAATATATATATGTACTGCGATGGCATGCTGGACACCTGAAACAATATGACTTACGCTTTTAAAAAAGAGGTCAAAAAATCTCATTGCTCTTTTGAGCATATTCAGACAGTATGTAGAAAGGTATTACTGTTTTAGATTAATATTTGCATTTCCATATAATGAACTATGTAGAAAGTAAATGATACATGCCTTTTACCTATCTCCAAAAATTAATGTAAATTTGTCCTTTATCACCATATGCACTTGGGAATAAACCCATTTATACCATATTAATTTTTTTCAATAAGAAGCTCTTTATATGCATTGTGTAGAAATATTCTCAAAGTAATTTCTCTAGTTAAATATGTTCCCATGAGCTTAAGTAAAAATGTCTAGCTCTTATTTATGAGAAGAAATGGATCTCCTTAGCAAGGTTAACTGATTATAATGTGATTGCAATTCTAGAATGTACAATGCTACATTTATACATATATATGTATGGGCGTTTTTCCCTTAAAATATTTCATTCATGAATAAGGCAAATTTTAAAATAATACTAACATATAAAAATTAAAATGTACTGCTAATTATTTGACTACATATTTAAGATAAAATCTTTCCCAAGGAAGCTTGAAATGGGCTATAGAATTTACTTGCAATAAATTAAACAAATAAAATTTGTCATATAATCATATATTATAATATGATTTAAGACTATATTTTCATAACACTTATATGTGCATGGATGTAAATATATTTGGGTTTTATTTATTATCCATTGAGATGAATATTGTTAACATTGCTTTACAGAAGCAATGAAACTAACTTATGAAAGGTATGGGTAGTTGTCCCTGCTAAGTGCATATAGGTTCCACTCCATTGTGTGTTTTCCATATTTTTTCATTTGTGGAATTTAAAGTGTTTATGCTGTGATATAATATTAATATTGGTTACTGAGTACTTATTCTGTTCCAGGAACTATTCTAAATTCTCTTCCATGTAGCAACATTATGGAGTAGGAACTATTATTTCCATATTGTGGATGAGATAATTGATGGCTAAAGGGATTAACTAATTTGCTGAAATTCTCACAACAGCTAATAGAATAGGGATTTCCCCCCACACATCCTACACTTGGAAATGAGTCTAGATAATACTACAATTCTGCTTCAGAATGATTTCTAGACTGGTGTGAGGACTTTGTTCACCTACCTCATACTTGCAAGTTGAGAATTTATACTTCATGGTGTTAAGTTTTACGTTTCAACGTGGCGACTTATAGTTGCAGAGATAGTACAGACAATTACCCAATATCCTGTACCAGTGTCTTCTATAGTTAACATCTTACAATGCCACAGAAGACTTGTCAAAAGTAAGAAATTTAAATTGGTATATGCACCAGCTAGGTGGCAATCGCAAGGCTTTGGGACACTCTCCATATACATAAGCTCTAAACATGTATCCTATATATGGTGCTCGTTTTTCCATAGCCAGGATTTTGTGGCCCAGTACTCAAGAGGTGAAAATGGGAGCGGTGATGCTCACCATTATTCCTTGTGAACCGCTAGCAAAAATTTTGTTTCTTGTCCCTGCAAACTTTTGTTCTTCTGGTCGAGAGGTCTTAGTTTCAATGGAAGGAATGCTTCCATCAAGAGACACACAATGACTCCACTGAACTGGTGATTAAGACAGCCACCTGGCCACTCTGGGCTCCTCATGTCTCTGAATCAGGATTAGAAAGGTGTCTAATCCTGTCTTGGGTGATTGGCCTTGACTATTAAGATGAAATTGGGCTGCTGCTACACAATGGATGTAAAGAGGAGTACGTCTGGTATATAAGAGATCACTTAGGGCATGTCTTAGTACTACCATGCTCTCTAATGAGAGGCAATGGAAAACTCTGGCAATCCAATCCAGGCAGGACAACTAATGCCCCACACCCTTCAGTAATGAAGGTTTAGGTCCCTATACTAAGCAAAGAGCCATGATCAGCTGAGTGGCTTGTTGGGGACAAAGTAAATATGGGATGGGTAGTAGAAGAAGGTAGTTATAAACACCAGCTACAATGTTGTGACCAATAGAAGAAACGTGGATAGTCATTCTGTAATTGTTATAAGTAGTTCTCCTTTATTTTATTATGGATATGTGGGTGTATAATATTTATTTATCAAATATTTTTATTCCATCTCTTTTCTCCTTATCATTAAAAATAGTATGTATTAATAACAATTTCATATCACATTTTTTAACTTATGGAATTATCAAGGAGAAGAGCAAATATTATCCAATGACTTTTGTCTTTTTCTGGAGAAAAGGTTAACAGTTTTTGGTTGTATACAGGATAAGTATGTCATAGTAAGTAGAAGTATGACTTTGTCATTGTGTTTGGAGATTAAGTATGTTTTAAGGACACGTGTATGAGTGCCAAGTTGACAAGGAGTGAAATGTGGTGGATAGTTTCATGTGTCAACTTGGCTAAACTATAGTATGAGGTTATTTAACTAAACATTAATCTAGGGGCGCCTGGGTGGCTCAGTTGGTTAAGTGGCCGACTTCAGCTCAGGTCATGATCTCGGGGTCCGTGAGTTCGAGCCCCGCGTCGGGCTCTGTGCTGACAGCTCAGAGCCTGGAGCCTGTTTCAGATTCTGTGTCTCCCTCTCTCTGACCCTCCCCCGTTCATGCTCTGTCTCTCTCTGTCTCAAAAATAAATAAACGTTAAAAAAAAAAAGTTTAAAAAAAATAATAAACATTAATCTAGTTGTTATGAAGAAATTTGGGAATGTAAATGATATCTACAATTGATTAGCTTCAAATAGATTATCTTCGATAACTCTTGTGGGCCTCATCTAATCAGTTGAAACCACTTAGAACAAAACAGGGGTTTCCCTGGGGAAGAATAGAACTGATTTTTCCTCATTGAAGAACTCACCAGGATGGGAAAATATTCAGCTATTAGAATTCCCAAGGCCTTGGTCAAATTTGTGACCACTTACAGACCATTTTGGCTCATAGCAAATGAGAGACATGAAAGAGAAAGAGAAGGAATGTGAGAGGAAACTACGAATGAGGGAAATTTTTGGCAACATTAACAAAGCTTACTGTACCACATTCATAATCTAGTAACACTCCTATCCAGCCCTGGAGTCCTGAATATCCCTTTGGAAGGTTTTTGTTTTTTGTTTTTTGTTTTAGTTTACTTATTTAAGTAATCTCTACACCTAATGTGGGCCTCGAACTCATGACCCTGAGATCAAGAATCACATGCTCCTCCAACTGAGCCAGCCAGGCACCCCTGAAAAGTAATGATACACATTTAAATTAAACTCAAAATTTTTAAAAATAACCCCTAATTAAAAATAATTTATTCTTCCTTAAGACTGCAATAGCAGCTCCTGGCCAAGAATCTAGCCTGCCTTATAGATTATGGACTTGCCACCCCTGAACCCTTAACCCTCACAATTCTATATCCCTCTGCTACTGTTTCTCTGAAGAATTATAACTTCAAGTTTAATGTACACTTGAAGGAAAAAAAAAAAAACAATAGGAAGACAATTAGTTTATTAGTTGGGTCTTATGGCAAAAATGGAGAACAAATAAGTTGCCAGTTTCCCTTCCTTCTAACCCTTATTCCCTATTAGGATTTAATCATGTTTCAGATGTTCTTGTTCAGTGTATATTTCCTGTCTTGGACTATAGCATGACCATACCCATTTTAGTTTATTTATAGGTTATTTCAAGGAAAACCTCTGGGTACAGCTTAGTATCAAAAAGCAGTATCTAAATAAGCAAAATATTGTCTATAGCTCTCCCTCTACAGACTAGGTCTTAGATGTGTGTGTGTGTGTGTGTGTGTGTGTGTGTGTGTGTGTGTGTGTATCTCCTCTTCTGTGAATCAGAATCACACTGTTTCTGACTGGTGCATCTCCAGTAAAGCTGTTAATAGTAGACATTCAGCTGACTTTTCACTGACTAATTTACTCCCAGGTTGGAGACCAACTCAACTAATTATGTCTTTTGTAAGAATCAAATATTATTTCTGAACAGGACTCAGTCAGTGAGCAACAGAAAGGTATGTTAGCTATTGTACCATTTCATTCAGAAACTGACTAAATAGCCTCTATTTTTCTTAGAAAATGAATCATATCATTAATCTCTAGCAACTTTTTAGACCACAGGCTAATACCTAACTTCTTGTACTTATGCACCTTCTAGCAAACAAAAATTCTCTATTACAAGCTACAATTCTCAGTTTTCTTATCTTAAAGGTTGTAATAATATTTTTGAAATTGACTGCTATTAATAGTAGTAATATTATTGGTAAAGTGCTTTAAAAATGCCTTCCTTATATGCCAATAAATATCATGAAGGGAAATTATATAAACAAGCATAACAGTACAGCACTACATGAAATAATAGTTGGCTGAATAATGCTAATGAAGCATGATGCATTTGACCCGTATTTAGCAAAGTTTAATAGCAAATAGTAACAATAACAATAGAAACGACAAATTTTAAGACACTTCAAAATATTTTATAAATACAGCCTCACAGTAGTAAGTTAATTATTTAAAGCTATGTAAGTGGATTAATTAGGAAGGAGAGTATCAGGACATAAGTGTCAAAGAGAGTGACTGGAGACATGTGCATTGAGTTGCCAAAAGACAACTGGCTAAAACTCAAAGGACTAATTAAAATTTCAGCCCTAAATAAAAATGAGACTACAGTGGAACATTAGTCAACCATGGTGAGACCCTCCAAAAATAAACAGAGATAAACAAAAAAATAGAGTGCCCTTGGCCTCTTGTTCTTCACTTAACTAAGAATAAAGTGTTCCTAAGAGAAATGTATTGACTAAATATGACCCAACCTTTTCATAAGTCAATCTTTTTATGATGTTAATCTACCAGAACAAGATAAAATAAACACATGTATGTCTTTGTAAATGAACACTAATGCTGATGAATATAGTGAAAATTGTAAGCTTTTCTCTCAAAGGAATGGTGCTTGTGGAAATAATATTCACCAATATTATTTGTAACTGAAACATGGCAGATAGGTCAGATTGTGATTAATAAAATACCAACAGGTCATTTATCTGAGGAAAATGCAGTATTTTGAAATAGTATAAGTCAAATTAATTGTTGAGAGAGAGAGAAAGAATGGGGGAGAGGAGCAGAGAGGGAGAGAAGGAATCTCAAGCAGGCTCCATGCCCAGCATGGAGCCCGACATGGGGCTGGATCCTACAACCCTGGGATCATGACCTGAACTGAAATCAAGAGTCAGATGCTTAAATGATTGATTAAATATTTTGGGGAAGATAAGTTGGAAATAAAATGTGTTTGTAATACAAAGAATTACATAAAAATGGCCACAAATAATGGCCATGTCTTTGCATTTTTATATAGCTTTCGTGGTGCACATAATTCAAATGATGCATACAGTTCTTAAAAATAAGCAACCCATGGGGCACCTTGGTGGTTCAGTGGGTTAAGCGTCTGACTGTGTTTTGGCTCAGGTGATGATATCACGGTTAGTGAGTTCAAGCCCCATGTCAGGATCTGTGCTGACAGCACAGAGCCTGCTTGAGATTCTCTCTCTCTCTCTCTCTCTCTCTCTCTCTCTTTCTCTGCCCCTGCCTTGCTCATGTTCTCTCCCTCCCTCTCTCTCTCTCTCTCAAAATAAATACATAAACTTAAAAAAAAAGTAAAAAAAAATAAGCAATCTACAAACTCGTTTAGGAAGAATTTACATAAAGCTGATTTGTGGTGACAATTCTAGTGCTACTAGTGACAATTAACTAAGGGGTTGAATATTGTGAAGTTTAATTAATTTAATAGCATTAAAATTTGAAAGGTGACTGGTGACTAGGACCAAAGAAAAAAGGCATAATTAAAGCAGTTAGAGGTTTTGGTTACGGTCAATGATCATATATTTACCTGATTGATAGAAGGATACTTGTAATCAAATTATGTGCACACAACATATTGATTTCTAACTTCATATCTATTTAGAAAGACTATGTCTCTTTCCTAAAGTATTAAATGTCATTAAAATAAGCTAGGCAAAGAAAGAATACAAATCTGATCTGGGTAAGTACAGTTATACTTAATGGTGACAAGGTTCAGCTTATGCTATTAGAGAAAACATTGTTATATATTATGGAATCTACAATATTATCTATTTTAAGACATTTTTAGTACGATTAATAAAGGGAAAAAGGTTTTCAATTATAATTACATATATTCACAAGTTTTAATATGCATCATGATTAAGATATTTTAAAATGTGAAAAAAGTGTGTCTTAGAATTGATAAAATGCCGTTTTTGTATCACAAATAAATTACATATATTTTTTACAAATGAATTAGTAATAGATATTTATAAAGAAATTTGAGAGTCATTGGGGCCCATAAGCCCCCCATAATCTAACTAGTATGTTTGTGTTTCTTTTCCTATTTATTTTCTCACAGTTCATACACATTCACTTTTACTATTGGTGTCAAAGTCCCTACGTGTTACAGGTTGAATTGCGTCCACCTAAAGACATTGACATTCCAGCCCACCAATATCTATGAGTGTGACCTTTTCTTGAAATAAGGTCTTTGCACATGATCAAGTTAAGATTAAGTCACTAAGGTGGGCCCTAATCGAACATGACTGCATCTTTGTAAAAAAAGAGGAAAACTTGAACACTAAAATGTATGCACGCAGAAAGAACACCAGGTGAAGGTAAGATTGGACTGACGTATCTACATATCAAGGAGTGACACAGATTCCCAGCAAACCACCAAAACTAAGAGAAAGGCATGGAACAAATTCTACCACACAGCTCTCAGAAGTAAGCAACCCTGGTGACACTGATTTCAGACATCTATCCTCCAGAACTCTCAGACAATTCTTTAAGCCACCCAGTTGTGGTGCTTTGTTATGGCAGCCCTAGAAAATGAGCACATTAGCAATGAAAGAATGAAATCTGGCCATTTGCAGCAACGTGGATGGAAATGGAAGGTATTATGCTAAGTGAAATAAGTCAGTCAGAGAAAGACAGATACCATATGGTTTCACCCATAGGTGGATCTTAAGAAACTTTACAGAAGACCATGAGGGAGGAAAAAACGTTACAGAGAAGGAGGGAGGCAAACCATAAGTGACTCTTGGATACTGGGAACAAACTGAGGGTTGATGGGGGGTGGGGGAGAGGGGAAGGTGGGTGATGGGCATTTAGGAGGGCACTTGTTGGGATGAGCACTGGGTGTTGTATGGAAACCAATTTGTCAATAAATTATATTTTTAAAAAAGAAAGAAAATGAGCACATTAGGATAATTTCTGGATACTTCAGCAAAATATTTTTCAGTGCTGTAACAAATAACAGGAATGATTACAATTTGTTTCTTATTATTCTTCAGTTAGGCAAGTAACTTAATCAGAACCCCATTAATCAGAACCAGCATTTTTGTATTTTGCCCACTATTGACTGCTATTTTCCTCCTGTAGTAAGATTATGTATTTAAAAAGTTGTGAATAAAGAATCTGAGAATGAAATATTTGCTACTTCGAAGCAGATAAAACTCTAAAATCAAGTGTTTTCTTAAATTTACTATTTGTTGTAGTGAAGTTTTTCAGAGATACCTCATGCTACACACTGGAATAATCTTACTTCTTTTAATATGTACGTGTCTGTGTACACATGTGCCTGAAACCATGTGTGTGTTTATGACTGTGTGTGTCGAAGAGGGTTGGGGGGGCTAGATTTTCACATATCCTTCCAACGTATCTTTCTGTTTGGTTTGATTTGGTTTTGGTTTTAGTTTCCTTCACAGGGTCTACTCTTCAGATCTTCCTAATAGTGTTTAAGAAAATCACATGTAGATTAGTAATTGTTAGACACTTGTGCATCTAAAAAGAACAGCTATGATTTAACCTGAGCATTAATCTTCATACACAGAGGGTGTAGGGGAGGAAAGACTTCCTCTACCCTCTTAACTTCTGTAAGGGAGGGAAAATGATTTCCGTCTACCTTTTGGAGTTTTTCCTGAGACTCTTATAACAAAAGATAGGTGACCAAGAGGAAAACAAACAAGTTCATTAGTATGTTTACTCCAAGTATATGTGGGAGATACCCAGGGAAAATGAGCAACTCAGAGATGGCTTAGAATTCCAGATTACATAGCATCTTCAACAAAGAATAATACACTTGTGGAGAAAGGACAGGACACAGGAAATCTGTTTGGGGCCTCCAAGGAATGAGCTAGAGGCCAATTAGTCAAGTTTGTTGTATAAATTCTTTTGATACCTTCTTCAGGCTGATAGTGTCTAACTTTTGGGGTGATTAACTTTTTTTCTTCCTGGTAGAGATGGGTGGAGGGACATCTTTGAAAATTTATGTCTTGCCTTTAAGCTAATAAGGAGAGGGGCATTTCTTATATCTTCTAAATTGCCTTCAGTGCAAAGTATCTGTACCCCAAAATCACATATTTTGGGGTGGCATATTCTGTTTTCCTTCAGTTCAATAACTGGGTCTATGAAATTAGCAAAAAAGCAAATTAACAGGAGAAAAGATATATAAATTGATTAATTTTTAGTATTACATGCATGGGGTATCACAGGAAAAAACAGTGAATACCCAAAATAATGGTGAGATTTGAGACCTTATATAGCATCTCAATAAGGGAAGAGGAGGAGGAATGTAAACAACTTAGAAGATAGTGAAGGGTGTTTAGGTAAAATGAATGGGCCTTTTCTAAGGCTTTTTTTTTTTTTTTTTTTCCTTTTCTTCAGAAAGTTTTATTGTTTTCATTTGACCCAGGTCTTGAGCAAGGGCTTCAGGGAGAGGCTCAGACAGAAGACCGGACACCTCAGGCGATGATGCCAGAGGGCCCCTCAAAAACTTCTGGGCTCCCGAGGCTCCTAGTCACGCTTGAGGGTGAACCTTCCTGGGAGACCCTCCTCCAGCCCAGCCCGAAAAGTCTCACCTCCTCCTGTAGGAAGTGGTTCTCCAGGAAGTCACAGAGATGGCTCTCTCCACGCGCACGCAGATCCCGAAGGGCTTGGTTCAGGATCTTCCCCAGAACCTTGGCGGCTTCCTTGGCCTCCAGGGTTTTACCCCCACTCCTCTCGCCACGGCTTCTGTACTTTCCCGAAAAGGGCACGCAGCTGCCCCCTCCCCCACGCTGCTTTTGCATTTTCAAGGGACGCTGGGTGATCTCGCTTCTCCTCGCCAACGGGCAGAAGTGGCCCACGCCCTGCAGAGCCACACCCTCCAGGCCAGATAGAAGCCCAGAGAAAGGTAAGTATAGGAGGCCTACAAATGCAGGTTGGCCAGCTAGTTGAGTGCAGGTAGTTCTGAGAAATCTGGGAGCTCCTGGTTGGTGGGCAGCAAAAAATTAAGCGCAAATAAACAAAGTGGTTTGGTCCCAACGGCAGATGATAGCAGAAAAGATGGACTGGGAGGCTGTGACTGGACAGGAGGTTAGAGGTTGGTCAGAGGCTAGAAGAAGGGGAGTCTCGGCCTCTGTTACCTGGGAGCATTGCCGGAGCAAGAGGGAGCATTGTCGAAGCAAGAGACAAACCCCAGGCTGGCGGAGTGCTGCCTTTTTTTTTTTTTTTTTTTTTTAAACAAACCATTTTATTAAGCTGGGTGGACCGGAGCCTGTAAGGAGAGTGGGGAACAGGTGGCAGTGCGGCATTGGAGCGCCCAGAGGGGTGAAGGGAAGAATCACCGGTGGCTCTGTGTGCCAGACCGGGGAGGGCCAGCTTGGGGCTCTCTTTTGGGGGAATGGGAAAAGGAGGAAGAGGCCAGACAGACAGCCACTTTCCTCTCCTGTCACACACACCCACGGCATTAAGAAGCAACTCCCTACCGCGCAGAATATATGGGGAAGTCCTTCCCCTGAGCCCTGGACGCTGCAGGGTGGGAGGGGCCGTTCTGGAGGACTGTGTTGAGGCCTCTAGCTTTGGACTGCTCCTCAAACCCCTCCCCAACACCATTCGGTCAGGCAGCTTTGAAAAGGAAACTAAACCCTAACTTCCCCGAAATTCTAGGCAGACAGGTACATCTGTGTGAGGGACTCCTGGGTTCAAATATTTTCTGCTCCTCTCGGATATGGACCTTTGTCAAGAGCAGCTGCCCTGAACTTCTCCAGCAGATGGAAGATATGATGGTTTGTGACTAAGTTTGTCTGGGTGCTGTGTGCGCTTCTAGTCCCCTCTCCTGAAAGAAGGGGTTCATCTGGCTAGATGATACTCTTGGGGAGGGGATTTCAGACAATTGAGTTCCCTTTGGAGGATCTGGTTTTCAGGCAGATCAGGGGAGTTCAGAGAAAGGCTCTTCCTGCATTTACTGCCTTTCAAGTCTGTTTAGCTCCAAATTACCAACCTATCATAGCGGCATATTTGGGGATGGCATGTTGAACTACTTCAGGGTGATACAATTCTAGACAAAGTACCTGTGATAAACTAAGTCAAATCAACATGTGGAAAATAACAAGAATGTTATAGAAGACCATTTCCATCATATAGGACTACTATCATAATCCCAACAGGTGTTTTTTTTTTTTTTTAATATTAACATCAATATTTTCAAAGCCCATACTAAAAATATCAAGATTTTGGTGAAAGTAGTTCATTTCAGAAATGAATATGAAGCAATAGAAATGCCTGTCAGATGCCTCACTGATTAATTGAAAGATTATATTTCTTTTTTCCTTGATAAGCACACTCATATATGTTTATACTATGCATTCAAAATGTACCATGTCAAAAAATATACTATAATTTGAGCCATATTTTTAAGCATTTAAATTTTTGTTATAAAACTTAGAAACTCTTTCAAACTTTGTGGTATTTTTCAGAATTACAAATAATTAGTGTCCTGTGATAAAAATGGCATTGGAGGGAGCTCTACTCCAGAACAGCTGTGTGAGGAGCTCTATGGCCTTTATCTTAGCAGAATAACCATAACAGATAAAAATTACAAAATAAGTGACCTTGTAAAGTTTCTGCAAATTTTCCTAAGAACATGGAGAAAATGAATAAACTGTTTTAAAAAAAAAAAAAAAATCTACTAGACCTCATGGCCCTTGGGGCCTTTGTCTTCTCCCAGCTCCTAGTTAAGGGCTGTGGTATCTCTCTGAGACAGTCAGACATTTTCCATCCTTCCCCACCTTGGCTAACTGCAGAAGGATGAAATTGCACAGGGTGAACTTCAGTCAACTGCAGCTGATAAATTGGGGGCCACTTTGTCCCACCCTACCCCAATTTGTAGGGTGAGCGTCTTACCCAGGTGTGGCAGGGGCAAATACTTTGGCCCCAATTTCCCTCACCCCAGCTCACTTACAGTGTACAGGTTGCACCTTGAGAGATGCAGGAGGAGAAGACCAGGCTTAACCACCTCTGTATAACACCCAGTCATTCCAAGAGAAGTAAGCCACTGTCCCTACCCTCAGCTCCAGAACAGAAACTCAGAGATTTTTTTGCTCAGAGAAAGAGGCAAGCTAGAAGAACAGAGAACACCAGAACTCTCCTCCAGGGAACTGTATTTTTGGGACATAGTTTGGAAAAGTTCAAGCATAAGGATGTTATAAAGAAAGGGGGGGAAAAGGTATAGATTTTGACGATAAGCCATGAAGATAAAGCTGCTAGTTTCATGACAGCAATAAATTAATCATAAGCTACTAGTGTACCAAAAGAGAACTAGGAAAAGAGACAGCTAAAAAGACGCCCCCTGTGGTCAGAAGAAAAATTGACCTCGAAATACACATGCAAAGGCACCTATTTTAACCTGAGTCCAAATTATGTCAAAAACAGTAGAGTGCTCAGCTGGCAATTAGCGGAGTCTTAACAGTTGGATGTGATACCAACAGAAGTAGACAACATAACAGAAAGATCAAGGAAAGAGACAACACTCTGCTAAAAACACTGTCATTCCATGGTTAGTGTGATAAGACTGTCCTCTGTGAGGATTGGCATCAAAGGTTTCACACTGTGGGGAAAAATAGACTTCACTAAATTAAGTTCATCGAAGTCAATAAATAAATAACAAGCACCAACCACAGCAACTCCCAAAGAGAAAGGGATTGGTATCCAGAGTCAGAAACTAGTCATTGCAACTGCTCATATGAGACATTTGATTCCCACTTGGCACTAGACTCTCACTGCTAATGCCCGACCCCCAGTGATGCTGCCACACTTAAATACCATGCTACCATTATGAATAATTTCTGCACCCAGTTTTTACCTACCTGTTTCCTAAGGTACTAGAGTTGGTCAAACATGTTTTAAATGTCATAATATGTTTAAAATATGTATTTCTCAAGTGATCTATTACCTATGATAAATTTATCAATTTGAGGTTGAAGATAAGCAAAATATTTCAATATATTAACCATTATTCCCTCATTTAAATATAACAAGTTCTTTATAAGCACTGCTGATGATGGAACATGTCTCTTTTCATTAAAAAAATATCATTTTAGGGGTGCCTGGGTGGCTCAGTCGGTTGGGCGTCTGACTCGTGATTTTGGCTCAGGTCATGATCTCACGGTTCGTGGGTTTGAGCCCCATGTCCCACACTGACAGTGCTAACCCTGTTTGGGATTCTCTCCCTCCTGCTCTTTCTGCCCCTCCCCTACTCACTGTTGATCTCAAAAAAAAAAAAAAAAAAAACTTTAATGTATATGTATTATATATGTATATACATTATGTATGTATATATAATATATATAATTTTAATATTTAATTATATTAATATTATTATACATTATACATTAATTATATATAATTTTAATATTTAATTACAAACTCTAAAATGTTGCTAGCTACTACATCATGCAGCAAAAGGATGGCGCAGTCCGTAGAAACTATGAAAAAAAAGGTTTAAGAACACAATAGGAAACTTTGCATTTACATTCAGTATCTCAATACCTAAAGACAATTGTGAGAGTAGAAGACAGCAACTGCATATTGGAACTACAATTTGTAGCCATAAGAGAATTGGGAGTATTTAAAGATATCAAATCTTTGGGAGAATCTTTTATTTTTTATCATTTTATTTTTGAAGCTCTTTCTTCAGGCACCAATACCAAAGGATAAAGAAACACAGTTCAAATGACAGCCACTTCACAAGGCTTTGTAAAACGTGTGAAAAATACATTTCAAAAGAAAGAAAAACTCAAGTTTTTCCCAAAAGTATATACCACTGGGTTCTGTTGTTATTTTTCTTGTTTCCTCAAGTGAGAAATTTAAGAAGGGAGCCTGACAGAGGTACTAGCTTGGGTATAATTCAAGGGGATTTATAATAAAAATTAAATGGGATTAGAATTTTTAAGTACAAGTTATAAGGCTCTCAAGCAAATGCCTGTATTGCTAAAGTAGAAATTTTAAAAATGATTACTGTTTCTGACACTCAAAATGTAAACCCTTTTTTCTTTTATATCATTTCATCTTCTTAACCTCAAATGAGTAAGATATTTTGAGATTTTTTTTGTTATACATATTTTTTCATGTACAACTTTATTATTTGATAATTTTCTTCTTTTTATAAGTGTTGCCATATGTATCATATGGCAACATATAAACTTTTAAGTGTATTTATTCTAGAAATTAATGAAAGCAGTAAGGATCTTGTTCTTAGGATTATAAGAAAACAGTAAATTTAATCCCAACACATTAGAAAGGACATTAGCTTGATTAATTCATTTATAAAATTGAAAATATCTACTGAGATTAAATATTATTTTTTCCAAGTTCAATTTTTATTTTAGCTCCCATTGTGGATTTTCATTTATTAAACAGCTTTAACTCTCAGTCAGATGTTTTGGTTTTCTAATATTTGTTCCAAAATCTTGCAAACATATCTTTATTAATTATAGTTGGGCAGCCTAAAGTGAGTAAAATGGGTTAAGTTATTCTCTTTTCAGCCATGACCTGTTATGTATTTATAACGGATACCCTGTAGATTCAGTTTAAGCTAATCTTAACCAATGATGAAAGATGTGTTCACTTCCCTGTAATGTTGGCTTAGTTTAGTGTCAAAAGCACCAGGACAGCAAATTCTCAAGTCTTCACATATCAGAAAGAGAGAAACTTTTGAAATAGTTTTCAGAAGTCAGAAAGGACATCTATATAACCTTGCCCTATATACTTGGCTTGCATACCAAACACTGAGTGAAAGATTTGACTTTTGTTGTTTCAATTCCTTCAATTCTTTTGCATAACAGCCCTTGTCACTAATAATATAACAAAGACTTCCAAAATGAATCTATTTAAACTACATAGTCTCACATAAGAAATAACTTTTAAAAAGTTACAGTACGTGTTCTTTCTAATGAGTTTTTCATAGGACCAGACTATATACCTTTGTTTTTTAAAGTAACAAGTTTTGAACTACTTTATATTTTTTGAAGTGACAGTATGTAACAGGTGTTCACCATATGTAGAAAGGTGATCAAAATGAATTAAGATAGTTAGGTGGTAAAAACCATGATAGTGTTACATATCTTACTTTTTTCCACTCTACTGCAATATAATTGACATATAATGTTGTGTAAATTTAAGGTGTATGACATAATGATTTGATATAGGTATATAGTGCTAAATGATTACCTAACATAGTTAACGTTTTTTTTTTCTTGTGACAAGAATTTCAAGATCTACTGTCTTAGCAACTTTCAAACATACAACATAGTATTGTTAACTATAGTCATTATGTTTTACTGTATTACATACACAGAATTAATTTATCTTATAACTGGAAGTTTGTACCTATTCACCACTTTCAACCAGCTCTCCCATCCCCCTGTCCCCACCTCTGGCAACCACAAATATGAGCTCTGTCTCTATGATTTTGTTGGTGATTTTTTTTTCAGATTCCACATAACTCTGTATACTAATACTCAAGGAATGAGGTACCCAAAAACAGTGATAGGTAAGAATTAGCCCTAGGAAAAATTGGGAAATTAGTCAAGTGTTTGTTTCTTCTTTCCTTTTATCTTTTTTCAGTTCATCTCTTCCATGACATCTGTTTTGCCATTTTGCTCCATAGCTATTCAAGACTTTCAAGCACTGCTCTGTATGGTGGGTGGATATAATTTTGCCTTTTTTGCAATAACCCCCATAAGTACATACCTACCTGACATCTATTTCCTCAGGTCCCTTAGTGTTTCTAAAGTTCATTAATATAAAAAAATAGTCTGGAAAAATATGTTAATGGATATTAATGGCTTACAATTTCTTCTTCCAAAATAATACAGTTGCTTTTTAAATAGGTTCTCCTATGAATATGTAGAATTAAGTATAAAGAATAATTATAGCAGCAAAAATTTAACACAGTTAGATAAATGGAATTTATTTTTGGTAAGCTGAGCCTTTTAGCACCTACTCTGATGACACATACTTTGGAAAGTCCTATAAAATACACCTCTGGTATTCAAAATGTAACCTGATGATTTTTCAATCATATCTCAAACTTGGAGACAGTATTTTAAAACTTTGGTCTATATCAGATGAATGTTTTGGTTAGGGACCCAGAGATCTGTAGCAATATAATGAAAGTTCTCTTTCATATAGAAAGTAGAGGAAGACTTGAGATTTATTGCATACATATAAGAGAATTATATACAATTTTCCCCCCATCTTAAGCTTAATGCTATATAACACATTAATATCATATGTACTGAGTTTCTTATATTTTATAATTTATTCTCAACATAATTAAATACTTAAACAGTGGTGCCAAAAGTAAGTTTATTGTCTTTTTCTACTCTCATTTTTTGGTGTCTGTTAAACTTGTTTCTAGACTTTTTTCTGCATTTTTAAAATTAAAATGGTTCCCTTATTGTGTCATGTCTTTTTTATTAGTTCACTTTAGTCACATCCTCCTATTCTGAATTCAAAGATCAAGCTTTTAAAATATAGCCATTGTTAATTTATTTGTATAATTTTCTTTAGCTCTTCCTAGAGATTTCCTCTGCTTCAGATGCAGTGATGAGAATGTCCGCCTCTGTGCTTCTTCAGTGAGAATGACACACCCACAACACCCCCTGAGCTCCACCCTGCTTTCAGTAGCTGCCTCTGCATGTTACCTCACTTCTGTGTTCTTCCATAGTTTTTCTGATGATGAAACAGTGGAGTGATTACTCTCCATCCTATACCTCTCAATTAGGTCTTGGTTAAAAATAGATTTTCCCTTGCAAGAAACATGAATGTAATGGTGCCTTTTGTGTCACACTATTAAATATCTTCCCTGGAAGAACCATCTCAGGAATCTATGCTTTAACATTTTCATGGTCACAGTTATTCATGCTATCCTTGTCTTTTAAAGATATAAAGAGGCATTTTAAATGCAATAAGCATCAGTGAATTTCAGATTCAGTCTGTCCAGTTAATGCTAAAACAATTAAGTAAAAATATATACATATGTACATTTATACATACATAAAAATAATTAAAATATAACAAGAAAGCCCATATAGAAGATCACATGGCTATGAATTATTCTTTTTCACTCTCCCAGTAACTGTCAAGATTTTCAAAAAGAAAACATGCTACAAATATTTCCATATACTTTAATATGAAATATAATTTATAAATACCCTGATATATGTAGCTATGGACAGTACAGATACAGACACAGATATAGATCAGTCAAGGTTTCTTCAAGAATGCAGAAGACTATATATTACAAAAATAGCAAAGGTGAGAGGAGTCACTTACCAACAATTTCAGCTAGTGGTATGAAGACAGGTGGCTCTTAATAACTCTCTAAAAAGTTGCTGCAATTTACAAGGGTCTTTGGGAAGTCTTCACAAATTTTGTGGTTTGGGCCACAAAAGTGAACAGTTATCCAGATAACCAACTGTGAACTTAATATTGGTATCTGCCTGAGACACCTCTTTCTTCCTCGTGTACAAATCTTGTTAGATTACTTCTCATTGATAAATTCTGGAAGAGCGCAAAGTGATGGTGAACTTCCAAGAGACCACCCAGGACAAACACACATACAGAAAAGTCGAAGAAAATTGAAATGTCCATACAGCTGAGCAGTAAATTATAAAGCAATCACCAATGGAAGTACCGATCAGATAAAAAAAATAAAACAAGTGACATTGCCAGCATCCATGAAGGTGATCTCATTCTTCTTCCTAACTATCTTCTTTGTACCCAAGAAGTGATCTCACTTACAATATTTATAATCATTTTTCCTTACATTTCTTTATTGTTTTACAACAGACACAGTAATTTTTAAATACAATAGTTTACATTGCCTACTTTGATCATTATATAATTGGAATCTTTATGTGTTGCTGGCTTGCTTAATTTACAAAGCAGTAAGTTTGCGAGGTTTATTCATGTTGCTTTGTGTAGAAGATATTCCAGATAAACTTTTTTTGTTGTAAACACACACATTACCTAAAATATACCATCTTGACCATTTTAAAAAATGTTTATTTTGAAAGAGAGAGAGAGAGCACATGAGAGAGAGCAAGGGAGAGACAGAGAGAGGGAGACAGAGAATCCCAAGCAGCCTCTGCGCTGTCAACACAGAGCCCGTTGCGGGCTCAAACCCATGAACCCATGAACTGTGGGATCATAACCTGAGCCTAAATCAAGAGTCAGCGCTTAACCAACTGAACCACCCAGGCGCGCCTTCCACTACCGTCTTGACCATTTTTAAGTGTACAGTTCAATGGTACTATGCATTCACAGTGTTGTGCTATCAACACCACCATCCATTTCCGTAGTATTTTTACCTTATAAAATTGAACCTCTGTACCATTAAACAATAACTCCCTATTTCTCCTCTCCCTAGTCTCTGGAAACGACCCTTATATTTTCTGTCTCTATGATTCTGACTACTCTTAAGTACCTCATGTAGTGGAATCATATAGTGTTTGCCTTTTTGTGACTGGCTTATTTCCCTTAGCATTATGTCCTCAGGTTTCATCCATGTTGTAACATATTGCAGAACATTCTTCATTTTCAAAGCTGAATAATATTCCATTGTGGAATAATATTCCATACATATATACATGTATGTATCTATACACATGTATGTATATATACACATATGTATTATGTGTATATATACATACATATTACATATATATGTGTGTGTGTATATATATATATATGTAATATGTATGTATATATATAGCATTCTCTTATAGAAACATCCACCAATGGACACGTGGGTTGCTTCCACATTTTAGCTTTTGTGAATAATGGTCCTATAAACATGAGTATACATATATCTCTTTGAGATCCCACTTTCAATTCTATTGGGTACATACCCTAAGGTGGAAATGCTGAATCATATGGCTATTCTAATTCTTGAGGAACTACCATACTGTTTTCCACAGTGGTTGTACCATTGTACATCCTACCAACAGTGCACAGGGGTTTCAATTTCTACACATCCTCACCAATATTTGTTGCTCTTTGTTTTTTTTTTTTTTTCCCCAGGAACCATCTTATTGGGTGTGTACATATATCTATATATAAAGAGGAAGTGGAGGAGGGGCAGAGAAAGAGGGAGACAGAGGATCCAAAGCAGGCTCTGTGCTGACAGCTGCGAGCCTGATGTGGGGCTCCAACTCACAAACTGAAATCATGACCTGAGTTGAAGTCAGATGCTTAACTGACTGAGCCACCCAGGTGTCCTGAGATGGTTTATTTTAAGATCATTGTAGATACACATACAATTGTAGGGAATAAGAGATCTTGTATATCTTCTACCTAGTTTACCCTAACAGTAATATCTTGCAACTTGAATAATATTTTAAATATATCATTGTGTTTTTATCTTCCATATTTTGTGTACATATTTTTGCCATTAATTAAAGATGTCTGTCTGCTTTGGAATCAGGGAGAGAGAAATGGAGGGAGGTAGAGAAGCCAGTAGAATTGTTAAAGTGGAAATAAAAAGAAGTAATAAAAAGTAATTAACACAGCACTAACTTTATAAATAGAACTATGAAGCAATACATGATCTTTAAAGTTTTTACCTGAAAAATGAATTTAATCACTAATTGTGATTAATATATTAGGGTAAACTTTGATGACCTAACATGAAATTAATACAAGAAAGTTCCTCAGAATACGGGAACTGGGAGGGAGCTATTGTGCCCATTCTCACCAAAGGAACTGTGGGGGGAAAAACAGAGAGAGAACTAGTAAAGACAGATTGATGTGTTTTGTCTCTCCATTCTCTTGCTTTTGGTTGAAGGAAAGTTTTAGGTGAAATGAAGGGAATATAGAGAACATGAAAATTTTGCCTCAGTGTAATTTGACTCTATGAAGAAATAACATTTCATTCTTAATGGTGACCTGGGATAGGTTCTTTATAGTTATCTCAAAGTTAATTTGGCAGTATAGAATCATTATGTAGAGTGAAGGCAACTACTAAATCATTTTTAGGAATCACCATCAAATTCTTTGGCATGAATAAGACCCAAAGTTTCCCAAATGCTTCCAATTAATAATACAGAAAATAGCAGAAATTAAAACCACCAGAAGTGCATGAGGCCAGCTAAAACAAGGATCATATGAAGGAGCCTAGGCTAGGAGACCGGAAGCAGTGACTGCCTACAACATGGGAAAGAGCTGGCTAATGCCTAGAACATGTGACAACTAAAGCAAGACCCAATCAGCCATGGATTGCATTAGTCCTGTGTAAAGTTACAAGTCCACAGATTTCAATATTCACAGATTCAGCAGAAAACCCCTGGAAAGGGCTTGTGATCCAGACCATTTATATCTTAGTGGTTACCAGTTCACAGAGTAGATAAGACCAGTGACTCCACAGCAGAGATCAGGCAACAAAGACTCTGTGAGGTTTTCAGGTACACTTTCTCTTCTGCTGTTAATAGCACAGAGAAGTCAATATTCCACATCACCTTGGAGAGGAGCAGAGAGAGATAGAACTCAAGAGAATCAACATTGCTTTGACCAACCTTTAAAATAAAATCCCATTATGCGCCTATTGATCTATATTTTCTCTACTCCACAGCTCATATGTCCCAAACTAGTTCCTTCACTAACTTCCTCATGTACCCATTAATTATTTTCTGCATTTACTGATACAGTACTTCCCTGATCTTTACTTATGCAAATCACCATATGTTCTACAAAATCAAATGCCTCTCTGCTCCACAAAGATGTCGCCACTGACTTCAATCCATAAAAATTTCCCACTTCTCTAAAATTGTTTATGATTACTATCACTCAGTTTAACATACAATTATAAAAAGCCTCGTATATTTCATTGTTCTTTCTTTCCTCCTGTTTATCTCATATAAAGTATACGTAATCTGGTAACTGGTAAGGAAACAACAATTTTAGAAAGAAGTATTTCCTCATGAAAGGCAGTGTCCATTGTCATGTCTCTGAGATTTTCTGAGTTTTCCATTATGTCTATTAGGCTCACTGTACCTAAATTAAGTAAACATCTTTATGTCTTATATATTTTTCATAAGTTAATTTTTACCTAGTTTCACAGCATTTTGGAGAACTGTGACATGTATACAATGTGTGAAAAGTCTAAAACTAGGAATTGCTACACAAAACCTGACATGCTTTTACATTTATTTACTGTTGTAACATTAATATTGTCATTATGAACACTCAAAAGATGCATGTTATTTGATTACACAGCCATATTATAAAATTATTCCTTTAAAAATATTACAAAGTAAGCAAAAGGAAAGATAATTAACAAATAATTGAAAAATTCAACCAATTAATGATTTTTTTTTTTTACTTCATCAACTTGATACCAAAGTAGTTAATATAAGCTTTGGCTTTTTTGTCTGTCTGATGTATTGTTGGAGTGTTTAAGTACTGTCTGGTTTCTTCTTTGTGTAACTGAAAAACCTACAACTGTGGTTAATTCACTGTCAATCTTGTGTGTTTCTGCAAAATTAATCATAATGGCAGAAAAGATATGTGTGATTGAGAAGAGGCAGAAAATGAGGATAATGAAATTTATGATCCTTAAAATAATGCACATTTACCACATCAGTCTTTCTCCTATGTGCCTTATATTCACCTTGAAAACCAAAAATATAAAAAGATACATATCACAGCTTCATTACATACACTCTCCTTTAATACATAGAGGCACAATAACATTAGCTGAAATCATTTTATAAATGTTTACAAATGTTCTTATTACTTTTACGCCATCTTTTAAGTCAGATAATATTTTACAAGTTAAAAAAATAGAACATATGTCTTTTGAATTCTACCTTAATCACCTCACATGGGAACCATGAATTTAAAAAAGTAAAAAATTTATTGGCATGCTTTGATATGAGTCACATTCATTTTGGTTTCATTTCTAAATAATCACACAACTTTTCTTATTTTTCACAGACATACTCATAAGAGTGAATAATATGTGCTTTCTAGGAAATACAATATTAAATTTGAATCTGCTCATATTACCATGCTGAAGAATATATTATTTAATGTCAATTAAAACTCAAAATATTGATTTAGGCCCCAAAGTAAGGATTTTATTTCTTTATTTTTTTAAATTTATTTATTTATTTTGAGGGAGAGAGAGAGAGAGAGAGAGAACCAGTGGGAGAGGAGCAAAGGGACAGGAGGACAGAAGATTCAAAGGGGGCTCCATGTTGACAGCAGAAAGCCCAATGTGGGGCTCGAACTTACAAACCATGAGTTCGTGACCTGAGCCAAAGTTGGACACTTAACAGACTGAGCCACGCAGGCACCACCCAAAGTAAGGATTTTAAATTAGATGCTATTATAAAATGCAAGATAATTTGCCTTCAATCAACATTTCCTTTTTTTTTTACCACTTTAAGTTTCATAAGATATATATATATATGTGTCATAAAATATATGCAGTATAGATATATTACATATTATATTAAGTGTCCATAATGTGTAATATATATGCACATATACACTATATTACTCTGTGGTTAGAAATAAATGTATACAACTCTGGAGTTAGAAATTGGTCCCCCAAAATGAAGCCCATTGCTACCCAAGAAAAAAAGGTAAGACCTAAAAAAAATCTCTATATAGTCAAAAAGCATATCTTATTTTATGGTATTTGTTAAGCTTAATATGTCTCTTGCCATTTTATCAGCAAAATAGAATGATAATGGAAATAATCTCACTTGATGATTTCCTTGTTTTTTCCCTTTGGAAATGAGACAATATTTAAAATAGGTTTTCTTAAAGAAGGACTATAAATATTTTTTAGATAAAAATATCAGTATCTTAAATACCTCTGAGACTGTTCCATTCAGAGAGATTAGTTCATCATAGTTGTGCATGTTCATTTACCTACACAATAATTTTTAAGAAATATGATTAGAATTTACCCAGCATAAATTATTTGTACTCACCTCATTACTTGCTACTTTTGGTGGCTGACATATCTCAATAAATCAAGTTATGTAGCTCTACAATTTCTAGTGTTTTGATTGCATGCACATGATTAATATATTTTGATTTATACACAATATTTAGATTAAATATAAAACATCTTGATTAGATATGTTTTATTAAAATAAGATGAGAAATATTAATAGGGAAGCTTAAGGAAATGCATTTGGAAAGCATGCTCACTGACATTTAAAAAGGATGTTTCCTAATATAAACACAAATAGCAGAGAATTTTAAATGCTTTTTTGGAAAGCAATACTAATAATCTGAGCTTTAATTTCTTCACCTCTTGGGCTCATGCTTTTTTGCGGAGAATACAGAGTTGATTTGAAAAAACTATTAATCCAAGTAAACAGTATGTAGAGCTGTTTTATTGTTCTTGTTTTTTTATTATGTAAAAACCAAACACTTTGGAAAACTAGGAGAAGGACGAGTCTCTGCATAATATTTTTTGGGAGTACGAAATATTACCTGACCACATTTGAATTATGCATCAGAAACCTTTATTTAGCCTTAACTACCGAATCAAGACTTTTCCCTGGAAGTAATGCTAGAAATAATCAGGGATACAAGCTAAAGTTTGTTTTAAAGATTCATCAGAGTGATATTTATGCGAAAAAAAAATTCCAAAGGAAAAATAAAACTAATAGTGAACAACGTGGAAATGTTTGACTAATGTGCTGCGTATATGAACTGTTACATATTAAGTAGAAATCAAGTTTTGGTTAATATTTAATGATGAGTAAAATATTGAAGGCACAAATCAGATGAAAATGCAAAGATACAAAACTATATATATCTTCTTATTCTCAATTACATAAATAGAAATGTATTTATATAAGCATAAATATACATATAATATGCATATACATATATACACACATACATATGCATTAAGGAAAACAATTCTTGGAAAGAAACATACAAAATGTTAATGGTGACCAAAATTGCTTTTTAAATTTAAAATAATCAAATGTATTAAGTGCTCATTATAGCCAGTGAATAAATTCACATTGTTTATAAACTTCTGTTATCCTGTCTATACCTGTAGCTCAATTTACATTCTTAAGATATTTATAAAGGATGCTTTAAAAGTGCTCACCATTTTAAATTCAGGTATTATTCGATTATAGTACCAACCTAGAAATTGAGGTTAAAGAAATTTATATATGAAAATATAATAAGATCTATGTGATGGGGAGTTTTAATTTGAAAAGGAGATATCCACCACTTGGATTCAGAGTTCAGAAAAAAATTCTAAGACCAGCTTTTCAGAAATTAATTGATGAAGAAATTCATGGGAGAGGACTTACCATAAAAAATAGATGAACTGAGGCACAAACAAAAATCTTGGCCTTGGACAAAATGATTTTGAGGACAGGCTGTATCTTTTGTACCTGAAGGCAGGCAGTGGACCTGAAGACGGAATGTAATGATGCTCATCGGTACATAATGAAGCACATTTGAAGAGCTGACATCCTGAGTTGTTATGGAGGAGGTGTCCAATAAGGTAAGTTCCAGAGAAGAAAACAAAACACATGGCTTATTCTTAATTATTTATAATATATAAAGCATTCGTATATCTACACATTACACATTTTATATTTTTTAGTTTGTTTCTTATTTTCCATTATATGTTTGCCTGATCCAAAATAAGGTATCTAGAAACTGTGGATATATACAAATCTGTATATTTAATCATAGCATGATTCACAGCACAGAATGGCAAAAAAGTAGAAGGCGTCACAGGAACAGTTTTGTGGAGAGGAGATTAAAGATTTTCTATTTCTTCTGATTCTTTCAATGGTACACAAAAGGAAAGTGAATACATAAAAATGTGCTGAGAAAAAAAAATCCCTAAAATGGTTAAAAAAAAGTTTTTTCCCTATGAACACACTATTCCTGTATCTCAGTTCTTAGGATAGATGACTTTATGCTTATTTAGTTATCTCTAAAATCACTTCTTTTTTTTTTTTTTTTAGCTAAAAATCACTTCTTTTTTTTTTTTAAGCTAAATCTGTGTTTGTTTTTGAAAAACTGTTCAGAGGAAGCCCAGATGTTAGGCTTAGCAGGAAACCAAAGCATCTATTATAAATATGTTCAAAGTACAAATAATATAGTACTAGTGTAATACAAAATCCTATAAATATATTCAAAGAAAACCGTGTTTAAGATTTAAAGGAAAGTTTGTTGACAGTGACTCAAGAAATTAATGATATCAGCAAGGGACAAAAATTATGTTAAAAAGAACCAAATGAAAATTCTAAAGTTGAAAAGTTCAATACCTTAAATTAAAAAAAAAAATCACTGTAGGGGATCAACAGCAGATTTCAGCTGGCAAAGGAATAATGTAAACTTGAGGACAGACAAGAAGCAGTTATGCAATCTGAAGAACAGGGAAATAATTAAGCTGAATAGTTTCTCAGAAACTATGGGACACCAGGAAGCATGGCAACACACCCATAGTGGATAGACTGGAAGAGGAGAAAGAGAAGGGCACAGAAATATTTGAAGAAATGATGATGGAAAACTTTCTAAATTTGAAGAAAACATTAATGTACACATCTAAGAAAATCAACAGACACCATAGAGGATGACATAAGACATACACAGCTGGACAGCCCAAACTGTTGAAAGACAGAGACAGAAAATTTTGAAAGCAACAAAAGCAAAACAATTTGTGCTGCAGCTGACTTCTTAGAAATACTGTGGAACTTCTTTAAGTTTACTCATATTAAACACTAAAGTAGGCATACGGATTTTGTGGTCTTCATTTAGGATAGTCCTTCAGTGTTCAAAAATGTCTCACATTCTTGATCTCTAAAGCCAAATCTATAGAAGAAGAATGACTTGTCTGGATCTGGGTGTGAGCCAAAACTTCAGAAAATAAACAATCCAAGAATACCAAGGTTGATAACCCAAAAAGCATGGCTTGAAATGTAGCTGGTGAGCCAGAGTACCAAGACATGGAAATAATAGGGAGGCAGAAACATGTTCTAGCACTTGGAACAAATGAATGATAAGATCATCTGGAAAGATGTGGAAAGAGCACAAATGGCGCATGATTGGATATGTTTTACTAAAAATAAAACCAGATAAACTGGCTCATTTCTTTTTCTTTTTAAATTTTTTTTTATTTTTTTACATTTAATATTTATTTTTTTCTTTTTCTTTTTTTTAATATATGAAATTTATTGTCAAATTGGTTTCCATACAACACCCAGTGCTCATCCCAAAAGGTGCCCTCCTCAATACCCATCACCCACCCTCCCCTCCTTCCCACCCCCCATCAACCCTCAGTTTGTTCTCAGTTTTTAAGAGTCTCTTATGCTTTGGCTCTCTCCCACCCTAACCTCTCTCTCTCTCTTTTTTTTTTTCCTTCCCCTCCCCCATGGGTTTCTGTTAAGTGTCTCAGGATCCACATAAGAGTGAAACCATATGGTATCTATCTTTCTCTGTATGGCTTATTTCATTTAGCATAACACTCTCCAGTTCCATCCATGTTGCTACACAGGGCCATATTTCATTCTTTCTCATTGCCACGTAGTACTCCATTGTGTATATAAACCACAATTTCTTTATCCATTCATCAGTTGATGGACATTTAGGCTCTTTCCATAATTTGGCTATTGTTGAGAGTGCTGCTATAAACATTGGGGTATAAGTGCCCCTGTGCATCAGTACTCCTGTATCCCTTGGGTAAATTCCTAGCAGTGCTATTGCTGGGTCATAGGGTAGGTCTATTTTTAATTTTTTGAGGAACCTCCACACTGTTTTCCAGAGTGGCTGCACCATTTCAGTGATCAGAGTTGGACTGGTAATAAGGACCCAATCCTTTCCTAATAATAAATGCAGGGAATCAACCTAAAGGACAGGAGAATCCACATCATGTAGAGGAAAGGCAGAAGGGCAAAATAAATATTATTTTTGAAAGACTGAGATGTGCCTGCAATATCATTAAATATCAAGACAAAGCTAAAGAATGTGAAATTTTTTTTTTAAATGTTGGCCACGACAAGGCGTAACTATCAAGAAAGCAATCAAAGTGCTAGGAATACAACCAAGTTTTTGAAAGAGTTTTGAAAGTATAGTGAGGAGACATAGACCAAGAATAGATAGATTTTTGACAAATTTTGGAAGACCTAAATCAATTGTAAAAGACTTACTGAAGAAGATCTTGTACGTAAGCACTTCTATGGGCTGTAAAGATGTGAGAGAGGGAAATAATTCATTGGAAGAAAATCATGAGAGAAATAGAATGCTTCTAAAAATAGTTCCAAAATATTTTTGGATTATATGGAAATGTATTTCTTAGGAGTAAGAATCTGAGACAGTAAAATTCTGGCATGTGGTGTTATGATTTATAATACCTCCCAAAATGTACATTAATGGCTGAAAATTTTCCTCTATATCTTATTGTTATTTAAATTGCATTTTTCCATTCTGTAAATTATGGGCATTTACTTATGGTCTACATTCAGGTACACCCAACTTGTATTCTTTGGCCTAGAACTTTCAAATATACCATCAGAGTGGTCTTGTACTTTTGAAGTGGTGATGGGTAAGCAGGTGGAAGACTTCTGTCAAATCAAAAATCATTCCTTGGACACAGCTTCTCTGTGACACCTGCACAAAGAAGCTCAAGTGCCAGATTTGGGTCTTGAACACTGAGATGCACACTTTGCATTTTCACCATCTCATTATTTTGACAGGGTGTCTGGGAGAGCTGGGATATACCAGCTGTAACGGGAGCTGTGAATGTTGGCAGCATAAGCACCCAAACACATAACTCCAGAAAACTTTCTTGGATCATATGAGTCTGAGAATTCTAGCAGGTTATGACTCATCAATTAGAGAGTTTTCCTTATAAGTAAGGAAAACAAGGTGCCAGTATGATATTGCTATTTTGGGGTAACTCTCATTATAAGCCTTATGGCTACTCATAGTTAAATATTTATGTGTGTGGTGTGTGTGTGTGTGTGTGTGTGTGTGTGTGTGTGTGTGTAACTTCCCTTTAACAACTTACTGTGATAATATAAGCAAAAGCTGAAACCAGAGGTTGTGCCTATTTTCCCTGTTTCTTCTCTCCCAGCCCCGTGAATATAAGAATACATACCTACATAATATTTATATATTCATGTGTAGCATATAAATGTAGGTAACCACTAGAGCAAACTTGACATTGAATACCTGAACTCCTGTGAGCACTCTGCAACTCTTAGATTTAGCCCTGTAGTAACTGGCATTTTGAGGCCATATTATTTGCTACAAACAAGATGGGGACTATTAAAATTGTAGAGTAATGAATTCCCTTTGATTTCTGCCTCCTCTCCATGCATGCTTCCTATGCTTTGCTTGCTGCCCCTTGACTTTTCTCCAAATAACAGCGGTCAAGTGCTGACTCCCTTGCCCCTCTTCATCCAATGCTAGCTTTCCACAATCACCCAGCTTTATATCCAGATATAAAGCTCTTCTCCTCACCAGACTATAGTTCTAATCTTTTATCTTAACTAGTATTCATTTGATTAAACATGTCTTCACATTAAATAAAGTGAAGGCCAGTTATACACATTTTAGTAAGACCAACCTCACTGAAATAATCACAATGAAGAGCATCTTTATTCAAGGAAGGAATAAATATCTTTATAGAAACATTTCAAGTCACAGGTCAGAAAATCCATGGAGACTGTGTAATCTGCATTGGAGCAGAAGAGAAGTCTGCATTTGATTTTTTTTACCCATGTATGACAGCGTCGGTTTCCTGTGCAAAACATGAATGTGCAAAACATTCTCTGGGTAAAAGTATCCCAATCACAGTTATGAAACAGCACTATATTCCCTTTACTGTTAATCTGACTTTCCTTCTTTGTTACATTTTCTTGGATAAGTTGTCGCCAGGGTTTATAAGCATATCCTCCTTTGTGAGGTCTTTTCTCCACTTTTCTCCACTTTCCCAAGTTGGGAAAACTGGCTTTTCCAATTCCCAAGTAGGGATATAGCCGCCTTCTATTTTGTGGTCCAGCACTTAGCAGGGTGCAGGCCACAGGATGTGCTCTATAAATAAATATCTGCTCAGTGAAAACAGAAAACTTACAAGAGTGATACTTTTAGAATGACTTTTTAAAACCTCTGAAGAATATGTGTATAACTTTGTGAGATGCTTTGCTGAGCTGAAAAGAGCTGAATTCTCAGGTGTTCAGGTGGCTGATCAGAGAAAGAAATCTAAAATGAAAGTAACAAGCAAAACTTTAATCAATTACTTTGATAGTATAAGCAAAAGCTAAAGCCAGAGATTGTACCTACTTGCCCTGTCCCATCTCCCCCACCCCATGAACATGAACCAGTGCACAGGTGAAGGTCAGGTGGGTCAGCACAGATGTAGGGGTCCTCTCACTGACCAGGGAATTCCGAACAAAAGACTCCTGTAGTTTTATGGATCCTGGGATGGGGCTAACGGACAGGAGAGGCCTTGGAGAGGGAAAGTACCGAGTACTGGATCAGAGAAGAGAACGATATCTTCAACATTTCCTCCCCTCCCTGCATCTCACAAAGAGGCCTCTGAAGGACCCAGATAAAGAGACATAGGAATGAAACTGCATGGGTGAAGAGTGCAAATATGTGGATATACAAATTCACAGAAGGGTCTGTGTCCTTGATTGTGACTCTAAGAGACTCGAGTGGGTGACTGTGCACCAGATCTGGTGTGGGATGTGCAGCTTCCCCTTGGGAAGCCTGTTCGGAAAGCCTTTGTATCAGTCTGTGGTCAGGCCTGAGAAACCTCGCATAGATTTTTAACTAGATATCAGTCTCCTTACACTCAAAGTGAACTATTAAAAATCTGCATACATTTCCAGGGCCTGTTTGGGGGTATTCTTTGTTTGGGACTCATTAACTTGAGTTGCATTTGTCTTTAACTTTTTTAGGGGTAGAAAAAATTATAATACACTGTATTTGTTGACTGTGAACATTTTCTCTACAAATACACAAGGAAGAAGACATACATCATTCTAACAAACAGTGCATATGTTTTTTGCTTATGAAACAGCTTACATAAATAGAATCCACAATCTTTTAAGATGCTTTAAGGAACCAGAGAAAACCTTGCTTAAAAGAATGCAACATTCAGTGTTTTGTAGCAAACCATTTTCTTTTTTAATGGCCCTTATTTATACTAAAACACAAGCATAGTGTTTATTTATCTAGACCTGACACATCTCATAATAATCTCTTCTCCCTAATTTTGGAAATATAATATTTTCTCCTTAAAAGTTAATTATATCAGAAAATAGTCCTGCAGGCCTGAAGACTAGAAGAAAGTAATTAGACAGACATGCAGTGCTTTAAATATTTTGTGGCGCATCTGGAAGATGGCTTAGTCACTCTTCACACTTTTCTGACACTCAAAATGATGCTTAGTGTGCACCTAATGAATAGTCAAGGATGCATAAATGAATGAATGAGCTTCTTCGTTTTGCTGGGCTTTGTGCCCATCATGAATCTCTCCAGGGAGTGACTTTGCTCTGACATCCAGTGCCTTTATCACATAACTCTGCATGTTCTTTTCCTATTTTCTACCAGGTAGTAGTGGCAAATACAGTATTCTGGAAAAAGGAGAAAAAAAACTTGGCAGTTATACAAAAAGCTGAGAGTGTTTCTACTTAGGAGGAAGCTATTTTATAGTTGTTAAAAACATGTAAATAGAAGAAGATGGCTCTAGATTTGAGTCTCAGCTACACAATTTCGGTTTTGCTACCAAAAAAAAAAAAAAAAAAAAAAAAAAAAAAAAAGGTAAACCACATATTTTTCTCCTCAAATCTTTTTGAGATGATTAAATAATTAATGAAAACAGAACTTCTGGTGAAGTCAGAATATGACATAGGTACATTCTAGTCAAAACCTCAATATGTACAGCATAGTTACGAGAGTTAATAATACTCCACTTTGTACTTGAAATTTGCCAAGAGAATAGATCTTAAGCATTTTTACACACACAAAAAGGTAACTGTGTGAGCTAATAAATGTGTTAATTTACTTGTGGTTATCATTTCACAACGAATACATAGTATATCAAATCTTCACATGTAAGTGTTAAATACATACAATTTTATTTGTCAATTGTATCCCATAAAAGTTCCAAAACATAATAAGGGAATCTGGATGTATGCATGGTATTTGATAACTCTTTTTTTTTTAATTTTTTTTAATGTTTATTTATTTTTGAGCTAGGGAGAGAGACAGAGTGTGAGTGGGGGAGGGGCAGAGAGAGAGGGAGACAGAATCTGAAGCAGACTCCAGGCTCTGAGCTGTCAGCACAGAGCCCAAGGCAGGGCTCGAACTCACAGACCTTGACATCATGACCTGAGCTGGAGTCTGACACTTAACCGACTGAGCCACCCAGGCGCCCCTATGATAACTCTTTTACCTCTACTTCCATGCTGATTCATCTGACGCTTGACTAGTGCAAAGTTCCATGGGGAAAAATGGCATAGGAGGAGCCTGTTCTTTGGTTTAAGGGTCTTGCCTACACCTTTGCAGGAAGTGAGTAAAGGCTTAACTCTCATTTTGGCATGTTTTTTTTTTTTTAATTTTTTAAAATGTTTATTTATTTCTGAGACAGGGAGAGACAGAGCATGAACGGGGGAGGGTCAGAGAGAGAGGGAGGCACAGAATCCTAAGCAGACTCCAGGCTCTGAGCTGTCAGCACAGAGCCCGACGAAGGGCTCGAGCTCACGGACCATGAGATCATGACCTGAGCCAAAGTCGGACGCCTAACTGACTGAGCCAGTCAGGCGCCCCTTTGGCATGTTGTTTTAACTGACTCCTTTGATACCTGGAAGTCCAAGTCAAAAAATATTTTATCTCATTTGATACATCTTCCTACAGAATAAGCAAGCTTTACAAGATTTATTTTATAGTTAAATCTACTGAACACCACAGGATACCCCCTAAATCCAGGACACCTGACCAATACTGGTTTTAAGACCATGTCTGTGTTATTGTACCCTCCCTAAATTGGAGCATTATAGAATCCGTAATCCTAGGCTATGGTCACAGCTTCGTTCGGCCTCTTGTTATTGGACTGGAGTCCTGTCCCAGTTTCTTGCAGTGAACCTTCATCACCTATATGCATTTCTTATTTCTTTGACAATGAAGCCATTAGCTCTTAGCTACCTCTGTTTGCTTTGGGGCCTCAAGCTTCATTCCACTTAATTTTTTTGTTTGTTTGTTTTGTCTGGTGAATATCTTTTTCTTGATTTTGAAAATGGTTATGTCTCTTTTTTTGTCTTTTGTATTTTGTTTTCCTTTGGAATATATTTATATTTCTTTGTCAGTATTTTTCTTCATCTTTTTGTATTTAACAGTGATGATTTTGGGGCTGCAGTTATCAGAACTGCAACCTCCATTTAATTAAAGTTTTGCTGAATTGAGAATTAGAAGCAACCAATATGCTTTACTCATAATTTTTAATGAAGAACAATTAACCAATATTTTTGACTAAAACAATTATGCCTTTTTTCTTTTTTATTGAAGTATAATTGACACACAATATCCTATTAGTTTCAGGTGTACATCATAGTGATTTGATGTTTTGATACATTACAAAATGATCCCCATGGAAAGTTTAGTTACCATCTGTCACCATACAAAGTTATTATAATATTATTGACTATAATCCTTATGTTATACATTATATCACCGTGAATTACTTATTGTATAACTGGTTTGTTATTGTATAACTAGTTTGTACCTCTTAATCCCCTTCATCTATTTTGCTCACCCCAATTGCTCCCCACTCTGGTAACCAATAGTTCCCTGTATCTATGAATCTGTTTCAGTTTTGTTTTGTTTGTTCACTTGTTTTGCTATTTAGAGTCCACATATATGCTAAATCATAGGTTATTTGTCTTTTTCTGTTTTCTTTTACATATATCTCACATTTTCTTTATCTGTTCATGTATCAATGGACACTAGGTTTGCTTCCATATCTTGTCTGTTGTAAATAATGCTATAGTGAACATAGAGCTGCATATACCTCTTTAAATTTGTGTTTTCATTTTCTTTGGCTAAGTACTCAGAAGCAGAATTGCTGCATCAAATGGTAGCTCTATTTGTAATTTTTTGAAGAACCTCCATGCTGTTTTCCATAGTGTCTACACCAATTTACATTCTCATCAACAGTGCATGAGGGTTCCCTTTTCTCTGCATCTTGGCCAATACTTGTTATTTCTTATCTTTTTGATAATAGCCATTGTGACAGATGTAGTCATATCTCATTACGGTTTCAATTTGTATTTTTCTGATGATTAGTGATGTTGGGCATGTTTTCATGTGTCTGTTGGACACCTGTATGGTTTTTTTTAGGGGGGGATATATTTTGAATTCATCTACCCATATTTTAATTGGGTTATTTGGGTTTTTTGATATTAAGTTGTATAAGTTGTTTATATATTTTGGATGCTAACCCTTTATTGTATATATGATTCACAAGTATCTTCTTTCATTTAATATGTTGCTTTCATTTTGTGTATGGTTTCCCTCACTGTACAAAAGGTTTTTAGTGTGATATAATTTCATTTGTTTATCTTTTTTGCCTTTCCTTGAGGAGATTGGTCCAAAAAAAACATTGCTAAGACCAATGTCAAAGAGCTTATTGCCTATGTTTTCTTCTAAGATTTTAATCATTTCAGGTCTTTAATCCATTTTGAATTTATTTGTGTATGTGGTATGAAAAGTGGTCCATTTCTTTTGCATGTAGCTGTCCAGTTTTCCCAATACCATTAATTGGAGAGACTGTCTTTTTCCTATTGTATATTCTTGCCTCCTTTATCATAGATTAATTGACCATATATGTGTGGGTTTATTTCTGGGTTCTCTATTCTATTCCATTGATTTATGTGTCTGTTTTCGTGCCAGTACCATACTGTTTTGATTACTGTATCTTTGTAGTATAGTTTGAAGTCAAGGATTGTGATACCAGCCTGCTTTGTTCTTTGTTTTCAAGATTGCTTTGACATTTGTGCTTTTTTTCTTACTACATAGCTATAAATGCCAATTTCTCAATACCACCCACCTTCATTGTTTTCGGTCCCACCCACATACATTTCAAATAAATTAATGTTAAAAGATACCTTTTTAGATTTTGTAACTTTAAGAGCTTACATAACAAAAGAGGAATATTTTAAGGAAATACATAATTTTATAATTAGAAGGAAACTTTATATATGTTATGGTAATAAGAAGAACATAAGGATTATTTTATCTAATTTCTGCTCATTCTATCCTATTGATTCTCATTTTCCTAGGTTTCATTGGTCTCTAGTACACTTCAATCAAGTGTCTTAACAGCTAAATATGACTGACTATAAGAATGTAATTAGAGAAAAAAATGCATAAACTCTATCTTTAAATTTTAATGCTACACATTATTTTAAATCCCTAGAGAGATAAAACTGCATACATAAAGGATTGCAACTTTAATGTTTCTGAACTCAGTTTTTGAATATTACTCTATGAGATATTTAAGCACAGATAGTAAAAGTAAATTAACCTTCAAAAACTCTTAGAGCACTATGCTCAGTGAAAGAAGTCAGACATGAAAGAATATATATTGCATGATTTTATTTATATGAACTGACCAGGAAAGGCAAGTCTAACATGGTTACCTAGGAAGAGGAGTAGAGATGAAGAGTGATACTAAGTGGGCACAAGATTTCTTTTTAGGATGATGGAGATGTTCTAAAATTTGATTTTGGTAATATGTGGTGATGCCTTTAGAATTCTATAAATACACCAAATTCAAATACATCAAAACATGGCTATTTTGATAGAAGAAAATTGATATAAAATAGTTTGACATAAAAAGAGAACACATGCTTTATGGCTTTAGAGTGAGGTGGACTTGAGTTCCAGTCACAGCTGCACCATCAACTGGGTATCTGACCTTGAACGATTTATTTCATTTCTCTGCACCTTAGTTTTCTCATCTCTAAAATCGAGGTATGGGGAACCTGGATGGCTCAGTGGGTTAAGCGTCCAACTTCAGCTCAGGTTGTGATCTCACAGTTTGGTGGGTTTGAGCCCCTTGTCGGGCTCTGTGCTGACAGCTCAGAGCCTGCAGCCTGCTTCAAATTCTGTGTCTTCCTCTCTCCCTGCCCTCCCCTGCTCACACTCTGTCTCTCTCTCTCTCTGTCAAAAATAAAATAAACATTAAAAATTTAAAAAACAAAACAAAACAAAATAAAATAAAATAAAATAAATAAATAAAATGTAGGTAATTGTACGTAACCTGCCCTGAAATGATGAATTAGAGCCCATGGAGATAAAGTAGGTAAAACAGGTTGTATCTTTTCTAGCAAATAGTAATGATTCAGTTAATGGTATCAAATCTGCTTGAGATATTTGGTATGTCTTTCTCTAGGAAAATAAAACTGGCCTCTTGAACCTGCATCATTTTTTTTTTCTGTAATAAACAAAAGGAGCTTCATCTAACTCTGCCTGTCAGATCTTGTATATTTTTCTCACTCAACACTAGAAAGTTGCCAGCATTGTTTTCTAAGTTAAAAAAAAAAAAAGTTCTGCCCTGTGAGGATTCAATCTGCACACCAGATTGAATATTAATGAAAGAGGGGTTGAGTTTTAATGTTGTTGTCCTTGTTGGCTACTGTTGAAATCTTACTTACAGAAAGGAGACAGCAATAGTATCCTATTAAAACTTGACTGCAATTTGAACCTCTCAGTGCCTTCTATACCTCTTTATGAATATGTTTGATGTAAGCGCTCCATGAGAAATGAAAAGTGCTGAGGCTCTAATTTAAAAAAATGTGTTTCTCTTGGACTAACAGGCACTACAGTTAATTTCAAATATTGGCAGTAAACAACTCCAATGTGAGGGCTATTAAGTTGCAATCATTTTAAGAAAGCTTCCAGGGCGACAGAGACTATATGGTGCCAGCAACTCACTGAAAAGACTGAAGCCACAAATACTAAAAAAGCATAACTGATCTCCATCGTTTAATGAGATATAATCATGCAATTCAGAGGAATGGAGCTTCATATCCTGTTTTACTGGATGTGATTTTGTTAAATATGCCATTAAATTTGAAAGCAAGGCACTAGCTAGTCTTTGTCCCTGTATCTATGTGTTTCTGAATTTTAAAAAAATACATATTCAGTTGTAAACTCTCAGGATGTTCTAATGTGAAAAAAAAGTGATACTCTTTTCCCTTGATGTTTCCACTACTGTTTCTCTTATAAAAACCCAAAGAGATTTTGTAATACAGACACTAAATTGATTCAGATATGGTAATGCTGCATTTCAATACTTTTTATCTTTTGTGTACTCAGAAATATTAAAAATCAAACACTTCTAAGCACTTTTTCCCCATACTCCCACAACAATACTTTAAACTGTTTGGTGGTTTCTAGGCGAGGTAATGTGGCTGCTTCGTGCCATAGCCTTAGGCTGCAAATGCTCTGGGTCCTCCAATTCTATCCTTCAAAATTGTTCATACTGTCTCAGTGCTTTGTGGAGCAGCAGCACTGACTTTCACATTCAGACTCAACCATGTGAGCATCCTCAAATAATTAGCCATCTTTTAACTTTTAAACAGCACGTTGCCTAGGACACTTATGATATGCAGATCTTATTTTGGGTTAAGTACAAACACTTCTGCTAAGGTTTTTCCAAAGACTGTAATGAGTCAGAAACCAAATAACAGACAATAAGAAGAAAATAAAGTCAAGACTGAATTCCTATCCTCAAGGATGATAGATATTATTGATTATACATTCATATGATCCTAGCAGTAACTGGTATCTGTTTGATAAACTGAAATTATCTACATTTGATCATTATTGAGATATTTTTCTGAACATGTTTTGCAGAGTTCACTTTTTAGAGCATAGTACTGGAGTATTACCTTTTGGATTTTTCTATTTCTGAGACCATTTAGAATACTGGGTTTGCATATGTACCTTAAAATAAACTCATAAGTTAGAGTTAGAAGGATTGCCTCTAACTAGGTGTGAGTATGATGGTGGCAATAAGATGTTAATAGTGAGGATTTATGGTTCATTTTTAATTATATTTTAAATACTTTATTTTTCTAGAGCAGTTTTAGGTTTATAAACAAAATTAAGAGGAAGGTACAGATTTTTCCTTTACAGCTTCTGCCCCCACAGAAGCATGACCTCCTCTTGTTATCAACATCGTTCACCAGAATGGTACATTATTATATTTTTTTTACCGAGGATAGACCTAGATTTACATCATAATCACACCAAGCCTATAGTTTACCTTAAGGTTCACTCTTGGTGTTATATATTTTATGGATTGAACAAATGTATAATGAAAAGTTATTATAATTTTATACAGAGTATTTCCACTCCTCTAAAAATCCTATTCTTTCTCTATTCATTTTCCACCCTCATCCCCAATGTTTACTTTTTACCAGACAGCAAACTATGAATTTTCGATGAACTATCTTGTTTAGACCTTACAGCAAACTCCCTAGCTGCAATTCATTGAGCATGGAAGTTATCTCATCTGAGCCAGTCCAAATCAGATTCTTTCTTTTGGAAATTTGAAATTGGTTTGGGATAGATTGCAGAAATTGATGATAAAAACTAGTGGGACTGTTACCAGACACTATGTTCTGCTTACATTTTTCCCATGTATAAGGAGAAGAATTACATCATGAATGCTGGGAGAAATAATAAAGTAGAAATAAAAACATAATCCTTAAAGAGAAAAAAGCTTGGGTTCTGGCTTTCTGATGATTTTCTAGTTCTTGTCATTTGTGAGACTCTATTATATTTGAATTATGAGAGATATTTCAATATGTTTTCCTTCCTTACCTTTGCTTGAATTCTGTTACTTATAGTCCACAAACCTTGCCTGAAGCTAATATTTTGATTATGTATACATACATAACATTTCTCACATCATTTCAGATGATTGAGATTAGTATTCCAAATTAGACTGCAGGTAATTAGTTCAACCAAGAACTATATAAAGATAACAGCAACAAACTAGAATGGTCAATATGCCTAGAATGTATATATCATTCATTTGTTATTGCATTTGCGATCTTGAATAAGTTAACTTACTACCTTTTGTATATTAGTTTCCTAAACTACCCAAGTAGATATCAAATTATGTAAGTAGTTTCAATTGTGTTTAGACTTGTTAAAAGGTTATACAAAAGAATCTCCAGACTTGACTGAAAGGACTAAGTGGATAAGGAGAGTGAGTGGATGGAGCTCTTTTGTCATCTGAAGGGTCCTATTTTTATACACACACACACACACACACACACACACACACACATACACATACACACACACACTACCACACAAACTTAAAATACTTACACATAAACATGTATTTGTAAATTCTATGTGAAAATAAGTGACTCCCCTGCTTCAAAATTTTTGAGCTTGTAATTTCTAGAATATTTTCTGTTATTAGCTTTTTGTGATATTCTAAGATACAAGCAAGTACAATATTCACATAACCCATATGATTGGGAAGAAAAGTCTCTAAGGAACTAAACAGAGGCCAGTCCTCACCAGTGGGAATCTTTTAAGTCTAAATCTCTTTGCTTCAGTTGGGAGCAGGCTTTGAAATTAGATACAGAAATCCAGGAATAGCTGGAGGGCTTGTTCAGGTCTTGAAGAAGTGTAAACTATATAAGACCAGTGACCAGGAGCAGTTCTGAAAATAAAAAGTGCCCTTTTTCTTTTCTTCAATTGGCTCCAATGCATTTTTCTTCCAACTAAGACCCAAAGTTGTTTCCCAGTCGTGAAAAGGTATAATTAACTTTTTTTTCGTAGGTTTTAAGAGGCAATACAAACAGTGATAAAATAAAGAACAGTAGCTGCAGAGAGTGTTTCGCAGCTAAGATAGCAAGTGTTTCTATAAAATAATTGGATACTAAACAAATAGCTAAGTGTCTTCTTTTTCCCCAAACTTCATACTATTAAAAATAATTAATACAAGTAGGACAATGAGAATGGTATAGACCATTAAAAAAATGAGTTTTTCATTAGCAAAGAAAGAAAATGAGAATATGGGAAGATAACATTGTGAAAGACAACAAATAGGAAGCCCCAGGAATCAATTCCTTCACCAAAACTATTGAGCTGGCAAGAACTGCCTGAAGAGAATTAAGAGAATGAGAAGACAAGCCACAAACTGGAAGAACATATTTGCTAAAGACGCATCTGCTACAGGACTATTAACCAAAATATACAAAAAACTCTTACAACTCAACAATAAGAAGACAAACAACCTAATAAAAAATGGGCCAAAGACCTTAACAGACACCCCACCAAAAAAAAGTTATACAGATATCGTATAAGCATATGTAAAAATACTCTATACCATATGACATTAGAGAAATGCAAATTAGAACTAGAGATACTTACTACTACATACTGAGTAGAATGACCAAAATCTGGAACACTGACAACACCAAATGCTGGTAAGGATGTGGAGCAACAGGAATTTTGATGGAATGCAAAATGATACAACCACTTTGAAAGATAGTTTAGTAGTTTCTTAGAACACCAAATGGACTCATACCATATGATCCAATAATCACTGCCCTTGATGTTTTTATCCAAAGGACTTGAAAACATGTCCACACAGAAATCTAAACATGGATGTTTTATGGCAGTTTTATTTATAATTGCCAAAACTTGGCATTAACTGAAAGGTTATTCAGTAGGTAAAAGGAGAAATAATCTACAATGAATCCAGATGATGGAATATTACTCAGTGTTAAAAACAAAGCTGTCAATCCATAAAAATACATGGAGAAACTTTAAATGCATATTACTAAAAGAAAAAAGCAAATCTGAAAAGGCTGTCATACGACTCCAACTATGTGACAGTCTGGAAAAGGCAAAAGTATGGAGACAGTAAAAAGACCAGTGGTAGCCAGGGGTTGGGGCTGTGTATGGGGGGAGGATAATAGGCAGAGCACAGAGATATTTTAGGGCAGTGATAATATGAGTCATTGGTATGAGTCATACCATAATACATTATGGTATGATACACATACCATAATGATGGATACATGTCTTTATATATTTGTCCAAACTCATGGAATGTACAACATCAAGAATGAACCTAATATAAACTATGGACTTTAGGTGATTATAATGTGTTAATATAGGCTCATCAGTTGTAACAATGTACTGTTCTGTTGGGAAATGTTGATCGTGAAAATGAACAAGTCTTTAGCCAAATTCACTAATGGAGAAAGAAAGAAAGAAAGAAAGAAAGAAAGAAAGAAAGAAAGAAAGAAAGAGAAAAGAAAAGAAATAAAAGACCCAAATAACTAAAACCAGAAATAAAAAAGGGAAAATTACTCTCCACCTTATAGAAACTAAAAGGATCATAAGAGAATATTATAATCAATTGTGAAACAACAAATTATATATGCCAGATAAAATGGACACAAATCTTGATATACATCCTAGTTGCCTTTTAACAGAAATGGAAAACCCAGTAGTCAAATTCATGTGAAACTTCAATGGGCCCCAAATAGCTGAAATAATATTGAAAAAAACAAAAACAAATTTGGAGAAATTACACTTCCCAATTGCAAAACTCACAACAAAGCTGCAGTAATCAGAACAGTGTGGTACTGGCATAAGGATAGATATATAGACCAATTGAAAGGACTTGACAGTACAGAAATAAACCCAAATACGTATGGCCAATTGACGAATACCAAGCCCATGCAATGAAGAAAGAATAGACTTATCAACATATGATGCTAGGGAAACTGGATACCTGCATGCAGAAAAATGAAGTTGAGTGCTTACCTAATTCCATATATAATAATTAATTCAAAATGCATCAACAATCTAGTATAAGAGGAAAAATTTATAAGGCTATTTGAAAGAAAAGACAAGTAAATCTTCATGACCTCAAATTTGGCAGTGAATTCTTGATTTCATAGCAAAAGCATGAGCAACAAAAGAAAAAAAAATGGATCAATTAGGCATCAAAGGATTGATAGCATTTAGAGAGATGGGCAAGGAAACAAGAGAAGTCAGAGTTGACCCCAAGACTTCAAGGGGTTCACTCTGTGTTGTAAACGCTATGTGTTTTGACATAGACATAATGACATGTATCCACCATTACAATATCATACAGAATACTTTCATTGCCCTAAAATTCCCCTGCACTCCACTTATTCATTCCTCCCTCCCTCCTCTGAAGCCCTGACAGCCTCTATCATTTTTTCTATCTCCATAGTTTTTCCCTTTCCAGAATGTCATATAACTGGAATCATACAGTATGTAGCTGTTTTGGATTCACTTTTTTCAGTTAACAGTATGCATTTAAGGTAACTCTATATCTTCTTGGTCAATTTTAAGAGCTCTTTCTAATATTATAGTTTTAGTTCAGTGACTGTCTTTAGTGCTTCAAATAATTATGTCTGTATTTTACTGATTATTTATTGGTTTTGTTTTAGTTACCTTTGGTATCTAATATATTTCAAAATATTTTTAGAGTCTGTCAGATCATGTTAACATCTAGAGTTGTCAATTTGATTAAGATTCCCAAACAATTATGTGAAATGTCTTGGAGTTTTCTAAAATTATTGTTTTTTAACATTTGTTTAATCTAATTGAAAATTTATAAATGTAGCGACATAGAGATTGAAATTCATATTTTTCTAAATGTGGCAGGTTATCTACCACTGAATTTACTTTCTCATTGAATTATGCCCAGCTTTATCAAATACCAAATTTATAAAAATGCAGTAAGTTATTTAAGTTATTTATGTAATTTCAATAAAAGATAAAGGCTAAACAATAAATAACTGAAAAATATGTGGACAATTAAAAATCAAAGAAAGGTAGAATTTGACAAATCTCCAAGTAGATAATTTTTAGACAATCAATCTGCTGAATGAATGACTCAGGTATTCTGCAATTTTACTTTCAAACGTTGTGTATAGTTGACCAGATTCCCTTTGCCTTTACTAGGAAGCATTGTAACTACACATTATTTGTCTACACTGGTTTCTACACAATTTCTAGTGCTATCACTGGGAAAGACTGGAGAGAAGAGATGTGGGATTGAGGAGCACAATATTATACCATTCTCATAAAGATACAAATTTATGAGTACACTTATGAAAATATTTTCCAGATGTAGTTAATATGAAAAGTCTTATGATTATGTTCTACTTATAAAAAGGTATATGTTGAAGAAAAATGTAAAAAATAATCAAAAGGTAATTTTGATTAGTACCATTGTTGTACCTAACTTTGCTGCATACTTTTTTAATCCTTTCCTCTCTGTGCCCCCGGATTTCTGGCAGCAGGAGCAAGCCAACATAGATAAATTGAACACTCTTTTACATTCCATCATGAAGAAAAAAATGAAAGCTGGTTACCTGAAACCACATTGTTAGATGAAATAAGAAAGTTCAGAGAAATGGTCATTTGGCTAGTGGACCGTTCAGCAAATTAGTACAAATTGACCAGTTACTGAAGTGGCAAGAATGAACTTAAATCGATGAAAGTTGGTCTAACAATCCCATAAACATAAACTGTTAGCACTTAAGTGGAAAGGAATTCATAGGGATGCAGAGGAGTACCACAAAATAAGACAGCCAGTAAAAAAGATATTATGTTATAAACTTCTATTCACCTAAAAGAAAGACATGAAATAGATAAACCACATCCCACAAACTGAAAGAACTATAAAAAAATGGTGATAGATTTTAAAAGAGCTCAATAGAAAACTGATAGATAAAACTGTCAGCTTTTCCAGGGATTCAGAGGATTTTAACAACATAATGAATAAAATTAGCCTAAAATATATTTTAGAACCTTTCATTCAAAAAATAGTATACATTGAACACTGATACAATAAAGCCATGAGATAGACTATAAAGTAAGATACAATTTGAAAGACATATTCTCTGACTCAGAATCCAATATAATAAGAAAGTATTAAAATCTAAATACCTCATGGATTAATAGAAAATTAGACTGGACACTGCAATATTTAGCAAATGACAGGAAAGGCATTATATGACATATAAGCTTGTGTCTTATGATGTAACAGAACTTAAAAGAAACTTTATAATTATAATTTTAATCCATCAATTAAAAAATAATATTTAAAATGAGCTCAGTTTTCAAGTCATAAAATAATTATTACTAACCTTATAAAAACAAAAGGCAGTAATAAAAATACTGAAGTGGAATAAAATAGGGACCAACAATTTCAAAAGGTGATTTTCTGAAACAAATAGATAGCTCTATAGCAGAGTGATCAAAAATTAATAAAGAATACAAAAATAAATAAGATATTATTATGAGTAATATCCCCACCTGCAGGCTAAAGATTAACATCCACATTTTAAAAATCTGATAAAAGATGTAAGAAAAATCTACAACTCAATCAAAAAATGAGCAAAGGAAAAAAGTAGAAAATTTATATGGGGGATAAAAACCTTTTGAAAATAAGATCTATTGAAAATTGTGAGAGTAAATTGTTTTGAAAAATATCACTTTACCACCTTGGAGTGTTATTTTGCAGCTGTGCAAACCCATATACACTAATTCAAATTATTAATATATGCTAGAGATATTTGATGGATTTAAATAAGGAAACATAAAGATGCTCATTCCAGTTTTTTTAGTAATCATAAACTTTGAAAAGAATCTAAATATCCGTTAGTATGAGACTAGTTAAATAAATTTTGGATATTCATTTATTCATTCTGGATAGTTTTCAAAGTGAATAGTGTTACATGAAAAAAAAGCAAGTTATGAGAAAATACCACTTATGAGCATTTTATAAAAAATTAGATCTATTTATTCATAGACACATATAAATATTTAAATGGATTTTTACATTCAAATTCATGATGGTGGCTCTAGGGTGGATGCATAAAAGAATAGGATTATGAAGACAGTGTAGGAAAATATTTTTTATAGAAATAATATGGACTGTATGATTCATACTTCATAATATTCTGTAAAAGGTAAACCTATCTAGACAGTAAAGATCATTGGTTGCCAGGGATGAATAGGCAAAGCACAGAAGATTTTCAGGGCTGTGGAAATACTCTGTACCATACTGTAACAGTATAAACTATATAAATTATGCCTTTGGATGATAATGGGATGTCAGTGTCAGTTCAAGTCTCTGTACCTTCCTCTCAGTTGTACTGTGTACCTGAAACTGCTCCAGAAAAAATGAAGTTCTTAAAAAACACCTGGGAAATGAGAACATCTGAAAAATTAGCTAGGATGATGTAAGATTTGGTTTATAATTTTGAATAGGTATGATTGGATAGACTGAAGTAGAGAGTAAAACAGCTGATTCCTTCTGGTATTGACCATTACACCCACCAAACCTTAGAAGGAGAAAAAATCTTGAGGTGCTTGATAGCAATCCTATACTCTCTGGTCTTGATGATCACTAAGCTTACTGCCTGAGATGTTCTCTCTCCCAGAAAAGTAGGAGATCTGCATATAAGCATTTACCCTCATTTAGTATATCCTGCAACTGACTGTTGTTGATTCCAGCACTTGCCACTGGCTAGGGCCCCCTTCCCTCACATCACATGCAGGTGATGAGCTTATAGTTGTGTGTTCATTGTCATGAAACTAATCAGAGGAGAACAACCTGAGATAAAGAGCCAAGTCTGAAACATAAGTGACAGTCCTTTCCTGGGATGGACTTACTCTGATACTCGCATTATGAATTTCATAAAGATCTTAAGAAGTAGTTAGTGTTTCTGATAATGAGGCTATTGCTGGTGTGTGTGTGTGTGTGTGTGTGTGTGTGTGTGTAACAATTTTGTATAGAGGTAAATTACAGGCTGTGTCCAAGAAAAGTAGTGATTGCACATTTATCGGTACCGCTTTACTATCAGCCTGTTGAAGCAGCCTCTGCTTTACATTTGTATTTCCCCCAAATGATGGTTGTTATGCTATTTCATCATATACAAACAAACCAAAGCCAAACCAAACAAATAAAAGATCCATCATAAATAAAGGTACAAGACGAAGAAATTGCCTGTGTTGTTTTCTTGGTGTATTATGGTTTTTCAGTAATTTGTCAATAAATATGCCAATCTCCAGTATGACCCAAGACTGCAGTGGTGTGCATAAATCTGGATGTATGCAACAGGGGGGAAAAAAAACCCAGAAACCCACAGTAGAGAGAGGCAGAGATTATGATAGGAAGTAGAGCCAGAAGAAATTAACATGGCTTACCTTCTTCTCTTAACTAATACACTTCTCTACTGTAAATGCAGTATATCTAAATAGTATTTTTTATAATTTGCTATTTTTACATAGGTAACTTCATGTTTTTTTCTGCCTTGCCTAGAATACCTCGTTTCTGCATTACCACAAATTTTCCTGTTAAAAACCAATTACCTTCTTTTTGCTTCATATAACATTCTTCATTTGCCCTTTTAATTATTTTAATGGTCCTATAGAGTAATGCAATTATAAGAAAAATGAATAGTTTAAAATCTGAAGTTTGTCATTGGGAAACTAGTCTGAGACCCATAACAAGAGAATTCTCAGCAGGAGATCAGAGGCACTGAGGGAGGCTTCTGCTTAGCTGACAATATTTAGGTTGTTGCCTGTTTTGTAATTTAAATTCCTCCTGCAGTTCTCTAAAGGACAGTAATTTAGATGTATCATTTAAACTTCTGCTGTCACACTGTCTTCCCACAATTATTCAGGCTGATGTAAAAAATTACTCCCCAGCTATTCTTAACCTGATATTTTATCAAATAAAGGGATATATGGATTGTTCTAGGGGAGTATTTAAATAATAAATGAAAAGAATTCCAGATGAATACATTGTCCTTTAAAGTTAGAAGGGTTTGCTTCCTCAGAGGAGCAACTAAGAAGGCAGAGCCTCTCCATGTTGACTTATTGGTGTCACCAAAAGGAACTAAATTGTTGTACAAATACAAAGAAAATAGACATATAGTCCTCATGTGAATTATTCATGTTCAGTAGGTGTATCACATAGTCTTGGTTGAAATGTAAAGAACTATATCTATAGACACACACACTACCACCCTCATCACATTAACAAATATTTGTACCTATAAAATATTTCATCGTAATACAAGTGTGAATAATTAAGACTTTAGAAATTAGAAATCCTATGAAGGACCAGTCTGGCCCTCACTGATAAGTATAGGAACTTGAAATAAAAGGAATCTATGCACTCACCTAATCCAGCAGTTAGCTCTACAGTGGATAGTTTGTGTAAGGTTTTCTCTCTCTTATGCTTGTTTTTTCTTTCTCCTCCTCTTAACATAGAATGGTTAGCAAATTAATAATAACCAAAATAAACATCGTCAATTTTTAAAAATATTTATTATTAAGTTATTACATCTCATCTTATGCCTCAGAAAACATTTATTTCCAAGAAACTTTGGAAAAGATGACAGCAGTTTCTCATCAGACTAACACAGCTCGTAAGACCTGGTGATTAAATTCCACTCAGCCCTTTTTTTTTTTAACACACCAATTAAATTGTATGTTATATTCATCATCAATTTCTTCAGAGACAAGGTATTCTTGAAAACAGTTCAGGCTTTGAAATCAAGTGTATGTGGTTCAGAATCCCAGTTTCCTCAATTTCCCTCCCCATAATCCTTGGCAATAATTTCTAACCTTTAATTTCTTCAACTATATTTTGGAGTAAAAACATTTTTTTATGTTTATAATCTCATATTTTTAATTGAAGTATAATTGACATATAACACTTTTAGTTTCAGATTCAATATTTAAATACATTGCAAAATGATCACTACGATAAATCTAGTTAACATCTGTCACCTTATGTAATTACAAAAATTTTTTCTTGTAATGAGAACATTTAAGATTTACTCTATTAGCAACTTTCAAATGTACAATGCAGTATTATTAACTATGGTTACTATGCTGTACATTTCTTCTACATGACTTAATTTATTTTAAAACTAGAAATTTGTACTTTTTTGACCCCCTTGACCCATTTCTTCCATTGTTCACCCTCCATCTCTGGCAACCACCAATTTTTTTCTGTATGTATGAGTCTGGGTTTGGTTTTTGGTTTTTGGTTTTTTTATTCCTTGTATTAGTGAGATCATATGGTATTTGTCTTTCTCTGACTTATTTGACTTCAGATAAGTCCCTCAAGTTCCACTCATGCTGTTGCAGATAGCAAGATTTCATTCTTTTTCAGGAATGTTAGATAGGTAGAAGATAGATAGATAGATAGATAGATAGATAGATAAATAGATACCATAGTTTCTTTATCTACTCATCCATCAGTGGACACTTAGGCTATATATCTTGGCTATAGTAAATAATGCCGGGATGAACATAGGGGTGCATATATCTCTTCAAATTAGCGCTTTCATTTTCTTTGTGTAAATGCCCAGAAGTGGAATTGCTGGATCAGATTGTGGTTCTACTTGTAATTTTTTAAGGAATCTCCATACTGTTTTCCATAGCAGCTGCACGTATTTACATTTTTTTCTCCATATCTTGCCAACACTTATTTCTTTTGTCTTTTTGAAAATAGTCATTCTAACAAGTGTGAGGTTTTATCGGATTGTGGTTCTGATTTACATTTCTCTGAGGATTGGTGATGTTGAACATCTTTTTATGTGCTTGTTGGTCCTCTGTATGTCTTCGTTGGAAAAATATCTACTTAGATCTTCTGCCCATTTTTTAATTGAGTTGTTTGTGGGGTTTTGTTGTTGTTGTTGTCATTGAGTTGTATGAGTTCTTTGTATATTTAAGTGTTAGCCCATTAGCAGGTATATACTTTACAAATATTTTCTCCCATTCAGTAGGTTGTCTTTTCGTTTTGTTGATGGCTTTCTTTGCTGTGCAGAAGCTTTTTAGTTTGTTGTAAGCCCACTTGTTTATTTTGCTTTGTTTCTCTTGCCTTTGAAGTCAGATAAAGAAACATTACTAAGACCAATGTAAAGAAGTTTACCAGTTATGTTTTCTTCTGGGAGTTTTATGATTTCAGGTTTAACATTCAAGTCTTTAATCCATTTTGAGTTGAATTTTGTATATGGTATAAGACAGTGGTCCAATTTCATTTTTTTGCATTTGGCTGTCCAATTTTCCAAACATCATTTGTTGAAGAGACTGCCCTTTCCCCTTTGTGTATTTCTGGCTCCTTTTTCATACGTTAATTGACCGTATATGTGTGGGTAAAAAGTCTTAAGGTATTATTTAAGATTATGTGATAATTATTAGTAACAAAATAAGTTAATCACCCACTGAAGGTAAGCACTCAAAACAGTATATAATATCATTATTGATTGCTATCTTTCTTTTTACTATTTTCATTTTAATCATTTTGCCCCTATGGAGTCATTTGCTTTTTTTCATAGATGATTTCCTCAACTCATTATGACTTGTGTTCACATAATATGGTAATTGCATTACTTCCATTGCATTGAAACTAATATATCTACTTTGCCTGAAATATGATTGGCTAACTCATCTGACTAGTTTATTGAAAATATGTTAATATGTGACTATAGATGATGTCATCTCTTTTCTAAATACTTGGATTCTTCTGTTGAAATAGAGATCTCCTGGGTCATTTAAGCGGTAGGAATTTCAGGGGTTACTTCTATAGAGCACATATTTAAATTTCCCTTATATAATATAAATCCTAACAAGTTTTTTTTTTTTTAATTTCCCATATTGCTGAAAAAATACAGAAGCAGCTAGCTGGTAAAGTTCATATCTCCCACAAAGATCTCTTCCATCTCTAGGGCTGATGATACAATGGAATATAAAGATGTTTGTACATTTGTGTTACCACTAGAATGTTTAAATTTTGTCTCAAAAATCTATCGCATGAGCACTATTCACATATTGACAGTTTGTTTGCTAAGGTCCTAAGTTGTCCCTGAGAAGTTGAGTCTAATGTATGGCAAAAATAAACACACTTGAAACACTACTATCTTTGCCTTTAAAAGAATTGATAATGCAATTAATTATTTCAGTTAGGAAGATTGTGTAATGGCATTGGATAATAAATATTCAGGCTTAAATTCAGAAATTATTATCTTTAATTAAGTAGACTCCTTCAATTTTATTCTTCTTAAATTGTTATAGTATATGGAAATTGATAATGGTCAGTGTTAAAATATTGATTGGCTATAAGTACACCTGTAAGAAAATATATCTACTTCTCAATCCTATAAAATGCAAGATGTGCTTTATAGATTTGACATCCTCATCACTGAATAGTGCTGGGATTCAAGAATAGTATCATAAATAATATTCCTAAATCTGTTGATGTAGTTCATAGGCACATGATAGCATTTAAATTATGTCATACCAATCTTTTATATACTAAATAATTTTTGGCAGGGATGATGTGTTTTTTTAATTATAATTTTGGAATTGTGAATTTCTCATAAATGTGTGGGTTTTGTTAATATGTATTTTTTCTTTATAATTTGACTATATTTTAGTTCCATATGTATTTATGACTCTTAAAATAGTACTTGTATACTCTTAGTATGAACTTCTTACTTAAAAATTTTGACCTCGGTTTATATTTTTAATATAGATCTTGAAACACAAGAATTGGGGAGGAAGTTGCTATTTTTCAGTGTGTCTCCCTCAATCCATTAATTTCCACTTACTCTGTGAAGTTATTCTTAGTTCTATTACTTAACACAGTACATAGTTTCAAGGGAAGCTCTCTGATTTTTAATAGATCACGTGTGACTGTAGTGATTATTGGGATTGGCCCTTATTATCACCCTAAATCATGTTTTATTTGCCGTGTTTTTGTTACTTTTTTTCAATTTCTTGATTTTTCAGAATTGATAAAGTCTTTTTCATATAGACCTTTTTTCAATGGTTCATAAAACATACACTTTTGTGTATGAGAGGACCCATAGCACATTTAACATTTTAGCATAAAAATGTTCATCTCTATTTAAAATTAATTAGAATCTTTGGCCTTTTATAGAATAAGAAAGAAAATCAAAATGGAATGATTTCTCTTTGAACTTCTGTCTCCCTTTGCTGTGTTATTTATATCTATATTTTTAATTCCAGTTTATTTTGAATAGGAAATTTGCAATTTTATTATTTTTTATTTAATATTCACTATAAATTTTAATATCTCCTGATTTGCTATGTGAATTCTTTGTTTACCATAGCTTCTCCTCACTTTTTTATTTCTGAATTAATTTTTTTTCTTTCTTTCTTTCTTTTTTTTTTTTTGAGAGAGAGAAAGAGAGACAGAATAGGGGGGAGGGAAGCAGAAGGAGAGAGTCCCAAGCAGGCTCCACATCCCACATGGAGCAGCATGCAGGGCTCGATCTCATGACCCTGAGATCATGACTAGACAAAATCAAGAGTCTGGCACTTAACTGACTGAGCAACACAGGTGCCTCTTAATTTTTCTACTGAATTAATTTTTCATCTTAATGAATGATAGTCTTTAGTAGCCCTTTCACAGAGGCTCTAGGTAGTAAATTTCTGCATCATTTCCACAAATGTTGACAATGTATCCTTCCACCTAAATGACAGTAGAGAATAATTGCCTTCCAATTTAATGTTATTTTCCACTTCACTTTAAAGCTATGCCTCCAATGTTTATTGATTCATTCCTGTTTATAAAACATCTCTATATTAATTTGATTGTCATATTGTTGCAGGAGATCTGTCTTTTCTCTTTGACTAATTTTCATATTCATCTTTATATTTGATGTTCTGTAATTTCAGTATGCGATGGCTAAGTGGTAATTTTTCTAAAATTTACTGAACTCAGCTAATGTAACTTGGTAATGCTTTTAGTTGAAGAACTCAAATATATTTGGTACTAGAAGATATTCGATCATAATATTCCTTCACCTTCAGGTAATCTCCAAATACCCCTTTCCCTTGTTATCAGTATTCCCTCCCTCAATTACTTCTTTAACTCTGTGGCAGAGCGATTCATTCTAACCACAGTATCTCTGCACCATTTGTTATATATACTTTCATTTGTATCTCTACATGCTTAATTTCAGACTATTTATATTTAGTCTCCAATTAACTAACTCTTTTTTCAGCTGTTTTGTATCTAGTATTTATTCTGTTCATCACCTGTGTGTTGGTGAATTTTTATTTAAATATCTGAGTGTTACCATTTCCCAAATTATTTTTTATACCTATGATTTCTTATTTATATATTTTATTTTGTTGCATAATGAATGACCAAAACTTACTAGCTTAAAACAATATACATTTTTGTCTCACAGTTTCATAAACCAAGAGTCCTGACATGGCTTAGCTGGACTCTGCTCCTGACCTTTAAGGCTATAGCCAAGGTATGGGCCAGCCTGTATTTTTTTTCTGCTGACTTAGCTGGGGAAGAATATTCTTCCAAGTTCACTTAGGTTGTTGTCAGGATTCAATTCCTTGTGACTCTATAACTGAGTCCCTGGATTTTTTTTACTGACATTGGCCACTGTCAGGTTCTGGAGACTGCCCATAGTTCCCTGCCATGTGGTCCTCCCACAGACCCTGTCACCACATGGAAGTTTGCTTCTTCAAAGCCATCAGGAGAATCTCTCCAGTGGCTAGAAGTCTTACACAACAAATACAGTCATGGGAGTGACATCCCATTATCTTTGTCAGATTCCACCTGCACTCCAGGGAAGGGGAATGTACTATAAAGTGTGGCTCACTGGGGGTCACTTACACTGTGCTCACCACATTATTTAATAAATTCCTTCATTCTTTGCATTTTCATTTTAATAACTTTTAAAATCAGAAGAAAATGAATATAATAATAATATATAACCATGAATCTAGCCTAATTTATATTCATCTTTATACCAGCATCATCATAATATGTAAGTTCTAATTTTTTTTTACTAAGGAAAGCACCCACAAAAAAATGACAAGATCTCATAACAACCACACTGCTGTCCCACTGGCTTTAACCTTCTGTCTAAGACTATTCATTGCTTCTTAGAGTCATTACATTACATTACATTACATTACATTACACCCAGGCGCCCCTCATTTGTCTTTATAAAGAAACTGTGCTTTACAGTGTTGCTTGTGTCCAAAAATAGTATTGAAATCATTCTTTTAAAAGTTATTAGTGACTGGGGTGCCTGGGTGGCTCAGCCGGTTAAGCGTCCAACTTCGGCTCAGGTCATGATGTCACGGTTCGTGAGTTCGAGCCCCGCATCGGGCTCTGTGCTGACAGCTCGGAGCCTGGAGCCTGCTTCGGATTCTGTGTCTTCCTCTCTCTCTGACCTTCCGCCGTTCATGCTCTGTCTATCTCTGTCTCAAAAATAAATAAACATTTACAAAAAATTAAAAGTTATTAGTGACTTCCAAATTACCAAACTCAGTGATGTTTTCGAAGCCATTATCTTCAATGACGTTTTTACAGATTTTAATTATTTCAACTTGTACTTAGCAGATAGAAGACTCTGGATACATTTTTTTTTTAAGTTTATTTATTTATTTATTTTTAGAGAGATAGAGTGCACACAAGCAGGGAAGGGCCAGAGAAAGAGGGGGAGAGAGAGAATACCAAGTAGACCCCAAGCTGCCAGCACGGAGCTCAATATGGGGCTCAAACCCACAAACTGTGAGATCATGACCCAAGCCAAAACCAAGACCAAGAATTAGTGGCTTACCTGACTGGGCCACCCAGGCACCCCTGGATACATTTTTTTTTTTTTTAAATAAATGGATCAGGGGCGCCTGGGTGGCTCAGTCGGTTGAGTGGCCGACTTAGGCTCAGGTCATGATCTCGCGGTCCGTGACGGCTGTGAGTTCCAGCCCCTCGTCGGGCTCTGTGCTGACAGCTCGGAGCCTGGAGCCTGTTTCGGATTCTGTGTCTCCCTCTCTCTGACCCTCCCCTGTTCATGCTCTGTCTCTCTCTGTCTCAAAAATAAATAAATGTTAAAAAAAAATTAAATAAATGGATCAATGATAACTCACACATAGACTTTTCTTGTTTGTCAAAGCATTTCTATGTTCTCTGTTTCCCCTGTCTTACCACTTAAACATAGTGTATTTTATTTTCTATATCAGCCATCCTAAGTCCATTCACTTGTCTTGTTTTTCTATTTTTGAGCAGGGAACTACCCTGTGGGCCACACTGACCCTCTTGCTCCCTATCACCTGATTGGATTTATTCAATAATAGATACTAATAGACAATTGAAGGAAGGAAGTGGCCAAAGCATTTATTATCTCATTGAAGTCTCTGCCATTATAAGGATTGTTAGTGGTTCTGTTTTAAGTCATATGTTACTTTCCAGCAACCCTTGCTTCTAACTCTAGCTGTTGCTCTCTCCGTATTCTGGCAATGCCACCCTTCATTTGTCCTATCAGGCCCAAGAGTGGTAAAGACAAAGACACCCCTCTAAAACCTCTCCTTTCTTTGTTGCTATACCCTTATCCTTCACATAACTTTTTAAATGGCCTCTTCATTAAACTCTTCCACTAATACCATTTGTATATGACATTTGTTTCTAGCTGGAACTCTGATCTGTATATGGAAGTTTCAACAAAGTTTTATCCCTAGACTCTCTTAGTACGTTTGGAAGATAACAGTAATCTTCTATATATCCATGCTTCAACTGTCATGAAGAAGTGGATGACTTAATCTATCTTTACAATTCAAATGACTGTGTCTCCAGAACTTCATATGTAATATTTCTAATACTAAATTCTCATCTGTCTCTATTTATATAAAGATTTAGTCTTCCTGAATTTCTTTCTCCTTTGCTGCCAATACCATTCCTCCAAAACTCCAAACTTACTATTTCTAGCTGAACATTATAACAAAAAATGAACAAATAACCATTTTAAATTATTTTTTAATCTAAGCTAGTTTAGATTTAAAAACTATCAGATTAACCATTTTAAATTGAAGCTTAGATCAACACTTTTTTATATGGTAGTGATTACACTCATTTAAAATGACGATGGACATTTTTAAATTTTAAAATTCATTTATACTATCACTATTTTACATTTGGTAGCCATATGTGATCAGTGACTTCTGTATTGGCTGTGTATACAAATATTTCCTACATTACAGACAGTTTGACTGGCTTGGGTCACCACAGTTCTCTTTTCAAAATCAATCCATGTTTTGCCATTAGCCAGCTGATTAAATACAAATGCTTTTGTCTAGCATTCAAGGCCACCACAGTCTTTTCATAATTTGCTGATCCTAAGTAATCACTGAAATTACTTAGAATTTTATATTCTTAAACTTAAGAATTAAGCTTAAGCTTAGAATTTTATATTAAGTTGAAGAGTATGGACCTTTTATAATTGTAATAAGGAAAAGATTACCTCAAAACCATCTTTAAATTTTTTTTCTTCTTTGGTATATACTTTTACATTTGTTCAATCTGTTATATAATAGTTTATCTGTAAGGTTTTTGGGGTTCAAAGTAGTATAATACAACTTTTCTCATAGAAATTATTTAATATTTGAGTGAAGACAGATTTTGGCAGGCGATCACTTAAGCTATAGGTTAGTGATGTAATTAGAAGTAAATCACAAATGCATTCAACATTGGTACCAAATTTGTTTACTTATTTTAAACTAGATCCTTAAGGGTTTGTCTGGTCTCCCTACCACCTTATTTTATAGGAGACAATGTTTCCAGGCTCCTTTAACCAGGAAATTTCCTTACTAGATAGTTGCTGCTGAATTGACCAATTTTCTTTGCTTCTCCATGAAGGTCAAGGGTGACAACAGGAAGCCAAGCTCGTTTACTTAGTTGATTGGTCTCATGTATAACTTCTCCATGCTTGTTTGCATGTGTAGTAGTTCACAGAAGTTCCAGTAAGCAAAGGCTGAATTTTAGCCTGTGATAAGTTTTCTGGGAAAAACCTGTATCCAGTTCCTTTTGTGTAGTCACGTGGATTAGCAAGTATAAGCCTGTGGTTGAAATGGGATGTAGGTTAGGGCTAAGAAAATATTGAAGCCTCTGGATATTGCATGTGGAAATATAAGCCCATATCTTATAGATAAGCCTAGAAATTTGACATATAGACTGGTTTCCAAGAATGCATGCCCAGTTCCACGACCTATAATTTTAGTAAGAGCTGAGTAGATGATACTGTGAGAAAAAGGATAAACTCCTTAAAGTTTCTAGTTACAGAGCTGTCTATAGAGTTAATGAATGAAACTCTTCTCTCCTAGTTGCTGATTTCTTTTATTACTAGGTCTGAATACCAGATCACAAACCTTTGGTTTTAGACTAGTTAATATAAACCTGATCCAGAATCAATTAGAACAAAATAAAACAAAACAATGGACAAACATGCTGAATTGTTGGGGGGAAATAAAGGAATAGGTCTAAAATGAAGAGATAGGCAGAATGATTGTTATTAAATATTTCTTTTTTCATTCTGATATTCAACATTACTAAATCTACTTTGTTGGGTTTCTCAGGTGATGTCTGAGAACTATAACCATTTCAGATAACTGTAAATCCATCTTGGCTTCTAAGATATTTGCAAATATCCTCTTGCAATTCAGTCTTGATAAAAGAGTAGTGTTGCCAGTAGCATTAGAATGAGAATGTGGGAATCATTCCAGACCCTCTGGCTGTGGCAATAATACTGTTACGTAAGATGGAACAGAGTGTATTCATTAATGGTCTTAGTAGTGAATGAAATGGAAAGTCCATCATCTCCTATCTGTAGAGGCAGCCATGTATATAACATTGGCTGCTAGATATGTAGCCAATTTGTAATCTTGCTATCTCAGAAGGCAGAGGTTATTACAAATAGAGTAAGTATCTGAGAGAAAAGAAAAAATGGAATGATAAAAGTTGTATTTTCATTACAAATTTGTTGCAAGTGAGAGTAACTACTTAGTAACCACAGCAGATATTCAGAAGACCCCAGAAGACCTAATGTCAGCAAAGGGAAATAGGATTATTTCAACCTTGCTTCCCTGAGGCTACTCTTTAGTTATTAGGCCCATACTGCCATTCTTCTGAGATGGCTGATAAGGTCCACCAATGATGAGAGATCCATAAAAATGCATTCTTTTATTTTTTAATTTTTAGTGTTTATTTTTGAGAGAGAAACAGAGGCAGAGTACCAGCAGGGGAGGGGCAGAGAGAGAGACACACACACAGAATCCGAAGCAGTCTCCAGGCTCTGAGCTGTCAGCCCAGGGCTTGAACTGATGGACCCTGAGATCATGACCTGAGCTGAAGTGACTGAGCCACCCAGGTGCCCCATATAAAAATGCATTCTTAACATTAATCGCAACTAGGATAAGGTTGCCTCTGTGTGTTGGTGAAATATATTGGACTCCAGTTTATACATTTTGGTTTAAATAAATAGGAAACTAGTGTAAAATCAGAACAAATTCTATTCAATTAAATTTTATCAAAATATTACTAAATATTCGATAAAAGAGAAAGGTGTTTATGCTAAAAAAATAACAGATATGGGAAGTTGTACATAATTTTGGTTTTTGTTAATAAGGGAAATGATGAAGATTGTCTTTAATAAGACTATTTCAAAATATAATTGACAAAATGGTTTTAAATATCTTATTCAATAATATACACCCAAACTACAGTTCTTTGAAAGTTTTGTCCTTGGGTTTTAACACACATATATTTAAATTTTTAATTGTCCTAGGAAACAATGCAGTTATGTTTGAAAGAATTTAGCTTTACTCATCTTTTCTGCCTTGGCTGGCAAATGGTGCTTTTCTTCCCGGCTAATGACCTAGCCTAGGAATAGGTTTTAACAATATCTGGGGAAAAAATACTTACTTTAAAAAACATGGGGGGGTGGGGCACCTGGGTGGCTCAATCTGCTAAGTGCTTGACTTCGGCTCAGGTCATGATCTCACGGTTTGTGAGTTCGAGCCCTGCATTGGGCTCTGTGCTTATAGCTCGGAGCCTGGAGCCTGCTTCAGATTCTTTGTCTCCCTCTCTCTCAGGCCCTTCTCCTCTTGAGCTCTGTCTCTTTCTCTCTCTCTCAAAAATAAACATTTAAAAAAAATTTTTTTAAATGTGGAGGGAAATAGCCATTTTTAGCATAAAAGAGTTCTTATAATGATACTTTTCTATCATGGGACTCTCATGAGAGATCCATTCTTTGACAATAGTCATGGAATGGAAGAGATTAATTCATTATGCAAAAATTAGCATCAGCCCTGCAGCAGCATTCCACCACTTAGGTCTAAATTCAAAATATCCCATCACAGGTCAAAATATTCCATTTCCATCTATCTACACTTAACAGAAATTTATAAGGTGGGAAAGACAAATAGCTCTATGTACTTAAGATGCATTTATTAGTTATTAAAGAAAATATTCTATTTGCTTGAAGTCCCAGAGATTTTCATATTCCAGAGCACAATGAGATTTGAGATGAATGAAGAATATGTCTTTCTTTTTCACCATGAGAGAAAGGTTATTGTTAGCACAAGTACAAAGATCTCAAACTGATTCCCCTGAAATTATCTTTGCCTGTACACTTTGAAGGTATGTTTTTCAGTATATTAAAATGTTTCACAGACAAGAGTTCAACATCAGAATTTCATCGTGTTTTGTCTTCCCAAAATTGAATGAAGCAGTGATTCATATTTTTTTCATATATGTTTTTTGTTTCCAATCCAAACTATTTGTTAGAGGCCTATTCATCATCGTTTATATTTCTTCTCCTCTTCTCCTTCTGCCCCCTCCTCCTCTTCCTTCTCCCCCTACCTCTCCTTCCTTCCCGAGCTCTCCCTCTCACTCTCACTCTCCCTCTCCCTTTCCCTCTCCGTCTCCTTCTCTCTCTCCCTCTCCTTCTTCTTCTGATGTCTGCAGCAGAGTTAAAACTTTGAGTGCCCTTATTCACTAACATAATTTATTTTGAGGAAAATGAAACCAAAGAGTGAAGGGGGAATGATAGACAATGCATTTCTCCTCTTCCTCTTCCTCCTCCTCCTCCCCCTCCTTTTCTTCCTCTTCCTTCTCCTTTTGGCAAAAAATAAAAATAAAAAATAAAACATAAATTCAAAGTAAAGAAAAACAGACCATGACTAAAAGAATAAATATCAATTTTTTAAATTCTTGGAACTAATGAATCCTAACAATTTTTTATATTTGCTTTATATTTGCTCCTTTGTCAATTTTTTATTTAAATTCTAATTAGTTAGCATATAGTATAATATTGTTTTCAGGAGTAGAATTACTGATTCATAATTACATATAGCACCCAGTGCTCATAACAAGTGCCCTCCTTAATTTCCATCACCCATTTAGCCATTCTCTATTCACATCCCCTCCATCACTTCTCAGTTTATTCTCTAACGTTTGCTTCACTGTCACTTTTATCCTCCCTTCCCCTGTGTTCATTTTTTTGTTACTTAAATTGCACATATGAGTGAAATCATATGGTATTTGTCTCTCTCTGACTCATTTTGCTTAGCATAATAGACTCTAGCTCCATCCACATCATTGCAAATGGCAAAAATCATTCTTTTTGATGGCTGAGTAGTATTTCCTTGTATGTACCACTTCTGCTTTATCCATTCATCAGTCGATGGACATTTGGATCCTTTCCAAAATTTGGCTATTGTTGATAATACCACAAAAACATTGGGGTGCATGTGCCCTTTCAAATTCAGTATTTCTTTATCCTTTGGGTAAATACATGATAGTGCAATTACTGGGTTACAGGGTAGTTCTATTTTTAACTTTTTGAGGAACCTCCCTACTGTTTTCCACAGTGGCTACACTAGTTTGCATTCCCATCAACAGTGTAAGAGGGTTCCACTTTCTCCAGATCCTTGCCAACATCTGTTGTTTTCTGAGTTGTTAATTTCAGCCATTCTGACAGGTGTGAAATGGAACCTCACCATGGTTTTGATTTGTGTTTCCCTGATGATGAGTGATGCTGAACATTTTTTCATGTGTCTGTTGGCTATCTGGATGTCTTCTTTGGAAAAATGTGTCTTCATGTCTTCTGCCCATTTCTTAACTGGATTATTTGTTTCTCAGGTGTTGAGTTTGATAAGTTCATTATAGATTTGGATACTAACTCTTTACCTGATTGTCATTTGCCAATATCTTCTCCCATTCTGTAGGCTGCCCTTTAGTTTTATTGATTGTTTCTTTCACTATGCAGAAGGTTTGTATGGAACCTCTCAGCTGAACTCTGTATCTTTGAACTCCTATGTTATATATATTTATTTGTTTGTGACTTGTTTGAAGTATATCTCAGGTTTGAGGATATTTTCAAAACATAATTGTTTCGTATGTATCAACACATCTCTGTATTTCAGTATCTACACATACATACACACACGATATCCAGGTTCATTATCCTTCATACAAGAGTTTTTTTTTATTAAGATCTAACTCTATTTGTCTCATCATTTCCTATTGTTTATGAACATTATCTTTATGTGTGTACTCACATATTCTGTCATTATTTTGATATAGAGTTGGATTTCCATATGTAAACTCATAACATCATCTTAACTAGAAATTTCAAGTTTAAATGTAGGATTTTACCCCAAGTAGAAATTTGGAAACATTTTAATAATACATGAGATAGTTTCATTTAAATCTTGATAATTCCATTTTCCATTACATCTTTAATATATTCTGAAATCCAATAGAAAAATGGCAACATATATTGTGCTTTGTGCTCATAGTAACTTAATGGGAGGCAATAAAACATGAAAATTAAGACCAAAGTTCCAAGTAAAGGCTTCCCCGGATTCCCACTTGGTTATTTGTGCCTTTGGGCAATTCACTAGGTATTTTTCTGCCTTGGATTCCTTATCTGAAAAGCAAGATTAATGTTTTTTCACAAGGCTTTCCAAGGGTTAATGAGCATATGCATATATAAGGCAATTAGAAGAGCTCCTGGCACATATGCATAGTAAGTGCTCAGTAAATTCAACTCTTATTAACATAGGGTTAATATTTGCAGTTCTAAGCATATGGTGGTTTAGACACTATTACCACAATTTGGATACTTGGTAGGAATATTTTCAAGAACCAGTAATCTTGTTGGTTTGATTAAAGAAATGCATTAAGACAAGTTACTTTTTTTCATATTTCTTTTTAAAAAGATAAAGGGGAGCCTGGATGGCTCAGTCTGTTAAGCATCTGACTCTGGATTTCAGCTCAGGTCATGATCTCATGGTCGTGAGATTGAGCCCTGCATCAGGCTCCACACTGGGCATGGAGCCTGCTTGATATTCTTTTTCTCCCTCTCCCTTTGCCCCTCTCCCCCACTCATGCTCTCTATCTCTGTCTAAAAAAGTACAATTAAATTAAATTTAAGAATTAAAAAAATAAAAAGATAAAATAAAGTAAAAGTTTTCACTGTAATGCCCAAACTGTTTAAACCATTCAACCAATGACTATAGTCATGCACAGGAAAATGATATATAACATAGCAAATCTATGTTAAGTATGTTCTTCCATTACGTGATAATTAATATCAAGCAAGATTTTTCCCCAACCCCAATTAATTTTGCATACATGTTAAAATTCTCATTTACACCAAAGACTAAACACTTCCTGTCCTTACCTTTTTATTCTTTATTTGTAAATGACTACTCTTCCTACTTCCTACATGAAGCAAATGGATCTTTGGGACTATGCATTTTAACTTATGCTTTGGCATCCCATCATCAAAGTCTTTAACTAACAATGTTCCAAAACTAGGCCAAGATTTTGCCTAATTTGATCATTTATCTTCCAAAGTCAAGTGTAGTCTAGGTCTGTTTTATGATTTAACTGTTTTCAGAGACTGCCTCCTGGTGTCTCTCCCTATTCATATGGCTAAATATAGAAAGGAAGAGTAATGTGACATAACAATTCCTTTTAAGCAGGAAAAGTCTTATGGTAACATGTCTTAGGTGTATTTATTTTTAAGTGCCTCCTATGTCTACTGTTCTAAGCCCTAGAGATCTCATCTGAAAACATAGTTTATAGTCTATTGGGTGGGGGCAGGGATAAACAAATGAACCAATGCCTAAATGATATGTTATGTGATGATTTATGTTTAAATTGTAAGATATGTGAGATTGCTACACAGTGAGGGAAATATTGAGGTTTTGTTCAGTTTCTTATATTTAGGTCAATAGAAAATTTAGCATTTTACAGATGGCCATTGTGTTTAAAAAAGACTGTTATTGCAAAAAAACTGCACTTTAAATTTCACGTATTAATATCAAAATACTTGTTACTAATTTACCTTGTTAGTAATGCCTATGTAGATATTAGTGTAAACATTCTACAGAAGGTTGGGAGAGAGTTAAATAAAATTTATGCCACACATTTAACTAAATATGCTGAAAAAGTGAGTACATAGTAGTTTATCCACAAGTTCCTTTTTTTCCCCATAAGTTCCTTTTAAGAGAGTTACCAGAAAATCTTGAAACCATGTATAGTAATGATAATTACATAATATTTTTCTTGTTAGCTCTGTAGATATTTAATTCATTTATATGGGTAAAAAGTGCTTATTCAGTATGTTCATCATCTACTCTCATCACCCAAACTCTGCATATGATTATAGACTGGGATACAATCTGCATTGATGTATGTATCATCATCTGCTGATGATCACCCTTTTCTGATAATTGTTAGCCAGTTAGGGTTTCTTGATACCCAAGTCATCAGAAACTTTTACCAGTTCCTTCTCAAAACTTTAATAATATACCTAAATGACCTTAGATTTTTCTCTCCTTACCCAGCTGTCAGTTAAAAATGCCTGAGGCTGAAATAATACTCCTTGCCTGTGGCAACCCCATGCCACCTGCCCCAGCTTGAACCACCTGCACTTTCTTCATCTCCCACTCTTCCATAGATTATATCATATTGTATTTGATTTTTTAGGTTGAATTTAAACTCCCGGTTAAGGTCATTCCTCCCTATTTTTGATTTTTATTTTCTTTGCCTTTCTTCTTTTTTAATATGTAGAAGATAATATTTAAATTTGAATGATTTTTTTTTCTTCTCTGCCTTCTCAGCACTATTTCCCTTAATGAGGAATTATTTAATGACTTCTAAGACGGATGTGCTGTGATTTGTCCATTATTCCCTGTAGGAGCATAAACCCCACATAGCTCAGTTACCTTTAATTTAAAATCTATTATAGTCCCACTGAAATAAAGTCAATAATACATCCCTGACAGATAAGACATCTTAATGCCGTTTTTGTCATCTGACTTAGTTATTAAATTTAATATCTTATAGGTGATTCATAAAGTATAACTTATATTAAAATAACTTAGTAAAATAAGTCTAGCCCTAAGTGATAACATCACATTACTACTTTTAAATAATGACAGTGTTAATTTATCTAGAAAAGATCCTAAGTATTGTTAAGGGAATTATAGGATTTATGTTGTGTCATTTCCATAGCGCAATTGTAATTTACAGAGGGACTGACCAAGAAACAGGAAGGCTGTTGAATTTATTTTTCTGTATGAAAAAAGGGCTAATGTCAAAATGAGTAAAATAAATAGTAGACCCATACATACTAGGTCTTCTCATCTTTCTTTGCGGAAGCTCAAGCTACTTTTTTTCAAAACCCTCCCTGCTCCCTATAAACTAAAAAGAAGAAATGCATTACTGTATTTTAATACATGAAGTTGGAGGACTCTTTCTAAATATATTGCTATAAATTTAAAATGCTTCTAAATATGAATACCCTCTAAATATAAAACATGTAAATATAAAACATTTCTCATGAAAAGGTCATTTTATTCTTCAGCCATACTAGTTAAAAGGATATCAGTACAATTGATTTGTAATTATACATATGTGACTCATCCATTTGATTAATTGCCAAAATAATACAATTTTTTAAAAAATCCAAATCAATTTATGTCAAATATTATCATGGTGGATTCTCTCCAACATCTCATCAGTGTTTTCTAAGTGAATATTTTAAACAAATTCTAAAAAATTCCCTAAGGAATGACTTCTAGTTTCACCTATGTCTTGCATGCAAGTCTTATAATTTGAATAATTCAGCATCTACCTGTGCAAGGATATGTGCCAAATGGTGGGAAAGACAAGGTCCCTCATAGACCAATAATAAATAATCAAGGAAATATAAATCTAAAAGAAGTAAAGAATGACTTTTATGGGTATGTTTAAACTCAACCTGAAATTTATAAAGAATTAGTGATCTAATCCATGGAAGCATTGAGAAATGGAAGAAGGGGTTGTTTCAAGTTAAGGCGAGTGTCAGAGGGTTTCTATTGACATAGATGAGAAAGGAAATTTTTCCTACATGGGTTTATTTATTCAACGCATGTTTATTGAGTATCTACTGGATACCAAACACAATTCCAGGTAAGTGGAAAACAGCAGTGTTCCAAAACTATTAATATTTCTTCTAGTCATAGAAACTATACTAGCAGTGAAAGAAAAACAAGCACAATGAATAGGTAAATAATATAGCATGCTAAAAACCACTAAGTGCTATTTTAAAAGAGCAGATGAGGGAGTACAATACAGTAAAAAAGAGATGAGAGTACTAATTTGGCCCAAACTTTCTAGTTTGGGGTGGAGTTACAAAGAAGAAAAGTTAGTTAGCTATCTAGTTATCTATGGATAGATCATTTAAGGCAGAAAGAACAACCAAAGCAAAGAAAGGTTATCAAGTCCAAGTAGATCGTGTTCAAAGACTGGAACTGGTGATAAACAATACTCAACCATACTGGTCTTGATAACTATTACAAAGATGTTGGCTTTTACTCTGAGCAAAATAAGGAAGTACTGCAGAATTTTGAGCTTAGGAGTGAGGGGATCTGTGTTAAGTTTAGCATCTGTGTTGAGGATCAGTATGTGGTGGATATGTAGATGGAGGTCGATGAGGTTAGAAACAAAGAAGCATATTATAAGACTTTTTCAGTCCTCCAAATAAATGGTGATGATGGCTTAGCTCAGGTGGCAGCAGTGGAAGTGGGAGAAGTTATTGGAATTTGAGAAAGGTAGAGCTAACAGAATTTCCTAGCAAACTGAATATGACACATGAATGGACTAACCATATAAATTATTGTCAAAACTGAGACTACTGTGAAAAAGAGGATACTAAAATTAATTATATAGTATGATTATTGTATTTGAATTAATTGAATTCTTGTATTTCTTAAATACTATAACTCACATTAATTTTCTGTTGTTGTGTACAAGTTACTACAAATTTAGCCACTTAATACAAGTGTTATCTCACATTTAGGTCAGGAATATGGATAGGGCTAATGAGGTCCTCTGCTCAGCATCTCACTAGGCTGACATCAAGGTTTACATGGACCATTATCTCATTGAGGCTTGGAGTCCTCTTCCAAGCTCACTGGTTATGGGCAGAGTTCAGTTCCTCATGGTTGTATGACTGGGGTCCTACTTTCTTGAGGGTTTTAAACTGGAAGACACTTTCAGCAACTTGATTTGCCCTCAGGTCCTAGCCACATTGCCATTCCCAACATGGCAGCTAAAGTTGTTAAATCCAGCAAGATAATCGTTCCCCCAATCTTTTCTTAATGTGTTTTTATTTATTTATTTTTTTATTGGAGTGTAGTTGACACACAATGTTACATTAGTTTCAGGTGTACAACATAGTGATTCAACAAGTTTATACATTATGTTATGCTTACCACAAGTGTAGCTACCATCTGTCACCCTACAAAGGTATTACAATATCATTAACTATATTCCTTATGCTATGCTTTTTATTCATGTGACTCATTCATTCCATAACTGAGAGCCTGTATTTTCCACTCCTCTTCAACAATTTTGTCCATTCCACCTCCCCACTGCCAATTATCAGTTTATTCTCAGCCATCAGTATTTACAGGTCTGATTCTGCTTTTTGTTTGTTTTTGTTTTGTTTTATTTTTTTGCTTTTTTGTTCTTTTTAAATTCAACTTTGAGTGAAATCATATGGCATTTGTCTTTCTTAATCTGACTTATTTCACTTAGCATAATACCCCCTAGGTCCATCCATGTTGCTGAAAATGTGTAATATTCCTTTGTGTATTTATACCACATCTTCCTTATCCATTTGTCTATCATGGATTCTTAGATTGCTTCCACGTCTTGGCTATTGTAAAATTGCTGCAGTAAACATAGCAGTGCATAATTTTCAAATTAGTGTTTTCATTTCTTTGGGTAGATACCCAGTAGTGGAATTACTGGATCATATGGTATTTCTATTAATTTTTTAGGAAACTCCATACTGTTTTCCACAGTGACTGTACCAACTTACTTTTCTGCCAACAATGCATGAGGCTTCCTTTTTCTCCACATCCTGACCAACCCCTGTTATTTCTTATATTTTTCACTTTAGCCATCACTACAATAGAATCTTATATAACCTCATACACCCACAGAAATGATTATCCTACCATGTTCACAACATACCTCTCATACTCTATGTGATGGAATTATCCAGGATGCATGTAACAGGGCAAGCACCTTGGCAATCATCTTAGAAATCTTTCTGCTGCCATTCGTTTTTCTTTTTTTAAAAATTTTTAATGTTTATTCATTTTAAGACAGAGAGAGAGAGAAAGCACAAACAGGGGAGGGCCCCAGAGGAGAGACAGAATCTCAAGCAAGCTCCACACCATCAGAGCAGAACATGTAACCGTGTGATGATGACCTGAGCTGAGATAAAGAGTTGGACGCTTAACTGACTGTGCCACTCGGTTGCTCCCATGGTTCATTTTTCAATAGAGTTTTATTATTTTTATATTTTCCAAAAATTCTAGCTGATTTCTTTGGTATTACATTTAATGGTGAGTAAATTGTTGTTTATTTGCCTGGTTAGAGCAGAGCAATTTGTGACAAGTAAAGGATATTCTTAATTTTCTGACAATAGTTGAAAAAACTGATTACATAGCTGCAAATGTTTTCAGGTAGGTATGTATGATAGTGTGACTCTGTGGAAATTATAGAATTAATAATCACTGAGAATGGGTTAGACCAAGAGGTGATCCTGCTTAGTGAGGGTTGATTATATTTGGGCTAAGTTTAATAGAACGACTGTCATTTGGGTGATGAAATATATTGGCTGTCACTTCTACCTCAAAGCCAAATTCCACCTCTAATTGTCTCATAACCTAAGCCAGACCCAGAAAAGAATCACAAAGTCTTAACCAAATACTGCTGAGATTATTCTAAACATCAAAGTCACCTTAACAAGTGGAATAATTTTTCCTCAAATGAAAAGTTGGTGTGCTGTGTTCTTTCATGGAAGACACAGTGACCATCCCACAGTCACTTAGAATGGTTTTAACAGTATAGGGACATATGATCTGCATACCCCGATTAGATTAGTAGTAGGCATTGTTTCTTTGCAATCATGGCAGACAGAGATCCCTTCACCACTCCCAACAAATTCCTACCTCCAATAAGGGAATTCCACAATTATACTTCAAAATTAGCAAATAAACAAAGGAACTTGCCACATCTGGCTAATTACTGCTTATAGGGGAGTAAATAAAAAGTAGATGTCTGGGAAAAATATGTCATCAATGAAGCTGTAAGGAAGATGCGTAGGAAAAGAAAGGTTGATTTAATAGCGCCATTTTGTCAATAAATTCTACACTTATAAATATGAAGATAAAATAACAAGCTTATATATAAAGTAATGTAGGATACATTAAGAATTTCAATTCTTAGTTAAAATTTAGTCTTGCTGAAATAGAGAAAAATAGAATGAAAATAAACAAGGAATTATAATTGTACATGCACCAATCAGAATGTCAGTGTACTGGATTTTCCAAAATGCCTTTAAAAATGGTGATGTTCCAAGTTAAACCTATCCTATTACCTTTGTTTTCATTAAGGTCACACATTGCTGACTTGTTTAAGAGTCCATCTCTACTGTCCTGTGATTATGCAGGCTGTTGTAAGATAGCAAAAGAAACATAAAGTAGAGCAGAGAGAAGATCACAAGATTTTATTTAGAAGACTTAGTTTTAAGTCAAAGCACTACCACTTATTGAATAAGTGATCTCAGTCCAATCACTTAAATTCTGGTAAGTGTTTTCCTCATTTGCAAAAAGGGCATCATAGAACTTACTCTGAACTTCAATGTGTTAAAACGCAAACATATAAATGCCAATTATTTGAAAACTTGAAGGAGCTTTCAGTAAGACGTTCTTGTGATATTTATTACAGTCCATTCTTATTGAAAAAATGTTATGGTTAAATATTTTGTTTGTGAAATACCAGAAAAGCAATGCTATCCAATTCATACTCCTATAGTAATCGTAACATATGCTTCTTAGTATGATACTGACACCTACAGAGGCATTAACAAATCTTACACTTGCATACTAGTTCTAAATAACTCTCTTGTTACATAACATTTGAATGGGAATTTTCCAGGTTTCTTTCACAAGATTTATGAGATCTATCGCCAAATAGGTGAAAAGTAAAAGGGAAACACTTTCACTTACTGGAAATGCGATCTAGAATTTTATACTTTGATCAGAATGATTTTTTCATTATAAATTTAGAGCATAGATCATAGCTAAATTTCAGCATTTTAGTTTTAATTCTCTGTGTGATTTCTAATTAAAACACAAGATTTTATTAATTCATTATTTATTTAGTGATATCAAATTCACAAGATTTATAAATAATGTTGTATGATTAATTAGGAAGTGGGAGTTTTGTGTTTTCTGATTCATTTATTTTCTTAATAAACTTTATTTTCAAAATATTTTTAGATTTATAGAAAAATTAAAGATATAGTTTGAGAGCTCCCATATATCCCACAATATTTCTTCTCTTACCATCTTATATCAATATGGTACATTTGTCATGAATAAAGAATTACTATAGCTAAAATCATGCTGTATTCAGATTTCCTTGTTTGTTTGTTTGTTTGTTTGTTTTGGATAGCTTATGTCTTTTTTGGTTCTAGGATCCAATCCAGGATACCACATTACATTTAGGCTTTTCTTTTATGAACATTACCTTGAGATCTGAGGACTACTGATAAGATATTTTGCAGGGTGCATCTCTATTGACATTTGTCTGATCTTTTCTCCCCTCATTATTAAAATGAAGTTATAGTTTTGGGGGAGGAAACCACAGAAACAAAGTGAAAATCTCATTATCTCAAATGAAGAGTACATGACCTAGCATGATTTATCATAATTTATTACTGTTCGTGTTAATTTTGGTCACCTGGCTGAAGCAGGACTTTTCAGCTTTCTCCACTGTAAAATTATACCTTTTGCTCCTTTCTATAATGCATTCTTTGAAAAGAAGTCACTATGCATGGCCTAAGGAGTAGGACTTTATAATCTACCTCCTTGAGGGTGGAGTTTCTACATAAATTATCAGAATTCTTCTGCATGGGAGATTTATCTTTTCTCTCCATTGATTTATTTATTTATATCAATATAGACTTATGGAAAGTTAATTTAAATTTTGTGTTATAATCCAGTATTACCATATTTTTTATTGTTTTTTAATGTTTATATGTATTTTTGAGAGACAGAGTGCAAGTGGGGAAGGGGCAGAGAGAGAGGGAGACACAGAATCTGAAGCAGGCTCCAGGCTCTGAGCTGGCAGCACACAGCCCAATGCAGGGCTCAAACCCACAAACTGTGAGATCAGGACCTGAGCCAAAGTTGGACACTTAACTGACTGAGCCACCCAGGCCCCCCTGGTATTACTTTATATTTTTAGGTTTGAATTATTTCAGCTTTGGCTACTGGGAACTTTTTCAGTTGTCTCCTGGGTGTGCCCTGTCATTGTGTGAGTATGTGTGTATGTGTATGTGAGTGTATTTTAAGCACTTCCTTACTTTCTGAGACCATGATATGCTCCGGCCAGTATTGTGTATTTTATGCCTCAGTTCTAAAATCAACCAGGTAAGGAGCTCTTGTTTGTTTTATTGGAGAATAACATTAGAGACCAGAATTTGGGTGCAAGCGTGCTTGTTGCTACTAAAGTGTCTTTGTACATAGACACTGTGAGTTGACAGAGAAAGGAAATATATATGAAGGTATAGTAAGCTGTGGCCTTAGACATATCTATAAATATTTTTGTATGTAGCCATCTATATGAAAGTAAGCATTAGCTCATACTAATGTCTCCAGTCTAGCTCATTACCACATGGTCACTCTAGCCTTACCCACCTTGATTATCTGTAACCTCCCCCTCCAACAGCAAGAAACCTGGTTCCCATCACCTGATATCCTTTTACTTAACTGTTCAATAAGTCCTAGGTAGAAACTATTAAAATGGGACCTTCATAAATAAGTTTGGATATATTAACTGTTATAAAGCTATACTTGCTGATTCAGTGGAACCCTCAGTAATTTGGAATTTGGGGGCTTAGTTGGTTAAGTGTCCAACACTTGATTTTGGCTCAGGTTATGATCACATGGTTTGCAAGATCAATACCCATGTTGGGCTCTGCACTGACAGTGCAGATCCTGCTTGGGATTTTCTCTTTCTCTCTCTCTCTCAAAATAAACTTTTTAAAAAAGAAATTTGGAATTCGTTTTGTACATATGACAGCTTGGAATCGCACCTTTCAATAGTTATACAATGTGAGCCACAAATGTGAGCCACATATATAAGATTTTCTTAAACACATTAAAAAAGTAAAAAGAAGCAAGTGAAAATCAAAACATATATATATATATATATATATATGTTTGACCAACTAGAATAAAGTGCTAATGTATGGTTTCTTTTGCCTTTAGTCTTATAGAATCCACTCATTTCCATTTAATGAAGACAACATTTTATTCCATTTTTTCAGAGAGGTTATTTTATACATATGCAATAGTTACATTATTATGTCAAATTCTAGATTTCATCTTGGAATTCCTTGACTCCTAAATGATTTTTTCATTTGAGTACATTAAGGCGGACTCTTAGTGCTAAAAATTTCTGTGTTTTCACAAAAGGATAATGTCATGTGTCCACCATTGCAGTATTACCGAGAATAATTTCACTTAGAACAATTAGAAATCCCTTGTGCCTTACCGATTAACTCTCCACCTCAAACTCCTATCACAACTCATCTGTTACTATTTCTGTAGTTTTTCTTTTCTAGACTCTTATATAAATGTAATTAAAAAGTATGTAGTCGTTTTACACTGGCTTCTTTCACTTACTAATATTCATTTAAAATTCATTTATGTCTTTGCATGGCTTATTACTTTGTTATTGCTGAATAATATTCCTTTTTGAGGGGTATCTTGGTTAGTTCCTGTTTGGGAAATAATGAATGCATTTGCTATAAATATTCATATGCAGGTTTTGTTGTTTTCAAACTAGTAAATACCTAAAAGCACAATTTCTGGAACACAAAGTAAGATTATGTTCAGTTTTGTAAGATGTAGAACTCTCTTTCAAACTGACTGTACCATTTTGCATCATACCAGCAAAGAATGAGAGTTTCTATTGCTCAACATTCTCACCATCAATTGCATTTTCCATTTTTTGGATTGAAGCCAATTTAGATATTTAGTGCTATCTCACAGCGTTGTAATTTACATTTATCTAATTACGGATGATGTTGAACATCTTTCCATATGCTATTTGCTGTTTGTATATCTTCATTGGAAAAGCATCTGGTCAGACCCTTTTCACATTACATAGTTGGATTGTTTTGTTTTCTCATTGTTGGGTACTGGGGGTTCATTATACATTTTGTATATATGTTCTTAATGAAATAAATGTTTTGCATATATTTTCTCTCAGTGTGTAGCTTGACTTCATTCTCTTAAAAGTATTTTTTACAGAAAAAAAAGTTATTTCTTTTTTAAGTTTATTTATTTATTTTGAGAGAGAAAGCTTGAGCAGGGAAGGGGCAGAAAGAGAAGGAGACAGAGAATCCCAAGCAGGATCCATCAGCATGGGCCTGACATGGAGCTTGAACTCACAAACATCAAAATCGTGACCTGAGCTGAAACCAACTGAGCTTAACCAACTGAGCCACCCAGGTGCCCCAAAAGTTTTTCATTTTAATAAACAGCCAACTAATTTTTTCCCTTTTATGGATCATACTTTTGACTGTGTTCTTAAAAGTAGTGGTGAATAATAGTAGATATCCATGCTTTGTTCATGATCTTAGATAAAAAGCATTTTGCCTTTCATCATAAAGTATAATGTTAGCTGAAAGTTTTTTATTGATGTTCTTTACCAAATTGAGGAGTCCCCTTCTACTCCTAATTTGCTGAGAATTTTTTTTTCATAAATGGATATTGGATTTTATCAAATGCCTTTTCTGTATCAATTTATGAGGTTATATGGCTTTTCTCCTTTAACCTGTTGATATACTGGATTATACTGATAACTCTTAAATGTTGAACCAACCTTGCATACATGAAATTAATCCCACTTGGTTTTGATTCATTTAATTTTGGTATGATAAATAAAAATATGCATTTAGCAAAATTCAGGCAAATGTAAACCTATTATAATTATTTAAGTACAACTTTACTATATTTTAGGCAATCCCTCTGAGGTACTTCATTTAATATATGGGATGTTTTAAATCTAACAGGTAGTATTACCATAAAATTCTATTACTGTAATTAAATTGATTAGGTCCATTTGAAAATTTAGAACCTTATATTTTTTGGAATATGTATTTATATATTTGACACTAAAAAGACTAGAAAATAAAGATCATAAAAGCATTTGTTTTCCATACATTCTATTCATCCCCAATAACTAGCATCTACTGTATTATTTATGAGGAATTACTTTAAAGATTTTTTTGTTTTGTTTTGTTTTGTTTTGTTTTTGTTTTTCTCTTTTTCTTTGGGAGTAAAATATAATAGAACACCACATAGAATATCCATTTTCTTTGGTTTGCTAATATTAACTAGTTTTTCCTATATTTATCAAGAAAAATACAATTCCCTGTAGTTAGAGCCATTCAAACTAACAGTAGGAATTCTTAATGTTGATGGAGGTATTGATCATACAAACATTAAAATTATGTCTCCTGTAGTAAACATCAATAAAAGAGTTGTACATTAATCAGGAAATCAATAGATTAGTCAATAAAAAGGCTACATTTGACAAGATGATGTTGTCAGAAAACCTAGTGGCTGAGGGACCAGAAACTAAGTAATTCAGTGATTGACCTATTTATTTGACTTGAGGCTACTCTCAAATTGTATATGGAGAAATACAATGTAGAAACGAAATATAGGAAGCTCTTTATTTCTCATTCATTTAATTTGAGCAAAGGCTAGCTTATTATTACAATAACCTCTACTTGTTTAGCTACTAAAACACTTACCTTCTATTTTGTATTATAATTCTACTAATTGTTCCAAACTGGCTGAATATTTATAAGATCATTAATCACAATTTTCTCCTTTCTTACACACCCTGCTATTATTAATTATTTTAAACTACTCATTTCAACAATAGATGTTTGAGAATCTCTGTACTTAATTTAATCCAAACTAAACTAAGCATATAGCTGAATTAAAGCATTTAAATATTTTAGACTAACACAATCCAAAAATAATAAAAATATAATTACTACTTCAAAGAAGGCTTCACATTTTCTTTCTAAATTATTTTATTTTAGATAATTAATCTTCCATTTACTTATTTTAAAGAAAATAAATATGAGAATGTGATTTTTTTTTTTTTTTTTTTTGCATTTTGCTGTTTGGGAGTACTTTACTTTGTTTAATTTGAAAGTCAAGAGCATTTTTATGAGCCGTAATGGTCCAAACTGTAATAGAATAATTCTTCAAAGGTTGCTTTTTCCATAATAGGAGGTGTTCTATCAAGACTTGTAGGGGGGAAAATAAGAACAGCAACAATAAAAAACAGTGTCAAGGTTGGATTTCCTTTAAGTTTTCCCAAAAGCTCTTAAGTTCTAATTGAAATTGTTAGTGGTATTGATTTCAGTGTATGTGCATGTGTGCGTGTGCGTGTGTGTGTGTGTGTGAGTGTTATATACACACAATATATCTATTATATACATAACCATATGACAAAACCATGCCATAACCAATGACAACATTCAACAACTGTAAACATTTTGAATTTTCAACAAATATTTACAAGACAGCCAAAGCTCACTTTTGCTAAATATTTTGTTCCAGGGATGTGGGGTTGTCCTTTCCTCTGTCTTCTTGAGTACTGCCAGTAATAATTGGTTGAGAGCGCTATGAGTTTATAGTGTTTCTTTTAAGAAATAGTTATCTATAAATGGGAATAAAATAATGTTAACAAATTTTTGTATCCCGTGTGTAAGAATATCAGTGTAGAACTCAAGATCAAAATTTATATCATACCAAACATAAAGATTCTAAAAGAATTTGTGGAAATAAAAAAATAATTCTTTTGCAAAAGGATGTCATAATTTGTTTTAAACAGACAAAAAATTTGTTAAAACTCCATGTACCCAGAAGTTAAACACCGCAAAGAAGCATAAGATTCATTATTTTACCCACTTACGGTAAGAAAAGAAAAAAATAATAAAAGCTATTAACACTGATATTGGCATTATTATGATTAAAAGTTTTATGGAAAGGAAATTACTTAAGGCAATTATAATTTTATCAAGGAGATCGTTTCATGTGTTCAGGATGATTTCTTGTGATTAGATCTCTTTGTTCTCTTTCCAAATGTTTCATAGTTTAAATGTCACAGATTACAGATGGCTCAAATTAAATAATGGAAATATTTTTGGCTCCATCAATTCATACTAATTGTAAGAACTCCATATATCAGTTAGAATGTACATTTATTGTTTCGTATGTAACGGCAGTCTTCAAAACCTTTTGACGTTTTCAATTCTATTAGAAATTGCTAAAAGTATATTATGAAAAAAGTTGAAGCATGAGGAATCCAGCAGCATTCACTTTTTAATAAAAGATACTTAAGTGCTAAATATTTTCATGTAATTAAAAAGTCAGAGCATATTCTCAATTTTTTAATACTATAATACGCTTGCTTTCTTTTTACTTTAAGTGTGAAACTTAAAAGATTTTCATGGTCCGCTCACCAAAAGGATAATGGAAGAACAATGTTATTAGAACTTTTTTTAAGTTTATTTCTTTATTTTGAGAGAGACAGAGACAGTGCGAGTAGGGGAGGGGCAGAGAGAGAAGGAGAGAGAATTCCAAGCAGGCTCTGCATTGTCAACACTGGGTTAGAACTCCCCAACCTTGAGATCATGACCTGAGCTGAAACCAAGAATTGGACACTTAACCGACTACACCACTCAGGAGCCCCAGAACATTTTTTAATATTAAGATTAAAAAATACTTTTTGTGTTAAATATAACAAAGACCAGAATGTGCTTTGTGTTTAAAGATGGGTAACAGTAAAGAAAGTAAATATTCCTAAATAATAGAGCTGGAAAAGGTATAATGGTGAAGTCATTTAAGTTAAACTGTAAATTGGTTTTAATTTTACCTTAAGAAGACGTAATTGGGAAGTTAAATTTATAGAAAAAAATGTACTTCAAAAGCAAAATATTAATTATTTGAGAATTATTTTTGGTTTAAATTATTAAACTTACTGTTTTCTGTGATTAACCTAGGTAATCAAAAGCGACAATGATTAGATTTTTAAAAATACATACTCTGCACATATTGGTCTATTATTTTTATTAAATACAAAAGCTGTCATTAAATCATATAAGACCAGCAAAGTTAGAATCATTAACAGTGCTAACTGCCTCTGCCAAAATTTTAACTGTTTAATTATTTTCACATTGGAGAATCTTTAATTCTAACAATATTATTCCTTCAAGCAGTTCTAATTATATGGAATTTGAAGTTAATTTTGTACATTGATTAATACCACAGCAATCAAATCCAAATGTTAAAAGAGTTTGAGTCCTAAACCATTAAAATGTATTTTAATACAGACTCATGTAGAAACCAAAGAGATTGAATCATAATGTTTTTGTTTAGAACAACAAATAATGCAAATATTATGATTTCAAATTACTTATTTTAGCTCCTATTTTAAAACATCCTCTCTTGAAACTTAATTTTTCAAATATGAGTTTATCTCACTCAAATTTGAGAATGTATATTTATCACTTTCTACATGGTTTTGGAGCTTGAGAAGAGAAGTCCTGTCTGCTCCCACTAAATGTGATATATCAGACCTTTGTATCTACCTATGGTTTATTTCCTACTCTCTGGAAGGCATTTGTCTTGCTCAGGCCCTTAGGTGCTAGATATCTAGGTGCTAGATATTTCTTGATTATTCATATTAGTTAATATAATGTAGTGGATCAATGTGATATATTGGGATATCCAAATGGTTTAGATCTCTTAGTACCATTAAATGATGGAGGACAGAAGAGGTGATATAGGTCTGGGGCAAAACTGTACATGTGTATTGTTACCTATTCCACGTAAATATGAAAATGTTTCTAATCCTCTGTTCTGTTAACAATAAATAATAAAAAAGAAAGCACTCACCAAATCAACAATGAATTCTTACATCTAAGACCATAATAATCTATTTTCACAAGGACCACATATCTAACACTGCAATTGGGGCTGCCCCTTGTTTGAGTTCGTAATAGATTATAGCCACCCTCTAAGATCCATCTGTTTTCTGCAAAAGCCAGAGTCGTGAATTAAGTGGAGATATCATGGGGACCATTGCTTCTGCATCCTTTGATCTTTATTAAATTATACTATGTGGCCTAGGATGACTTACTGTTTTCTATTTACTATCTTGGCAGAATGGTAGTTTCAGTCTTTATTTTGCCTTCTTTGTTATGAGACATCTTACCCCACACACCAAGTAATTGATGTGACAGTTATGCCAAATATTTAGTATGCCCATAATAATTTTACATTTAGGTACTGTAAAATGACCGCTAAGAGGATCCATGGGTCCTTATAGATCCACACTAAGCTGAACTTTGGGCAGGAGTCCATTATACCAAAAGTAGAAAACCAAACAAAATTAGAAGAAAAATAAAACACATAAGCAATTAGCTCACACAATCAACTGTGGAAAAGGCAGAGGTATAGATTATTTCAGCCAGTACAATTCCAATAGTATTCTTTTTTATTTTTATTTCTTCCTTCCTATTTTGTTTTGTGTTTTGGTTTTATTCTGTTATGCTGACTTTTTCAACTAAACTGGAATCATGAATACCAATGACTTCTAGACTCATGTTTTTACAGCTCCACCACCAGAGAGGATGAGTTCCTTTTCCTTTAGTTTAAACTTGGAAGAATTCTGGCTGGCCTGAGTCAGATCATAGAGCCATTCAAGTGTCCAGAGATGTATATGGTTGCCAATTAATAGCTCCTATTGAAGCACTGTAGTTACAGGTGGAAAAAAATTATCCCCCTAAAAAAAGGTTTGGTGAGGAATTTGGAGGAATTCCAAAAATGATAATAAAATAGGTGTCTACTAAAATGTAGAGTAGGCTCTAGATAGTTTGCCACAATTGTTAAATGATAGGGTTCATCAACAGTATTGGAATTATAACCTTAGGGCAGATTTAAGTAAATGAAAATGAGGTGAAATATGGGTAGCACACTTCAAGAAAACATTACATTCCCCTAATAGAAATGCAAAGAGCTTCTTAATCTCATTCATTTTTTTTAATGTTTTATTTATTTTTGAGAAAGCAAGAGAGAGCGTGAGCAGAGGATGGTCAGAGAGAGAGGGAGACACAAAATCTGAAGCAGGCTCTAGGCTCTGAGCTGTCAGCACAGAGCCTGATGTGGGGCTCGAACCCGCAAACTGTGAGATTATGACCTGAGCCAAAGTCAGACGCTTAACCAACTGAGCCACCCAGGCACCCCATTCATGCTTAAATGTTGTAGAACAATGTATCCTACTTAGGGAATGATCAAAACTAATGATTTTTTTCAACAAATAAATTAGTCCTTAAATGTTCAACTAGTAATAGTAACAGCTTTCTAATTATGCTTTTCACAAATCTTCTTTCATGTAAACCGTACAGGAAATTTAACTTCAGATGACATTACTGCTTTTAGAAAGAAGAGCTGGAATATTTCCTTACCAGTGTCTGTGATAATATTGAAAAATATTGTGTATTTCCCCAAATTGGAATAAACCTATTATATAGGGAGACATTAGGGAATTTTTTTTTTGCAGAACTTGATTTCCAACATTTATATTTTATAGAAAACTATTATTGTGAGGATTTAGTATCAAAATCTGAATGATTCAGAGATATATAGTTAAACTGCTTGATCTCTACAGAGACATTAAAATCCTTTTCTCTCTGAGTTACTAACATTTCATCTTACTTAACTCTCAAAACTTTCCTTTTTTTTCAAGTGATTCTTTTATTGCCATTACTCTTGCAATAATGATTATTACTTCTAGCTACCAAACTTTCAGCTGAAAAATATGCTTTCTTTCTAAACTCAAGTAAATAATAAAATGCATTATGAATAATCAGAGTTATATATCTATGTCATTAGGTTCCAAAAATATCCTTTTTTTCCTTATTGAGAAGTGATAATTGATATGAAATATTATGTTCTTGGGGCGCCTGGGTGGCTCAGTCTGTTGGGCGTCCAACTTCAGCTCAGGTCATGATCTCGTGGTCCCTGAGATCCAGCCCCGCATCGGGCTCTGGGCTGATGGCTCAGAGCCTGGAGCCTGTTTCTGATTCTGTGTCTCCCTCTCTCTCTGCCCCTCCCCCGTTCATGCTCTGTCTCTCTGTCTCAAAAATAAATAAAACGTTAAAAAAATTTTTTTAAAGTAAATAAATATTATGTTCTCTTAAAAATGTGCTCATAACTAATGCATTTGCAATGGCATTGCAGTAATATAATTCACATTCTCTAACAGTTTTCTACCTTCTTCATTCTCCATTCATTTTATAAATATTTAGAGAGTGGGAATGGAAAACTGTTCTTTCAAATAGCTTCTAATTTGCTGCATTTCACAATCTCATGTTAACAGAATATAGTTCTTAGAAATGGGGTATATGTTTTTTACTGATTTTCATTTTCTCCCTTAGCTAACTAGACATATGTGCAAGCAATTGAGGTAGTGGACTCAAATACTTTAAGTTCCAGGAGAACAAATGTCCTATCTTCCAATTCTCCTTTCTATAACTAATACCTTGTACAATGGAGGTTCATAATACTGAAATAATGGAATGGAATTTGATAATATTAGCACAAAACATTTACTAGGACAAAGGGGACTGTATGTATTTAATTTAATTCAATTTAATAGGCATTAAATTGAGTAAATTTTAATTAATAAATAATTTTAAAGTAAATGTTAATTAATAAAATTTACTTTTATCTGTTAATATTGCCCTGAACTGTAACCTGGTTATGAACAAAACACAGAAAGAAAAAGAAAGGAAATAAAGATTAAGAAGACACAGTATAAGCAGTACATGATCATGTTAGTCATAATCATTAGGTATTTAATATACAGTGCTGATATTTATTTATTTATTTATTTATTTCACCAGATATTTTTTCTAGCCATTGTGGCAGGGAATTTTGAAATAAAGAAGTATATCATGGAAAATATCTATGCAATATAACTTTAACATACATAACCTCTAACCCAAGTGAACTTTGTGACAAATGCACATAAGAAAAACTTCCTGGAGTCTCCTTTCCCATTTATTAATAAGACCAGTGGAAAAGAGAAAGTTAAATAAATTACAATAGCTCATTTTATTGAATCCTGAACATCAGAGACTAATATATCAAATTTATTGGAGCTACAATAGCAAAATGCAGTATAATTTTTTTAAAGTCTAAAAACACCAAAATTATCTGAGACAAAACCCTGGTTCAAATGTAGGTATTGAGGAATTAGTATTCATTGTGATGGGGTGTAGTAATTTGGGGAAGGTGTTAGCCAGGGCTGGTTTCTTATCAAGACACTTATCGGGGGAAGGGTCTTCTACCAAGCTCATTGGAGCTATTGGCAGAATTCATTTCCATCTGGCTGTAGGACTCATGGAGACTTGCTTATTCAGAATTTTAAGTAATTCTATTGAAAAGAGTATGTCTTATCTAACATGATTACTTCTCATCTGTGTTACAATATAATGTAATATTATCATGGGTGTGGGGAATAAGCTTAGAAATTCCCTGGGCTTACACCAATGGGTTAACAAGGCATAAAGAATTACAAAGTCATAGGGTGTTCTCACTTAAGCTTGGGTGAACAAGACAAGACCCCAGAATAAAATATGAAGGGGCAGGGCCCCCAGAATAGAGAGGGGAGCAAAGTTCCACGATACAAAGGTATATGAGGCAAGCAAGATTAGGCATTCAGGGCAAAAATACCCTCCAATTTAGTACTATACAAGAAAGCTGCTTTCACAGGAGGGAAGGGCCAAGTTAGGTGAACAGGTATATAGGGCTATAGACCGCTGCTGTACTGCAGGTGATGCTGCCCAGAGCGGAGCTGGTTAACAAAAGAAAAGGTACCTTGTTAACCCTGAGGTTATTTGCCCTATCTGTCTTATCCCCTAGACTAGCTAAGATAAACAGACACGGTGCCTCCTGTCTGCCATTAACAACCATCTGCCTATCTGCCCAGCGCCAGTATTTGTTTTATATTGAACCAAATGCCCAACACCGTATGTCTTCAAAACCCCCTTTCCCTCATGCCCATGAATTAATGTTCACTGATTCATTGTCTCTTTGTGCACGCCCATCACGTTTGTAAGCCTTCTGATCTTAATAAATACGAGGCAAAGACCCCTATTCAGGGTTCTTGTCTTTTCCCGGACATTAGCCATCTCTTACTTTTAATCCTGAGTCTGCTCTCTTGCTGGCCAAGAGAGAACTTTAGACGTAGAGTCTACAACACATGGGAGTGTTATCTGATCACCTTTGCCATATATTTGTTAGAATAAAGTCACAAGTGTCATCCATTCTCATATGGGTGAGTTTGTATAAGAGAATGAATACCAAGTTGTGTGGATCATGCAGAGACCTTCAAGTCAGCCCAAAACACACCTCTGCAAGTAAAAGACACCAAAACAATGGGATAAAAAAATATAAAACAACAATTCAAAACTGTTACTGAAATATAGAAAGAAGGTGAAATCTGGGTACCCCATGGCACAGGCAAGTTTTATACATAAAATTGATCATTACAAGTTCACTCCTTGCCATCTTGGTATCCATACACATCTCCTTAAACCATATTTAATTTTCAAATAAGAACCATGACAAGGTTAAAATTCCACCTACTATGATACAACTATCCTACATACAACTGAAAATGTATTTATACCTTTTCAAGGAAAAAAGGTAAAGACCTTAAGTGATGTTTTCTCTTCTCACTGATATCCCACAACTTAAATAGTATGATATAAAATTAACAATATTTAAGTACTGGAATAAGAGAGGAATGAAAACAGGGGCACCTGGGTGGCTCAGTCGGTTGGGCATCCGACTTCAGCTCAGGTCATGATCTCGCCGTCCGTGAGTTCGGGCCCCACGTCAGGCTCTGTGCTGACGGCTCAGAGCCTGCAGCCTGTTTCAGATTCTGTGTCTCCCTCTCTCTCTGCCCCTTCCCCACTCACACTCTGTCTCTCAGTCTCTGAAAAATGAATAAACCTAAAAAAAATTTTTTTAAAAACAGAGGAAAGAAAAAAATATATACACATATAGATACACATATACATCTTATCATATGTCATAGATATCAAAGATGTGTATATACATACATACATACATTTATTACAAAATAAAGGAGGAAATACTCATGACAATTTCAGTCCTCTTTTCTGTCACATGATTGTAGCTGATATTTATGACTACTTTCTTCTACTGCTCATTCTGTATTCTCTATTCCTTCAGCTAGCATTTCAGCTCGTCATGGTTCTTTACCTTTGGGGTGATCCAAACCTTCTTTCCTAGAGTCTGGCTCATTGGTTGTTGTGGCTTTCAATTGACATTAATCAAAGGGTATGGTAATACTAAAAGATGCCCTAAGAGATCTCCTGTATTCCAGACATATTCTTCCTAATCTGCTGTAGAGTAGCAGTCCAATTTTTCCTTGGCAGTCGGATTCAATTACGAAAGCCAGAAACTTAATACCTTTCTTTGCCTGTTGATTTAGAGGTAGGAGGACCCCAAAATAGCTGGGTTGCAATCTTAACTTTCTGTTTAATGGATTCATTTTCAGTTACCTGGTAGAAAATTAATTCCTCTGGAACTAAGACCTGCAGGCCAGTAAAGCATAAATTCTCAGAAACAGTAAGCAAAAATTTTGCTGGTGAGTCACTAGGAGTAATAGTGAAGAGTGCCACTCCCATTTCCACACCTTGAATCCTGGATCTGTGAATTTTGCCTATGAGAAAAACAATACCATATATTGGACACTAATTCAGAGCATACACAGTCTTCTGGAAAACCTTGCCCCAGCCCTATGAGGTATTGTCACCTAGGTTGGCACTGTAACTGAGTTTTCAAAAGGCCATCGCATCATTTTGTCAAGAAAGATGCTTCAAGATGATGAAGAACATGGGAAGACCATTAAATTCCTTGAGCATGGGCCCAGTGCCACAGTTTTGCTGTGAGGTGAGTTCCTTGATTGGAAGCATGCTCTGTGGAAAACTGTGACTATGGATAAGCCATTTTGTAAGTCCATGGATGGTAGTTTTGGCATAAGGATTATCCTTAGGGAAGGCAAATTATCTCAAGTAAATTTCTATTCCAGTAAGAACAAAATGCTGCACCTTCCATGATGGAAGGATCAAATATAATCAACTGGCCATCAGGTTGCAGGCTGAAATCCCTGAGGAATAGTGCTAATAGGGATCTTAGTGTTGGTCTATGCTGCTGGTAGTCTGGGCATTCAATGTGTGGCTATAGCCAAGTCAGCCTTGTGAATGGAAATCTGTGTGGCTGGTTCCGTGCATAACTTCCGCCACTGACAACATTGCCACTTTGTTCACGAGCACATTGGGTGAGAACAAGGGTGGTTGGAGAAACAGGTTGACTGATATCCACTATCTGGCTTATCCTATTCACTTGATTATTAAAATCTTCTTCTGCAATGTCTCTCTTTGGTAAGTAAGCATTCACAAGGAACACATGGCCGTTCAGAGAGATCTGTCCACATACCTCTTCCACGTATTTCCTTGTTACCAATTTTCCAATTATGTTCCTTCCAAGGCCCCAAGCAGCCAGTCAAATCATTGACCACAGCTCATGAATCACTATATAATTGTACATCTAGCCATTTCTTTCTCTAAGCAAAATGAAGATCCAGGTGTACTGCTCAGAGTTCTGCACATCAGAAGAATTTCCCTTCACTGCTGTACTTTAGGGATGTCTCAGAGAGAGATGTAGTGCTATAGCTGTCTACTCTTGGGTGGTGCATACATACCATACAGAACCATGAGTAAACATGGCTTGACTTTTCCTTTGTCAACTGAATATAGGGAACTCCCCATGAGGCCACTGGTTCAGGCTAGGAGAGAGAGACCATATATCAGGAGTGGAAACCAGATATTTAGACCGCTTCACATAACTTATTTGTGCTCAGGCCAGGTCACATATCAATGATGGAGTGTTTCTGCACACACACTCTTGGTGTGTCAGATAACATCCTGTTCATGATGAACGGCTCAGGTTGCATGTGCTGGCCATGGTTAAGCATTCAGTCTCTGATCAGGGCAGTATCAAGCCAAATACTGTTTCTCAAAAGGAGCATATTTATCTGCAGAGCATGGCAGGAGTTTGCCTTGCAGTGTTACAGTCTCCACTGAGATTCATGTATAGGAACCTGCCAAAAGCTCTGAACAGCATCCCTCTCTGCCACTGACACTTTAAGCACCGTTGGATTTGCTGAATCATATGGCCCAAGTGGCAAAACAGAACAGCTTGATGGCAGCCTGGACCTGTAACAGAGCCTTTCTTGTTCTGGGCCTCACAGGAGGCAAGCAGCTTTTTAGGGCACTCAAAAATAGGCTAGAGTAGTGCATTCAAATGAGGAATATCTTGCATTCATAATCCAAAGACTCAATCAAAATAAATAAATAAATTTATTTATTTATTTATTTATTTTTGCTGTAAATGATACCATTAAGTAAGTGAAAAGACATCCTATAGACTAGGAGAAATATTTGCAAATTATATATCTAATTAGGGACTGATGTCCATTATACAGAGAGAACTCTACAACTGAATAACAAATAGAAATAGATAATAACTGAATAATAAAAAGCCAAATAATGCAATTGAAAAATGGGCAAAGAGTTTGAGTAGTCATATCTACAAAGAATATTACAAATAGCTGATGGGGACATGCACATAAAAGATACTCAAAATCATTAGTCACTAGGGAAATGCAAATCAAATTATGATGTGTTACCATTTTATACCCAATAGGATAACCGTAATACCAAAACAGGAGATAGATAATCAATGAGAATGTGGAGAATTTGGAACCTCATAGTCTTCTGGTAAGATTGTAAAATGATGTGGCTACTTTGGAAAACAGTGTGGACTTCCTCAAAATGCTAAATAATAGAATTACTATATAACTCAGCAATTCCACTCCTAGGTATACACCCAAGTTAAATAAAAAAAAATCAAACAAAACCTTTTGCCATATTTAATCAAGTTCAAAT
>NW_026057585.1:16515749-16638221 GCF_023721935.1 Panthera uncia | reverse complement strand
TTCGGCTCAGGTCATGATCTCATGGTTTTGAAATCAAGCCCTGAATTGGGCTTTGTGCTGACAGTGGGGAGCCTGTTTGGTATTCTTTCTCTCTCTTTCCTTCTCTCTCTGTTCTTCCTCTGCTAATGTGTGCTCATGCTCTCTCTCTCTCTCTCTCTCTCTCTCAAAATAAATAAATAAAAACATTAAAAAAGAAAAATAAAATGCCTTTCAGATAGGAGCTAACATGGTAGTGGAGTAGGAGGACCCTAGGCTTGACCAGTGTCCCTTGAACACAACGAGATAACTATCAAATCATTCTAAATACCCCAGAAATACACCTAATGACTGACAGAACAAACCACAACTAGAGGGAGAGAAGAGGTAATGAGGAGGAAGGTAGGAAGTGCAGAGATGTGGTTTGGAGGAGAAGTGTATGGATGGCAGGTGCTGTGAAGGGGAAGGAGCCATGGTCATGGAGAAAGGTGAGAGAGAGAGAGAGAGAGAGAGAGAGAGAGAGGAGCGCACAGGGGAATGCACAAGGAGAATACTTCTCCAAAGCTGTTGGCTGGGAAAATAAGAGGGAGTTGATTTTCAGAAGTTCTTGCCACCAGCAGGGCTTAAAGCCTTGAATTTGAAAGGTCAGCAGGCTTGGCTGGGAATGAGTCCTGAGGGTGCTGCCCTACTCCTGGGCAGAAGACAGGCAAACAACCCCGGGGAATGATGGCATGAAAACAGTGATCTCAAGAGTGTCTGCAGCACACATTAGGGAGATTATTCACATTTCTTGGAGTGTGTCCCTGAGGGGTAGCGTTCATGGAGACCCCCTTCTGGGGACAAAGAGCTGCAGGTGCTATTTCCCTTCCCCCAGCCCCTCAGCATAAAAACACAGAGCCAACTGCAGAAAGCAGCTCAGCCTTCATACTGGCCGCTAAACTTGTTTATACCAAGTCCCACACCTCTGCAATCTGCCACCACTGCTCCTCTTGGTCAAGGCTGCTGAAGTTCCAGCACAGTGAGACTCTGCTCCAGATGACTAGTGCAGGCCCCTGTCCACAGCACGTCCCTAAATCCTCGAATTTTAATGTTTATTTATTTTTGAGACAGAGAGAGACAGAGCATGAACGGGGGAGGGTCAGAGAGAGAGGGAGACACAGAATCTGAAACAGGCTCCAGGCTCTGAGCTGTCAGCACAGAGCCCGACACGAGGCTCGAACTCACAGACCGTGAGATCATGACTTGAGCCGAAGTCGGACGCTTAACCGACTGAGCCACCCAGGCACCCCTAAATCCTCGAGTTTTAAAAGTCAGTAGGCTTGGCTGGGATAGAGCCCTGAAGGCACTGTACTGCTCCTGGAGAGAAGGCAGGCAACAACCAGGAGGCAGGCCACAGCTACTTTTTACTAGATATGTGTCTCTGTAGGCAAGGGCAACAAAAACAAAAATAAACCATTGGGACATCATCAAAAGCAGAAGCTTCTGCACAGTGAAGGAAACTATCAACAAATCTAAAAGTCAACCTACAGAATGGGGAAAGATATTTGCAAATGACATATCAGATCAAGGGTTAGTATCCAAAATCTATGAAGAATTCATACAACTCAACAGCAAAAAAAACAAATAATCCAGTTAAGAAATGGGCAGAAGGCATGAATAGACATTTGTTCAAAGAAGACATCCAGATGGCCAACAGACACATGAAAACCTAGTCAACATCACTCATCGTGATGAAATACTACCTCACACCTGTCAGAATGGCTAAAATTAACAACACAGGATACAACAGATGTTGGTGAAGATGTGGAGAAAGGGGAACCCTCTGACACTGTTGGTAGGAATGCAAACTGGTACAGTCATTGTGGAAAACAGTATGGAGGTTCCTCAAAAATTTAAAAATAGAACAACCCTGCTAGGTATTTATTTATCCAAAAGATACAAAAATACTAATTTGAGGGGATACATGCACCCCGATGTTTATAGCAGCATTATCAACAACAGCCACACCACAGAAAGAGCCCAAATATCCATCAACTAATAAATGGATAAAGATGTGGTGTATATATACAATGGAATATTAATCATAAGAAAGAATGGAATCTTGCCATTTGCAACAGCTTGGAGCTAGAGAGTATTATGCTAAGTGAAATGAGTCAAAGACAAATATCATATGATTTCACTCATGTGAAATTTAAGAAACAAAGCAAATGCTCACAGGGGGAAAAAAGAGAGACAAACCACGAAACAAACTTTAAAAAAAAAACCTTATTTATTCATTTTGAGAGACAGAGAGACCATGAGTGGGGGAGAGGCAGAAAGAGAGGGAGAGGGAGAGAATCCTAAGCAGGCTCCACACTGTCAGAGTGGAGCACATTGTGGGGCTGAACATACAAACGCGAGATCATGACCTGAGACGAAATCAAGAGTCAGACACTTAACTGACTGAGACACCCAGATGTCCTAAGAAACAGAGTCTTCACAATAGAGGACCTCGGGATGGTTACCCGAGGTGCGGTTGGTTGGGAAAATGGGTTAAAGAGAGGATGGGGGGGCGGATTAAGGAGTGCTCTTGTGATGAGCACCCAGTGATGTTTGGAAGTGCTGAATCACTAAATTGTACATCTGAAACTAATATTACACTGTATGTTAATGAACTGGAATTTAAATAAAAAATATATAATATAAATATAAAAATATAAAACATCTTTCACTATCAATTTTTTGTCTTATCAGTGGCACCAAGTATTGTCCTTTTTTAAAGTATTGTCCTTTGAATAAAAAAAAAAAACAACTGTTTCTCTGATGCAGGTTCTCCTTAATTTATGCAAAGTCACTGTTAACGGGTACAGAGTTCTGCATATCATCCATTCCCTCTTGTCTGAGGGTCTTAATTAATCCATCCAGTCTTCCATAGATCCCCAAGATATTTTACAGCCACCATGTGTCCACCCAACCTAGATGTTGGAGACATGATGGTAAATAAAGTGGCAATTGCCTTTTCTTCATATAATGATGCATTCTGTGTTCCCGAAACTGAGTGAAGTGAATTGTCTCTATTAGGGAATTGGGAGCTAGGAGAGCCAACCTTGAATCTTAGATAGGCAGCTTCCAAATTGAAAAAACAGGGCTTCATTTTTATTTTATTTTACTATTTCTCTTTTTAATCTTGTAGGTTTTCTGATAACATTCAAGAGCTTGAGGATTTGATCCCTATTTGTCCTTATTTACAAGGAAGGAATCATCAAAGTAATTACCCAATGGCTATATTTCCTAAAACCATATGTCGATTCCTCTGTCAGTAACATTAATGTCATGGACTGGATGAACTATTTTAAATTTGTCAAAATTTAGAGCTCAGACTCCACAGCAGGTCACATATTTCACTGGTGTGGTATTTGAATCTCATATCTCAGCCTTCTTGAAATTGTTCAGCTTCTGTCCCTCAAGCATCAAATTTAAGACAGATGCTAAGGAGCTTCAAATGCTTCAGTAGTGTAATGTCTTCCACTATCTGTTCCCTTCCATACACACAAACACTGCTTCTAATTACTGGGTAACATTTGATCTAAGATGTTTTGTTTTCTACCAGTTCTTCTATATATAATTGCTTGACCTATTTTTTTTTAACTTGGGATTTATTCATATGCAATGTTAGTTCTATGATTCACTCAGTTATATGTGATTTTTTTTTCCTAGCAAGAAATACATTTCTTTTTATGAAGTTGCTTATGACATTATTTCCATGCCAAAATTAATGATATTGAGCTTGTGTAATGTACTAATTTTTTTTAAAGGAATGAAATCCTGGCAGCTGTGCTAATCCAGGAGACCATCACTCCACAGCATGACATAATTTCCAGCTCAGCAATCTGAGGCTTGTTAAGATCATCAGAAATTGAAACTGAAATAATTTATTTTATTTGACATTGATAGATTGAAATTAAAATATAAATGAATTAGACATGTTATAGATAATTAGTTTTCAAAACTCCACTTAACTTAGGTGTCAGACTTTGGAGTACAAATTTCATTTCAAAGATTATTTTCTGACTTTCCATGACAAACAGATGGTCCCCACTCAGAGAGAGAGGAAAAGAAAAAAAAATAAACTTTGTAAATTTTTAAAACAGCATAGAGCCAATTTGAAAATATCTTTTAGCCTACATTTAAATAAATAATGAGCCAATGTCAGTTAAATATGTCTGACTTCCAAACCATGATGGCCCAACAGTGCTACAGGGGCCTTCATAAATTTGAGCTGTCATCTGGGATATAGGATCTCAAACACATTTTAAGTAAAACAACGACTTAAATTAAGACTTTTGGCAATGATTCAAAATACTATAATTATCCAGTAATCTTCAAGAATATTCACAGATGGAATCAACATATTTAAAATGCTCAGTTACTATTCTAATCATTTACAATTATATGAGATGTATTTTGAAGTAAGTGAAAGTGTGGTATAATACTTCTGTATCAAGATTTCTACAGATCAACTTTATTATGTATACCAATAGGATGAAAGCAAATGAGATGATAGCACTCAGTTGTCTTCTTCCTCCTAAAATATGTAAAATCTCCATGAGCATCAAACCAGAATGTTATCAGGCACTTACAATGGAATGTTTTTGTATACTTACACATTTATAGAACACTGGTCCTCAATTTAATATTTGAAACTTTAAAAAATATGTAAGAATGACAATCATCATAAAATTCAGATCTATTTATTCTTGTTTGAGCTCTTGGGAGTGGTTTGGTTGTTTAAAAAATATTCACAGAGTATTCTAATGAATTGAGAGAATTTAGAATCAATTTTATAATTAATTATATTTAAATACTTTTTTCTTCTCCATTCGGTTTGTCAACTTAGATCTAAAAAATATACTGTCCTCCAAAATAACTTTGGTAGAAATTAGATAAAGATCTCTAAGCAAAAGTAATAATAACACATGTCCAGGAAATTTAAAAATAAAAATTGAAATCTATTGTGTCTAAATTAAAATAATATAAAAAGGAAAGAAGTTGTAGTTAAACATGCTGGAAGTAGTATTTGCATTTATTTTTACTCCTTCCTGAAACCAACAAGCAGTAAAGAGAATAAAACAAAAGATGCATAAGCATAAATTGTAATTTTGAAAATTAGGTAAGAAATCCTGAATGATTTGTGTTTTAGCTTTCTCCATTTGGTTAAATACTACCAAGAGACAAACCAACAAAAGCAGAGTAATTTACAATACAGTTTCTCACAAGGACTGAGAGGCCAAGGTTTTGGTGGAGCTGAAATCAGAAGGTGTTGAGTAAAATATTTAAAGAGTGCATAGTGAAACTCCCTGATTCTATTCCTCTACCTGCACAGCCAGCAAATGATTCTCTCAGACCTGGGCAGAAGACAGTTTTAACTATGTGGAAAAACCAATAGAGATTATCTCTAAAATTAGCTGTGAGCTGATGTGACTCATTGAGATGCAATGAATATTTGGACATTACAGAATGAGATACAAGCTACTAGATTACCACCAACTTTTCTCATCACCCCATTCCTTGTCCTATCAAGATACTGGATACTTTTCTCTGGGGTGAGTTTCTGAATCAGAAGGAAATGTCTATTGATGTTTGGAATTCCCAGAAGAAACAGCCTGATTCTTGCCTCAACATTAATCCAAATACCCAGCAGGTCACCAGCTCCATCAATGTATGAGAATGTCTTCTCATATTAAATTGATTTGTTAATAAATATAGGGAGATAATCAATCATCTAATATTTGAAAGGCAGTTTTAACATGAAAGAGAAAGAACACAATATATACAGAAGAAAAATAAATTGGACGTGAAACAAAAATGCAAGAAGCAGAAAAAATATAAAAAAGAACTAAAATCGCTACTGTTAATATGTGGAGATAATGAAAATAACTTACATTCGCGAGTCAAAGATAAAATTCCCCCTAAAAAAGTGAAATTCAAAAGAGCAAACTTTCGAAAATTAACAATATTATTACTCTAATAAAAATTGAAAGAAATGTTATATAATACAGTTTAGGACATACAGGAGAAAGTAGATAGACGAGCAGTATTATAAAACAAGAGAAGATAGTAGGTGAAATTACATCAAAGTGCAGGACACTTAAGATGGAACTTATATGTATACCAGAAATAGAGAACAAAGAAAATATGAAATTTCTAAGAAAAATTTCTAAGATATTAAATAACAGAATTTTCCTAGAAGGGTCCAATAAAAGCTCAACAGAGTTAATGAACAAAGAATCACACCACGACACATCAATGTGATACTGCAGAAAACTTTAAAATAAGTGATAAACTTAAAAAGTTCCAGTGGGGGGAAATAAAAAATAAAATACAGTCACATAAAGAGCACTGGGAATCAAAATAGCATTGCATGTATATAGCAAGCAAGCAAACAAACAAACAAAAACAAATGAACAAAAACAAAACAAAATGTTTTATATGTGATGCAGCATAGAGAATAGTTTGGACATAATTATCAGGGACAAGAATACTTTTAATAGTTGGAAGTAGCAAAGAATGCTGAACAGATGCAACAGTCACCCATTCTATTTGCCTGCCCAATACTCTCTCAAATAACTTCTTCAACCCTATCTCATGTGATTTTTTAATCACATTGTTATGAATCATTGAAGCCTTAATCAGTCATGCCAAATACATGTCCATAAGAGTGGAAAGAATGACCAAACATGGCACCAAGTTCCCTGTAGTCTAGAGAGAAATGATTTTTTTTCTATGACATTTGATAGAGGCATGGTACTGTCATTCTTCTGGGATCAAAAGCTTTAAGGCTAATACATTGTGGATATATTGTAGCTACCTTTAATTAGCCAGAATAACAAGTCAGCTAAAGTAAGAAAAATGGCATTAGTAATAAAAGAAAACACAGTGGAGCAATGACAAAAGGTGGCTGGAGGAATACAGAACACTAGCAAAAATGAATGACCCGCTGCATGTAGCTAGGTAGGAGGCAGATGATCCCCAGCACCATATATATGGAGCTAACATATTTCCATTTTGTATAAAATATCTTAAATTTGATAATTCTCATTTGCAATTGTTATTGAATCCAATTTATCTGTGAAAAAGTTTGTTTTTTTCAATGTGGAGAAAGGATTAGAGAAAAGTCATTTCTGTTGTTAATAAGTTTCAATGCTAATTGATAGTGGAGAAACAATTGTGTGTGTGTGTGTGTGTGTGTGTGTGTGTGTGTGTGTGTGTGTTAATAATCTTAGTGTCAAATTTGGGATCAAACAATATTTTTTAAAATGCTCAAGTTTTAGGGGCACCTGAGTGGCTCAGATGGTTAAGCGTCCAAATCGATTTCAGTTCAAGTCATGATCACACAGTTAGTGAGTTGGAGCCCCCCTGTTGGGCTCTGCACTGATGGTATGGAGCTTGCTTGGATTCTCTATCCCTCTCTCTCCTTTTTCTCTCTCCTTTCTCTCTGTCCCTCCCCCATTCACAGTCTGTGTGCTCTCTCTCTCTCTCTCTCAAAATGAATACACTTTAAAATATAAAATAAAATATTTAAATTTTAGTAACATGAAAAAAAATTCTGGAAAGAGGACTTTTACTTACATGTATGAAGAAGAGGCCATTTTAGAACAATTTAAAAAGACATAAACTTAAGAGACAATACAGTGATGTTGAAACATCAAGTATTAGAATCTAAGATTCTGGAGGATAAAGAGTTGCAGCAATGTGAAGAGAATGCAGTTGTGTTTTCCTTGATGACCTAAGATAATTATGGACACAGAGCAAGAGCATGGGTATCTGGGCTTTGGTCTGGCTGGCAAGGGGCTACTTTTGGGAGGTGGAAAAACTGCAGATTGCTTTTGAAAAGCAGAGCTTTGTTGCTAGCAGTCTCAGCATGCAACAGAGACAAGGATTATAGGTTGGAATGTGCCAGGAGGATGGCAAATGTCAACAAATCAGGATCTCAGCTTTTAATCCCTGGAGAGCTACAATTTAGGTAAGCAGAAATTTAGTAAAACTGCAAACCACACTCAATTTAGCTCAGTCTCTAATTGAATTACAGTTATTATCCCCCACTCTAGCTGTCTAGCAGAGGAAAGGGTGAACCTCTCTAGAGAAAGATCATAACCAGCCTCTATAATTTATTAGGTATTCAGAATTCAAACAAAAATTACTAAGTATGTCAAAAGATTGGAAAATATTATTCAAAATTAAGTCTTAAAAATTTAAACAAAAAATAGTAATAGACTTATGGGTGACCCTGATACTAGATTTGATACTTAAAGACCTTGAAATAACTGATTGATTTGTTCAAGAAAATAAAGAAAAATTGGAGAAAAGGTAAATTAGGATTGGAGATATTCATCACCAGTGAACTTTACAAAAATAAAACAATAACACTAACAGGAAAAACAATAACAATTCTGAATAGGTACATAGCTGTTAGCATAGACTCAAAAGATACAAAGCAAAAGTAGACACAGTTAATGAAAGAGACAAATCAATAATTACAGTGGAAACTTACACACACCTCTTTCAGTAACTGAAAAAAAAAAGCAGAAAAAGCAAGGATATAGAAGTTCTAAAAAACATAATTAACAAGTTTGGCCTCCTTTTATGTACAGAACACAGAAATCACAGACTACACATTCTTTGAACTTGCACATGGTATGTTCCCCAAATTTAAGTGCCTCAAAAAACTTCCAAGAATTGAAATAATGTAGATGACTTCCAGTTGCCAAAATGGAAGGAGCTTTATAAAAATTAATATAAATAATTTAGAAAACCGCCAGGCTTTAGAAATTAAGAAATAAAAACAATCATATTAGAAAATGTTTTTAACCGAGCAATCCTTAAAACAGTAAATGTCAAAACATTAGGATTGAATCTAAAATTGAGCTTACAGAGACAGTTAAACTGTGAAATAAAAATATTTGAAAATTATAAATTAGAAAAGTAGATAATGAATTAATGATATAAGTAAATATCTTAGGAAGTTAGAAACATTAGTTAAAAGCAAATGATGTAAAAAGAAGCAATAAAACAAAAGCAAATATTAATGAATTAACAAAATTGTATAAGAATCCACAAACCTACAATGTTTAAAATAATTTATATTTGAATTATCCAATCTCTTTTCTTTGTTCCCACTGTCCCATGTATTTTTGCCACTTCTTGCAGTTGCTTTCCTACTGTCTATTCAATTTTCAGTCTCTCTATAGTCATTTAAGCAACCATCTATAGTAAATTATTTCTTTTAAAATAACACATAGTGTCTCTATTTTCCTGGATGGACAATGATTGATACAGAAGAAAATCCAAAAGCACTTATAGACAAAGTATTAATATTATTATGTGCTTAGAAAGGTCATCAGACACAAGGTCAACATTAGAAAATTGAGCGCACTTCATAAATCAGCAAGAAGCTAAACAGTAACATTATAAAGTTGATATCATCTACAGTATCATTAAAAACACCAAACAACTGGAGATATAGACTACAAAATATGAGTTACCTTCTATGCTGAAAGCTACAGAAAATTTTTGAGAGAAATAAAGTAGGGCTAAATAAAAGGAGACCTATATATACCATGTTCAAGCATCAAAATACTCAATATTATACACATTCAATTCTCTCTAAATTTATCCGTAGAATCAATGAGGTGGCAATCAAAACTCCAGAGGAATATTCTTGTATAAGCTAAAAAGCTCATTTAAAAACTAATTCCAAAATAGCAAGGGGCTAGGATACTTAAGGCAATGTATAATGAGAAGAAAACATTTAGATGACTCATTCTATCAGAAATCAAGGCTGTTTAGGAAGTTTTAGCAATTAATAAAGAGAAATAATACACTAAAAATATATATATTGGAACAAAACAGATGATCTGGAAATAGACCAGTGCATACGGTCCTCCAATTTATGAAAAAGGTATTACTGTAGTGCAATAAAGAAAAAAAATTCTTCAATAAATGATTCTGGGTCAGCTGTATATCAATTAAGAAGAAATTAATCTCTTTTTCCCTTTTCACAAACATATAAACATTGATTCCAGGAGGATTAATTGTTGGTCATAATAAACTTTAGAGAAGAAAAAGAGGTAAATAAATAAGATGTCTAACACTTTATACTAATCTAGGGACACTACTAAATACTGAAAATCAATTCAGAGATAGAGAAAAGATATTTACAACACATATATTCAAAAGAGTACTCCTATCTAGAATAAAGAATTTCTAGAAGTTAATATGAAAAAGGTAGGCAATTTATTAGAAAAAAAGACATAACTCTTAAATGATAGTCCAAAAATATGAATTCAAATTGCAAATCAACATGTAAATATTCATTACTCTTCAGAAAAATGCAAATTCAATCACAAGAAAATACCAATGGACACATACAAATGTCTAATAGTAAAGTGCCCAAGAAAAGCAAATTTTGACAAAGGTGTGAGGCATGCTTGAAAAATTTTGTAATTTTAATACTTGGCAGGTAAGACAAATGTACATTGGTACAACCACTAGGAACCTCTCTGGTCTATTTGCTATTCAGCTATCTATTAACTATGAAAAATAAATATTAATACATTCTATGATCCAACAATTCCACCTCTAAGTGGATTATAACTAAATTTATTATAACCAAAATAAATGCACATTATTGCCCATCAAAAGACACATGCATGGATTTTATAGCAGCATTATACAAAAGAGCCAAAAACTAGCAACAACCCAATTGTTCACCAACAGAAGGATGAATAATAAATTGTGGCGCATTTAAATAATCGAATATACTATAGCACTGAGAATTGAACAATCTAGGATTACATGCAATAATATGGATAAATCTTACAAATACAATATTGAATTAATATACCTATTCTAATATATGATTTTATTTGTCCACAATTCAATTCAAAAACAGACAAAAGTAATATAAAGACGTACATTTATGATTCTTTCATGACTAGTAAAAGGGAGGGAGCACAAGAGCATATTTTGAATCGCTGGAAACCTCTGCTTCTTTATCTGTGAGGTGGTTATATGGATGTATTTACTTGGTGAAACGTCTATGCACAACTATGCACTTTGTATTCTTTCAGTACATATGCTACACTTCAATGAAAAAATGTAAATTTAAAAAGTAGTAATTTTGCTTTAGATTAAGATAGATCAGACTAATCCTCCCACCAAACATGACTAGAAGAACTGCATGAAATTATTTGAGAAGCATCATGCATGTTGGGCAGAAATTAAAATGCCACCATTTCAAATAAATAAGAAAGCTCCGGGAAGAGAGTTTGACCTCTGTGCTGAGCTTCACCTCAAGGCATCTGCAAATTTTTTAAGTTTTACAGGGCTGATCTGTAAATAATCAAATGGGGAGTACAGAAAATGCCCTAAGAGAATATGAGAAATAGTTTTTAAAAAACATCTAGCATTCCTGAATTCTTGAAGGGGAGAAAGAAATAGAAAGAAAAAAGTAATATTTGAAGAGATATTATTTGCCACAAGTTTTCTAAAAATGACTTAAAATCACACAACACAGATTCAAAAAGTTACGTGAATACCAGACAAGGTAAAATAGAACAAAGCACACAAAAATATTTCTGCAAATCATGTGAAATTCTTGATAAAAGAACAAATTTAAACAACAAAACAAAATAGAATAAAACAAGAAAAATTTTAAAAGCAACCAAAGGAAAAAAAATACATTGCTTTCCAAGGATTATCTGTAATACTAATAGCTAAATTTACACACACACACACACACACACACACACACACACACAACAATAACAAACAAAACTTGAGATATTCGGTGTGTTAAGTTTTAAAGTTGTAATATTAAAGCTTGTAGAAGATAACAAAGAGGTAATTAAAGAAAACCTTTAAATAGGCAAAAGATTCTTAAACACAACACAAAACACCAATAACCATAAAGGAAAGATTGATAATTAAAGTATATTAAAATGATGAACAACCACTCATCAAAAGATACCATTTAGAAGATACTATCATATGTATATCAAACAAAAAACTCATATCCACTCATATCAACAATATATAAAGAGTATCGCATTAGATTCCTAGGGATGCTGTAATAAATTAGCACAAACTGGGTGTCTTAAAAAAGAAAAAAGTATTACCTCGCAGTTATGGAGGGCAAAACTCCAAAATCAAGATCTCTTCAGGATCCCATTCCCATTTCAGGGTCTACGGGAGTATCATTCCCTGCCTCTTGCAGCTTCTGGTGGCTCTGGGCATTCCCTGGTTCTCTTGGCTTGTGGCCACATTACTCCAATCTCTGCTTCTGTCTTTACTTTGTGTTTTCTTCCCTTTGTCTTAAATCTTCCTCTGCCTTTCCAATACAAGGACACTTGTCCCTGTATTTAGGACTCATGTGGATAATCCAGAAATATCTGCACATCTTAAAGTCCTTCACTTAATCACATCTGCACAGACCTTTTTATTCCAAATAAGGTAACATTAACACATTCCACGGATTTGATGCAACTATCTTTTAGCAGGCTATATTTGAAAAAAGAAACAGTAAACGCTTACAAAATCTTGAACACATAGATTCAAGATTCAAAATCTTGAATCATCTCCAAATGACCAATTCTCTTTGCTTGAGCTCTCCCATAAAAGAAAACAAACAAACAAACAAACAAACAATCAAACAAGCAAACAAACAAAATGGCTGTGTAAGTAGTTTCTTTTAGGAAAGCAAAGGAATATGATTAGGGCCCTGGAAAGTGTGACACAGGAAAGGAAGAGTAAGGCATGTTATTGAGTCTGTTACTGCTATGACAAATTTGGGAACAATTCTCTGGGGACTTTGTGAGAACTCAGGTAGATTATACCTCAACATTGTCTGTCCAAATAAAGGGAGAAAAAAAAATTCTTCTTTGGGGTCTCTGGGTGGGTCAGTTGGTTAAACATTGGACTCTTGATTTTGGTTCAGGTCATGATCTCACAGTTGTGAGATCCATCCTGTGTCGAGCTCCACGCTGAGACTGGAGCCTGATTGGGATTCTCTGTCTCCCTGTCTATCTGCCTCTCCCCTATCACACTCTCTTTCTCCTTTGTCTCAAAATAAATAAATAAACATTAAAAAAAAAGCTTCTATTAACTCATCTCCTGCTATTGGGTCAATAGCTTGGTCCATATGCTTCTGACTCCATTACACATGCTATCAGAATGGCTGATAGGTTCTGTTAGGCATCTCCCCCGTACCCCATGTCCATGACCGGAAACAAAAATACAGGAAGCAGTTGAAGCACTGTACTATCAGATTAAACCAGCAAGCATCTGCTTTTCATGACAATAACTGAAATGGAATGATGGGCTCGAGTTAGGTAAGGTGGGACCGTGCACAGGTATAAGAGGGTCAAACTTACAAGTAAATTATAAAAGCCATTTCAACATCTTTGTAGTCAGGAAAATTCAAGTTACATCTTGATTAAGATGCAGTGGGGTGCCTGGCTGGCTCAGTTGGAAGAGCATGTGATTCTTGATCTCAAGATTGTGAATTCAAGCCCCATGTTAGGTGTAGAAATTATTTTAAAAAAATAAAACTTAAGAAAAAGACATAGGACAGTGAAATTCTCAGTTTCATGGTAGGAGTAAAAATGGGTATAGTCACTTTCCAAAATGCTTTGACTGTGTCCATTAAAGCTGAATTATGTATACTCTATGACACTGAAGGTCCACTCCCCTGTATACAGCTAACAGGAATGCAAGCATAAATGTGCCAAAAGATATCCATGCGCATATTCATAATGGCATCATTAGTAATAGGAAAGCACTCACTGTGCAAATGTGCATTGTATCAGAATAGATAATTGTGACTTATTAATATAGTGAATATCAATAGGGTGATCAATTAGAACTATAAAACAAAAACTTGACTTAAACAAAAAACTACATCTAGGGGCGCCTGGGTGGCTCAGTCAGTTGAGCGTCCAACTTTGGCTGAGGTCATGATCTCATGGTTCGTGAGTTTGAGCCCCACATCAGGCTCATCACAGAGCCTGCTTCAGATGCTCTCTCCCCCTCTCTCTCTGCCCCTCTCCTGCTCACTCTCTCTCTCTCTCAAAAACGAATAAACATTAAGAGAAACTACATCTATGCACAATAATATGTTGAGCAAAATAAACTAGACAAAAGAGAGCAGGTATCATATAAATTTATTTTAAAAAGTTTAAAAAAAGGTAGCACTAACATAATGGTAAAAGTCAACATAGTAGTTACCCTTGTGAGGCCAATTACTGGGATAGAACACAAGTGGAGCTTTTAAAACAGTACTATTTTATGTCTCATTCTATATCATCGTTACACAGAATGTTCACTTTGTGGAGATGTATTCAGCTACAGATGGATCTGTACACTTCTCAAGATACATGTTATACTTCAATAAGATTTATTCCTTAAAATTACAAAATATATTTTTTTCATACTGTACAAATCAGGTTATATGAAAACCATAAAGAAAATAAGACAAATATTCCATCATTCAAATAACATTTATCTGCCTCTGATATTTTACCTAGCATATACGGGCGGCTGTGATTTGCATAGCCTGTTTGTGACTAACAGTTTTCTCTCTCTGCTCAGTGGAGTTCCATAATTAGGCAGTGGTGATTGCCAGCCCTTGGCATGTTATGTGAAGAGGAGACAAGCTCCCAGCATGCTCATGGAGACAACCTGCGAAGTTGAAGTGGCTCATCTTGGATCTTATCTCTTCCACATAGGGTGTCAGTCAGAAATAGGTATAGTCAGTTACTGACTTATTTTTAAGCTTTGTTGGGGCACTGGGCATCCCGTTCCTATTACACCTTAATAACTGCTATGTTTAAGTATTTGTTTTTATTTGTTTGTGTTCTAACTATACTTTGGACTCTCTGTGGTTTCCTTTATCACCATTTTCCAGTTATCCATTTAATATTTTATATTTAAGTTTTATTAGTCCTAGACATCCCATCATGTAGCACAGTGCCCAGTGTATGTGTACATGCACTTTGGATTTTGGTTTTAAGGGTATCCTTAGGGGAGAAGGCATGAAATCTGAGTCCAAAATATTTAGCAAGCTACCTCCTTTCTCTATAAAACTTCGCTCTACCATCCAAGACTAGAGACACTATTGAAATCCTAGTTTATTAATTGCTGGCACTTTTATCACAAAGTGCCAGTCTTGGTAAGCTGAGGCTACAAATAAGCATCAAGTACTCTATTTATGCAGGCCACCAATCCTGAAACTTCAATGCATATTAAAATCATCAGGGGGGTTTGTTAAAACACAGAGTCCTAGGTCCCACACGCAGACTAAGTGCTTTTGTGGATCTGAGATGAAACTGGAGAATTTATTTTTCCAAGTTTATAGGTGATTGGCGGTGCTGCTGGTCAGGGGTCCATGCTAGAGAGCCACTGTGGACTCAAGGGGATCTAATCGTTAGCCCCCTTACCTGCTTCCCACCCTTGTTTCAGATATCTCTATAGATAGCTGCTGTTCATGATTGTTCAGTCAACTTTGTCGCCCCTGAATTTTTTTTCTAGTAATAGCAATTTTTACCTCCTTCACACTTACTTCATGGATCTGCTATTAGTGATTAGAATAAAATTCTGCCCTTACCACAGGTATAAGCATATGAATCCAAATGAAATAATAATCCCAGACAAAAGATTAGGACAGTGTGGTTATGTGACTCAGGCAAGTTCAATTAACATAGATGCATGCATATATAAATATAGGAGTAGATAGATGGATTGACAGATATACAGGTCAATGTCAGTCTTCTGTTCAAAATTCTCTAGTAGCTCTCCTTTTTACTCAGAATCGAAAATTAATATGCTCTAAATGGCCTACAAGTCCCTAAACTGTCCATATTCTGCAACCCTCTACTCTGTACTGGCAGCATTTCATACCCCTCTCTGTCTTTTGGTCCCGTTCCAGTTCTGATGGCCTCTTCCAGTGCCCACTTTTTTGGACCAGGAGATCTCTTCACTGCTGCTGCCTTCCCATGATTCTCCTCCTGGCACAGGCACCAACTGCTCAGTCTGGCCTACCTTCATTATTGGACTTAACCTTCTTGTTCTCCCTGGCCCGAGCCATCCTCCTCCCTGCTTTTTTGCCATCACCTTCAAATATACTATTAAATACACAACTTGTTTGGTGAATATTTTACCTCTTGCCATGTTTGTTCATTTTATTCTAAAAGCGATGACTTTTGTTCATTTTATTCACTGCTACGTCCTCAGCACCAATGAAAGACAGGGGGTCTTAACAGTATTCAATAAATATTTGTTAAATTGCTTTTTGTATGTATAGACATATAAATAATTAAACATGGATCACACTAGAGCTTATTTCGATCAAGTATGCCAAGTTTTCCTTTAGCTGGATTTTGCTGAAGAGAATCAATCTGAAGTAAAAGTGAGAGAGTCGCTAGCCTTCCAATAAATGACTCTTTACTATAAATGTTTATTCTAAAATTACTCCTTTAAAATCTTCTAGCTTGTATGGTTGAAGTCATTACAAACTCTATTGTCCACTAATAAAGATAACAACTGGAGCACCTGCATACATTTCTCTATCTCCACTCTCCCGGCAGATTTCTCTAGGTTTTGTTACTTAAGTTAGTTTATATTTTAAATATTAATATTTATATTCTTATATTTAGCCATGGTTATTTTTATATTAAAATGGATTAACCACCAACTGTTTTACCAAAAAGTCTCTATACTGGCTGAAATTCAAAATAAGTAGCTTCCCCCCCACCCCACCCCAGGGATAGCACATGTGTGAATGCTTGAGAATATATATTATTACCCAGTGTGCCTCTGGCTTATTCATATGACTTTTCTTTCAGAGCCACTTCCCGAACTGTTGTTTCACACTAGATTTTAAAAGACGTAACCCCTATCTTCTCTTTAGCTTTTCTGAAACCTTGTATCACATCACTTCCAAAAAAAGGCACATTGCTGATTCTTTTCATGATTCTGGCATTAACTTTGTGCGCATTCTGTAACCTGCTAATTGACTTTCAGAATGCCCCCAGAATGGCTTTCTGAATGTTCTCTCATCTCTGAGACTCATGGATTGAGTCTGTCATACATTATGTTCATTGAAGATACTTTGTTTGTAAACAAGCTGGCGTTTCTTTTTAAAATTTTTTTCTAATGTTTATTTATTTTTGAAAGAGAGACAGAGTGTGAGTGGGAGAGGGGCAGAGAGAGAAGGAGACACAGAATCTGAAGCAGGTTCCAGGCTCTGAGCTGTCAGCGCAGAGCCTGACGCGGGGCTTGAATTTGTGAACCCCAAGATCATACCTGAGCAGAAGTCAGATGCTTAACCTACTGAGTCACACAGACACCACTTAGTGGGCTCATTAAAAGGCCATAGATAGGGGCGCCTGGGTGGCGCAGTCGGTTAAGTGTCCGACTTCAGCCAGGTCACGATCTCGCGGTCCGTGAGTTCGAGCCCCGCGTCAGGCTCTGGGCTGATGGCTCGGAGCCTGGAGCCTGTTTCCGATTCTGTGTCTCCCTCTCTCTCTGCCCCTCCCCCGTTCATGCTCTGTCTCTCTCTGTCCCAAAAATAAATAAAAAACGTTGAAAAAAAAATTAAAAAAAAAAAAATAAAAGGCCATAGATATAAGATGACTACAGTATTTGGCAGGAGAGAAAAATATTTAAAGGGGCTAGCGGAGAGTCATTTTGGTAACTGCCTATTAAGAGACATTTTGGTAATTCATTCTAATGTGATTATTATCTCTTCTTGACAAAGTAGGTCTTTTATCAGTAGATAGCACACCTCTTCATTACTTATTCTGTTTTTAGCTTTAAAGCTTTATTTAAATTACATTTAGTCTGATGTTAACATTTTCTACAAGCTATTTCAGGTTCCGTGTGTGTGTGTGTATGTGTGTGTGTGTGTGTGAATGATTCCATTCAACTTAAGTAATTATTTTTTCTGTATCTTTGCAGAAACAAAGATAATTGGTTGTTGGATCTTTGCAAATTTATTTTTTTAAGTTTATTTATTTATTTTGAAATAAAGAGAGAAAGAGCGAGTGTGAGCAGCAGAGGGGCAAAGAAAGGGAGAAAGAGAGAATCCCAAGGAGGCTCCATGCTGTCAGCCCAACGCAGTGCTTGAAACCACGAACTATGAGATCATGACCCGAACAGAAACCAAGAGTCCGACGCTTAACCTACTAAGACACCCAGGTGCCCCTATTTATTTGTTTTTAATATAATTTGGAATTCATCTTTCCATAGCAAGTTTAATTAATTTATGTACATTGTAATTATTATTTGGGAAGTATTCTTTGTTAACTTAGTTTTGTTATATATATATTTTTAAAGTTTATTTACTTTGAGAGAAAGTGGGGGAAGGGTCAGAGGCAGACAGTTCCAAGTAGACTAGGCACTGCCAGTGCTGAGCCCTACATGGGGCTTGAACTCACAAGCCATGAGATCATGACCTGAGCCAAAATTGTATGCTTAACCAACTGAGCCACCCAGGCACCCCTGTTTTACATTAAAAAAAATTTTTTTAACATTTATTTATTGTTTGAGAGACAGAAAGAGAGCATGAGCAGGGGAGATGCAGAGAGAGGGAGACACAGAATCAGAAGCAGGCTCCAGGCTCTGAGCTGTCAGCACAGAGCCTGATGCGGGGCTCAAACTCATGCACCGTGAGATCATGACCCGAGCCAAAGTCAGTCGCCTAACCGACTGAGCTACCCAGATGCCCCTACATTTTTTATATATATTTTTTATATTATGTTTTCCCATTTCTTAATTTTCTTTTGTTCACCTGCATTTTCTCTGTTATTCACACATTTATTTTTATTCTTCTGTTGGTTTTCATTAGTGTATTACTCTCCATTGTATACACCTGCATGTTAGTTTAGATTTCCAATACTTATAACTAACTACCATATCTTCATCCCAAACAAGGTAAATTACTTATGATCCACTAATGACCCTTGATAACCATTTTCTTAATATCATTTTTTTGGCACTACTTATTTAGACAATGAAGTTTACTGAGTTATTTACTTACCTTCACTTTCCATAGTATTGTTCCTCTATTTGGAATTATTTCTATTTTTGCTCATGTACTTTGTGAGTGCATTCAAAAAATACCATTGGGTAATAAACTTTCTGAGAACTTATATTTCTGAGAACTTTTTCAAGATATTCAAATGATAGTTTACTTGTGTGTAAAATGTGATGCTCAAGTGATTTAAAAAGGAATTATTAATATCTTTAAGTACTTTGAAATATCATTTAGTGAGAAGTTTGAAGTGATTTGTATCTCTTGTTGGTGAATTTTTTTTTCCCTTTTGGTGGTTCTGGAATTGTCATGTTTTGTTTGCAGTTCTTAAATTTAAAAACATTATTTCTGATTGTGTGTGTGCATGCATGTGTATAGTGGATCTGCCCTTATATAACCTGCTCGTTATTTCTATGTTTAATTCTTGGAAATTCTAGTTATTGTATCATTAAACATCATCCTCCTTTATTTTTTTCTCTTATTTGTTACTCATAAAATTTATGCTGACATTTCTAACTCAATTATTTTGGAATAGATCCCTTACCTCATCATCTAGTTCATTAATTCTACCTGTTGACCAAATCCATTTTTCTATCCAACACATTTATCGAGATCTTTATTTCAGCAATTAAAATTTGCACACAATAATTTAAATTGACTTTTTCCTGCTGCTAGTTTGTAACTTCATCTCTAACCTTTGTTGGCATATTTTTTACGTTTTTTTAAAATGTTGTTCTACTTTCTGTATAAATGCAGTTGTTTGCTTTGTTCTCTTTCTTCACAGTGCTTGTGCTCTTCAGATATTCCTGTCTGTGTCTGTGGAGCTATTATGTTTGGTTCATATTACATCATTGCCTAGTTAGTCATTCATATCTGAGGAGAAAGGTGAGATCTTAAACCTTATTTTGTGCTATCATGTGAGTTTAGGTATTACATATGGGTCTCAAACATACCCTCTTTAGTTTATTCACTTTCCTCCCCCACAGTGATGTTGATCCACAGGGATACCCTTGGACACTCTGAATTCTTGTGTTTCAATATTAAGTTTAATGTTTGCTTTAGGTTTCTGTTAGATAAATTTTAAGCTAAAAACATACACAGAGTTCTGTCTTGTGAAGTTTTTAACCATCAGTGTATACTTAATTTCATTTTTCCTGAAATTGATAAAGTTATGGTTCTATTTATAAGTCATGGTTGGTTAGGAAAATGTCTCTGAACAAATCAAGACATAGAAACTCTCCTCCTCTCAATTTCTAAATTTTTTTTTTAACATTTATTCATTTTTTTTTTTTGAGAGTGAGAAAGACAGAGCATGAGAGGGGGAGGGGCAGAAATAGAGGAAGACACAGAATCAGAAGCAGGCTCCAGGTGCAGAGCTATCAGAAGCAGGCTCCAGGGCCCGATGTGGGGCTGAACTCACAGACTGTGAGATCATGACCTGAGCCAAAGTCGGACATTCAACTGACGGAGCCACCCAGGCACCCCTCCTCCTCTCAATTTTTGTCTTCATGAGTAGATGAAGTGAGATAAGTGGACTGGTATAACTAAAGTTAATAGATTTACATGAAAGATTTTCCCTTCACATGGGTCTAGAAATGGGGCATTACCTATGTTTGAAGGCTCTATGTGATCACAGCAGTACCAATATTTCTAGGGAAAATATTTTGCCATCCTTTACTCTGGGTTTCCAAGTAGACATTACTGTAAAGGAAATTCTTACTTTTTATTTGCTGTGGTTTGTTTCCATCAGTCTCAGCTTGTAATTTTGGTGTTTGTTTACTTTTTTAATGTTTATTTATTTTTGAGAGAGAGTGTGAGCGGGGGAGGGACAGAGAGAGAGGGAGACAGAATCGGAAGCAGGCTCTGAATCCATGAACTGTGAGATCATGATCTGAGCCCAAGTCTGACGCTTAACCAACTGAGCCACCCAGACACCCCTACTCATTCTTGAATCAGAAAAAAGTCAATAATGGCCTGAGGTTAGCTGATCATTGAGATGAGTGGATTTTCCTTTGTTCTCACTGTTTGTTTGTTTGTTTTAATTTATTTATTTTGAGAGAGACACAGACAGTTCAAGTAGGGAAGGGGCAGAGAGAGAGAGAGGAGCCCAATGCGGGGCTTGAACCCACCAACCGTGAGATCATGACCTGAGCTGACATCAAAGAGTCAGTTACTGACTGAGTCACTTAGGTGCCCCTGTTCTCACTGTTCTTTAATTTGGTAATTCTTGAAATCCTCCTCTGCCAATTGCTGTAAATTTACATTGCTATATCAATGATTCAGGAGCCTGAAAATGGGGGTGAGATGGAGTCAGATCTGTGGTGGACTCCTTGATGAATCCCCAAGACTTCTCACTTCTGACATTTCAATTGTGGTTGAGTCCTACTGGATGAAATGACATGCAACTGAGTTTTTTGGGTTTTTTTGTTTGTTTGTTTTTTCCTTTTTTTCTCAAGGTGTCCCATATGTCCTCATCACTGGCTCTTGTTTTCTATATTGTGATTATTACATGGTTTCTTGTGGCATTTTCTCCTTTATTGTCTGGTAACATTACTGCCTCTCATAGGGGATAATTACGAATCTAGTACTCATTCATTTCCTCCATCAAGCTCATCCTATCCGTATTACATACTAACCTTCCCTAATTTTTAGTGATGTTGGAGGTTACTGCCACTTTATTTGCAATCCCTTCATTCATTTCCTAAGGCATACAGGGAAAACAGAGAATGAATTGGTAGAGAGATGATGTCATTAGGTCTCTGTACTTTACAATATTACATGGAAATCTGTAACAAAGAAAATCTTTGTTAATTTGCCTCTTGAGAAAACCATAGAATATATTTCATAACTGGCTTACTCAGGTTTTCATGTGTTTTACTCAATACATTTACATGATCCAGAAGTAATTAATTTAAATTTACTCATGTGTGTCTAATATCAATTTTTAACTTTATCAAGATTTGCTTTTTAATGACTCTTGTCATATTTAGACTCCAGATGTTATCCAGGAGAATTAATTTATATATTTTGCTTCTAAAAAAGAATCAGTATGGTTAGGGCCTCTCAAACTTAAAATGATTATAGCATGGAGTGTTACAAAGAGGTAAGCATCCTCAATAATCACTCCTCTCTAGACTGGATGAGAATTAAAGGATTATTTCTGATGAAATATTAGTAATTTAAGATAAATATTAATTTCCTTCTCTCCAATCTGTTCTCTCTTAAACTATTTTAGTTAACTCACATATAGGAATATTGTGAGACATAATCATAGATCATTACATAATCTGACCATTACAATGAGATGATTTTGTAAGCAAAAGAACAACTTATTCAATGTGGTCTGGTAAATTGAAGTTGCCATTTTAAGAAAAAGAAATCTTACAAAACAGGATGGAATATAGCTCATAAAAAAAGATATATGTTGTGTATATAGACAGAGAAAAAAGTAAATACTACAGTTAAATATCCGTAAATGGAAGAAAGCCGCAGCTGCATAAAAACAGACCCTTTCAACCAAACATTGTGTTTTAATTGAATTGCCTGCTGAGCCAAACAAAAATCAAGTCTCTCCCAGAATCAGACTCTGACTGTCATGCACTTTAAGTAAAGGCAAGCAAAATGCCTCTCCAAGCTTCCAGAGAGTATTATGGCTTTCACAGGGTTTTGGAAAGCTTTTCGACAGGGTTTTTCATAATTGTACTTTCCCTAGGTTAAAAGAGATCTCTAATCACAGTGCCTTTTTTATTCCCTCAGGTACTTCCCTACCTGTGTTACATGAGGGACCACTGTGATTCACAGGAGGAGCCCTCTTTGCCAGATTCAAACTAATTTTATACAAACTTCATTGAAGCTTTAGAGTATTGGATTTTTTAAGTAATGCAACTGCCTTTTAAGAACTTTTCCAATTAACATTTGCTCCTTCATGGCATCCTTTATCCTTTCTAACTGGCACAGTAAAATTTGTGCTGCATACAATATATATATATTATATTCAAACGCATATTATACCAACTATTATACACAGATAAAATAGACAGGTATGATATATATGTAAATAAAACACATCTTATAAACGATGATAGTCAAACAATTTTTTTCTTTTTATAGTAAAATATATAACATAAGAAAGAGTGTAAAAATGTTTGTTTTAAAAAATAGTTAAAAAGAAAATCCTAATTTTACCTTAACATGACTAAGTACTAGGACATAGTTCCTTAGAACGCCACTTCATGTTTCTTCCTCCTCTGTACACTTTTTCCCTAGGGCGAATCACTAGTCTAGTCTGGCTTTTGTGATAAACATTATCCAACTTTTTTGTGTCTTATCATCTCTGTGTATATTCTAATATTATATTAAGTTTTTCCTTCCTTTTAGAAGTAGTACAAATGAAGTCTGGTCAACTGTTGAGGAATGTTTATGTGATTCATTATGTAACTATATGACTCTTTTTGCCAATGGGTATTTGGGTTGATTTCAGTTTTACAAATGAATAAACTGTTACAAATACTACCATGTGTACATGTTTGTGGTCATTTTCTAGTAGGTTATATAAAGGTTCACTTTTAGGAGAAAAAGCAACGTGGTTTTTCAAATGGTTTTTAGTATTTTATACTCTATTAATCAACATATTGACTAAATTGCTAATACAAAAAGTGCCAAAAAGTGCAGTAACTGGGTATTTATTTCTCTTTTACAAAACAATTGAGTTGAACAGCTTTGGGCAAACAGAGCTGTTCTACTTATCTAAAACATTTTTTTAGTGTTTATTTATTTTTGAGAGAGAGGGAGAGTGGGGTGGGGGAGAGGCAGGGAGAGAGGGAGATACAGAATCCGAAGCAGCTCCAGGCTCTGAGCTGTCAGCACAGAGCCTGATGCAGGGCTTGAAGTCACGAATTGTGAGATCATGACCTGAGCCAAAGTCTGAGATCATGACTTGAGCCGAAGTCGGACACTTAACTGACTGAGCCACCCAGGCACCTCAGAGCTGTTCTACTTAGTCATCAAAGTCTAGGGTCTTTTCCTTTGTTCTCCCCTCCCTTCAAGGGTTTTGTCTTCATCTAGATGGTAGAAGAGCTCACTTTCACATCCACTGAACTACTCAGGGGAAGAGTGCAGCAGAAGTATAGGGCAAATGGCTTGTTTTAAAAGAAATGATCCATAAATTATACTCATCTTTCCACTTTGTCTTGAAAGCTCTGATAGTATTCAAGGAAAAGTAAGTAGAAATTTGGAACAAATTTTAATTTCCAAAGTTATTAGAAACTTAAAGTTGTGAGTACTTTCCAAAAAGTAAAAAATAGACCCAATAACAGATTGAAGTATAAATGTCCAAATAATGAGCACTAGAAAGAGTCAGGAAAGAAATGGGAGATTTTAGAACTTAAAACAAAAATAAATATAAAAGTTAACTGAAGAGCATGAGTTTCCAAATTAAAATGATTTATGAAAAAGCGTAGCATTGAATTTTAGAAACTTTGTGATAGAAAAATCTTAGAGGGAGAGAGAGAAAAGGAGGGAGAGAAAGAGGGAGACAGACAGACAGTCAAGAGAATTAAAGGTTGTATAAAATCGGTTGGGAACAAGAGTGCATCTGATTTAGAAATAACACTAGAACCCAGAAGCAAGGGAACAAATGTTCAAAAATCTGCAAGGTAATTATTTCTAATATAATTCATTCTAAGATAATAGTATACAAAATAGTTTCCAAAATTTTAAAACTAAAAATTTAGTATGCAGAATAAGAATCAGATGTGATTGTAGACTATATCACATTGAAGAGGGCAAAGCTCCTATAGTCCTTTGCGAAAAAAGCTACTAAAACTTATTCTGCAGAAAAAGGAATAAACCAAGAAAGAAAAAGTTAGGGAAACAAGAAAAATAAAAACATACTACGATACAGAAGTGCTGTTGTGTAACTGGCCCAGAAAGCAACAAGTCCATTTTTGAGGAGTAGAATGGAAGGTTCCAAGGCACATGCCTACCTCCCTTCAAAAGTTGATCCTTGGTCTTTATGAAATTTCAAATTCTGAAAGATAGCTTATGAATAAACAAAAGATGGGTGTATAGAAAATTACATAAAACCAATGAGACAATGACTAACTGCTGGGCAAACAAAAACTATATAAAGCAATGCATATATTTATTTAGCATTATGGAAATCAACCGGGAATAATGCTACATAGTCCTAAGTATATAAATACGTTAATTATGAAACTCAAAACATTGTGTAGATTGTGAAAGAAGTGAGCATGTGTGCTGCAGGTAGAGGTGAAGGGGGCCTGGTAGAGTATAAAGATAAGCTACTGCTTTCCATACGAACAAAATATTAGATGGCATATAACCCTGAAAAGTTAGCAAATTAAGATCTAAGAACATAATTAAGAGACATGGAGATAAATGCCAAAAGAAACAGTAAAGGAAAGAAAAAATGACAGCTTCTGAGAAGCAGGAAATGGGGATGGTAAGGAATGGAGCAGTGTCTAGTCATCTTGTTTAAAAGATTTTTTAGAACACTGGCTTTTTAAACTATATTCATGAGAAGCACCTGAGTTACTCAGTTGGTTGAGCACCCAACTGCTCAGGTTGGGTTGATTTCTGCTCAGGTCATGATCTCAAGGTTCGGTTTGTGGGTTAGAGCCCTGCATTGGGCTCTCTGCTGTCAGTGCAGAGCCCCCTTCAGATCCTCTGTCTCCCTCTCTCTCTGTCCACCCCACCCCTGTCATTCTCTCTCTCAAAAATAAACAAAACATTAAAAAAGAGCTTAAACTATATTCATGAATAACTCTGCTAAAAATAAAACATATATATATATATGAATGAACATATATATATTCATATATATTTATACCCCAAACCTACCATTAGCTTTACTTTTTAGAAACTTCCTTGATTTATTTGTCTATAAAAAGGGGTAATACTATATACCATGCCAGTGTGTTATGCAAATGAAATGACAAAATGTCTGTAAAATCTCTAGAACAGAACCTCAAGGGCATATTATAAGGATTAAACTAATGTTACATCTGCCATTTTAATTGATCAGGGAACCAAATTCTAGAAAGTTTAAGTGACATGACCTAGTGATAGGAGTGAAAAAGAGGAAGAAGAATTCAGATCAAATGTCCCTCTAAAGCATGACTTTCATTATGCTACATTTCCCTTGACTTATTTATACTAAGGAACACATTCTACTGTACATATTTGTGCTTAGTAAGATGATTAAGAACAAATTTAAAATATTCCAAGGGAAAGTCTTCACCTAAATCTGTCATAATTGTTATCACTTTAAAAGTGGGAAAGTACAGATCCAGTATGTCTAACGAATTTCAGATTATCTTGTGGCTCCTTTTTCTTTTCTAATCTTCTATCTTTATACTTCACAATGGTTTAATAAAAAAAAAAAAACAAAAAAACATACTGTCCACATTTAATATTACTTACTGCCTCCAGCCATAAAAGTGATAGAGAATAAAAATGGAGCCTTTCTGAATAGTTTTCAGATGACTTTGATAAATGATAAAATTCACCATTAACTCAAACTAGTTTTTTGCTTCTGAGTAAACACATGCGATATATAGTTTTAAGTCTGAGTCTTACTAAGAATTCACCAGGACTACAATGTATACAGCAATAAAAGATGCATTAACATCATGAATGCCTATGAAAGAGCGAACTTACAAAAGAAAATGGACAATGATGTCAACATAAAATTATATTACATGACACTCTCAGTTTTAGTGCTTCCATTACTGGTATGGGATTTGGGGGTTTGTGGAGGAAGCATTAGTGTCAAGTGATTTTCCATTAGGGTTGATCCATCCATGTTATCATACACATATCAGAAAAATGAATATAGATTGTACTTTAATACTTAATAAGTACGTATAAACATAGGTTTTATGCTGGGTGGTGTGCTCTTAACTGTGAATAATAAATAGCACATCTTGCTGAGAATATTTTGAATTTTATGTGAATATTGTTCATGTTGTTGGTGAAAAAACATTGCTGGTGTCAACCTGTGCTTAAGAAGGTAAGGATTGATGTACTTATTTTTAATATATTCCAGTGTTGGAAAGAGACAAAACTGCATATGACTTGTTTTTTTTCATTATATTTCCAGTGCTTAGAATAAAGAATGACATAGGCTAGGGATTCGTTCCTTCATTAATCCTTTTAAATTTCATTCATCAATCCATTTAACAAATATTTATCATGAATCTAGAATAACTACTTTCCACTTTTTTTTGCACTGAGAGTACAACATAATGCGACATAAATCAAAACTTCTTCACTCATACAGCTTAAAAGCTAGTGGGAAGAAACAGACAATAACATAAAAAATTACTAAAATATATAGAGTGTAAGACAGTGATATATATCACAGAGAAAAATAAATTAGGAAAAGCAACAGAGAATGCCAGGTGCAATTCTAGATGGAATGGACAGTGTTATGGGTTGATTTATGTCCGTCAAGAAAAAGATATGTTAAAATGTAATCCTCGGCATCTCAGAATGTGACCTTATTTGGAAATAGGATTGTTGCAGCTGTAATTAGCTAAATAGGTTATGCAGGAATAGAGTGGACTCTCAATCCCATATGACTGATGTCCTAATGAGAGAAAGGACACACAGAGAGAATGTGGCCATAAGATACAGAAGTAGAAACTACCACAGGAAGATGGAGGCAGCAAATGAAGTGTGGCACCCATAAGGCAAGGGATGCCAAAGATCAGTGCTCAACGTAAGTTTACAGAGAGACACAGGAGAGATTCTCTCTTAGTGCCCTCCGAAAGAACTAACCTTTGACTAATTCTTTGATTTCAGGTTTCTAACCTCCAGAACTGTGTAAGAATACATTTCTGTTCTCCAAGCCACCCAGTTTGTGGAATGCTGCATGGCAGCTCTGGGAAATGCATACAGTCAGGAAAAGCCACGGGGCAGAAGGTGATACATCAGTTTAGACCTGAAAGGGACAAGGGACAGATATTTGAGAAAATCACCGGGAGAGATTCCAGCCATGGAAAAACACAAGTTCAAAGTTTCTAAGGGTTAAAGGTGACTCCTATATGGCTGGAGCTGAATGATTAAAAGAAAAGGTTAGTGGAGGATGAATTCCAAGAATTAAGAGGTTGGGAGAACCAGGCAGTTCCTTGCTGTTAGTGGATTTTGAGCAGAAGAGTGACTGGGTAAGATTATGTTTTAATTGGATAAATCTAGATGAATGTTGAAAACTGACTAAAAAAGGCAATGTTAGAGGCAGGGAAATATTTAACTATTAAGTATGCAGTAATTCAAGAAAGATTTTATATTGCTTTTTCCAGAGTAGTAGCAATGGCTGATGTGGAAATGGATTAATTGGATATTTTAAATATACTTTGAATATAGATCTTACAATGTTGGTTACAGATCAAATACAGGATGTGGAAGAAAAGGAGAAGTCAACAAGGTCTGCAAAGTCTTTGTCCTAAAAAAAACTAGTGGAACGATGTTACCATTTATTATGATACAGAAAAGAACAGAAAGAGTTGACCTGCCTGGAGAGAACAGCAGGTTTTGATGTTAAGTAGACATTCAAATGGAAATATCAATAGTCTGGAAAGAAATCAGTGTAGTTATATCATTTATAAAAACATGGAAGTGGATAAGCTCATTCAATAAATGTGTGTAAACAGAAAAGAAGGCGCCCAAGAACTGAGTCCTAGAGGACTCCATGGTTAAAGGTCAATAAGATAAAGAAGAACCATAAAAAGGAGGGTGGGAAGAACCAGACAGAAAGTTAGGAGGGCACTTGGGTTTTCGTTTTTGAAGGTCAGTGCAGAGGTTTCAGGGAGGGAAAAATAAGGGGAAAATGATCTGGACCATGTACTACTAATCAGTCAAATGAATTCAAGACTAAATTTTAGCCATTGGGTTTTGCCGTAGAAGGATAGTTACTTATTTAATTAGGGGCAGTTTTAGTGTAGCTTGGGTGTTGAAAGTCTAGAGGAAGTAGGTTGAAGAGAGAATGAGAGCAGAAATATTGGAGAAAATCTAACAGATTTTCCACAAAGATAAACAGAAAAAGGAAGAAAAAAAAGAAATGTGGTGGTATCTAAAAAAGTCAAGTGACTTTGTTAACTGTGTTTGTGGGAAGAATGTAAAAGATCCACTCAAGAGGAAAACATCAACTGGTGTAAAGGGAATAAGACAAGAGAATTGTTACATAGTTATCTTTGATTATGTTGGGGGTAGGTTGTGCACAGTTATTTGAATGAGAGTACTAGTTAGAAAGTTTGACTTTTGTTGCAACAGTATTGTCTACCTAGAAGTAAAAAGCATAACTACAGAGAACATGAACACAGATGGGAGGCTTAAGGTGAACGTGGCAGTAGGAATTAGAGAGGAAGTTCCCTTTTTTTTTAGTTTTCATTTTCTCAGTGAAAAGAGAAAGCAAGGTCAGGAGCTGAGAGCTATAATAAATTAGGAAGGAATTTGATGAAAGACAAAAGGCTATGAAATTAATGACCAGAGAGTGAAAGAGTGAATGAACTAGGACAATATTGTGAGATTGGCAGGCAGCATTCGGGGCACATTTGAGGTAAATGATAACGAGTTTAGAGTGAGGTGGTCAGCATTGCTGTGGATTTTTTCTAGATATCTGATGTTGCCAGGTTGTATGCATGAAGTAGATAGAAAGTTGCATTCAATTGGCCAAGGCATAATTTAGCTTAATCTCCTTTCACATAATTGCCTATCAGTCCCCTGATTCCATCACAAAGGTCCACTTCTCTTCCTTTTATATTTATTATGTGATGTTTATCATATATTTAAGTGCTCCGTAATTATTAAATTATTAAATATGTAAACATATTTAAATATGTTTAATACATATTTAGTATGCTCTGTGATTATTTATATCAGTCTCCCCCTTTCCCCTCTAGAATTGGTATAAAAGGAATACAGTACATAGAGTTTAGAATTCTATATAATACTGTAGATTTCATTGTGAATGACAAGAGGGGCCATTAGATGATTTTGTGTATGGTGTGATATTTTCTGAATGATATATCTGAAGGTGACACTGAATACTGAATGTAGGTACTCCAGTAGAAGAGAGGACAACAGAAATCATAGATCAGTTTGGAAGCCTTTGACATATTCCTGATAATAGATGTGCTGTTTTAAAGATGTTATTAACACTGATCATAAGACTTGGAAACAGAGTAACAAAACTTGGTGATGAAAAATGTGAGAAAAAAGAAAGGAACAGAGAATTCCCAGTTTTTGGCTTGAGAAAGTGAATGTATGATGGCAATATTTACTGAAGTGTTAATATTGGCAGATTTTCACATTTTCATGAAGATGAGGAGGTTGAAGATGAGAATCTAGAATAACTAAACTTTGAGATAAACTAACTTTGAGATTACAAAGCATTGACAAAATGATTTCAATATAATAGATAATCTGTCACTATGAATGGTAGACAAGGTACTATGAACTGTACATAAATTAATATATGTGATTTTAACAAAAAAATCTGAGGTAGGTGTTACTGTTGCCTTAATTTACAGATAAGGAATTTGAGAATTAAGAAGTTGCTTATTCTTGGCATCAAAATAACACTGTCCTTTTTTAGATGTTCATGAAACTGATTATTACTTTAATATTTATTATCCAGTAAAGATTTTAAAAAATGTATTAGTCAACTATTTTCAAAATAATTCTAAGAAACAATTCTCAAACCCAGAGCCTCAATACAACAATTACTCAGCTTCTGAATCAGTGGATCTGCTTGGGTTCAGCTGATCTAAGCTGGGCTAGGCTGTGAAGCTCTGCTTCAGACACTCTGAAGTGGCTCTGATTTCTACTGCAGGCCTGTGGGCCAAAGAAGCAGCTCAGCTTCTCATGTCTGGTACCAGAAAGTTAGTCCAAAGCAAAACACAAGGGGACAAGGCCTAGACTCAGAACTAGTACATCGTCACTTTCATTCCATTCCATTTACCAAAGGAAGACACATAGCCAAATCCAAAGTAACGAAGTCATGAGCTCTATTATATCAATAACAAGGTTATGGCAAGAGTGTGTATACAGGAGCTGAAAATTGCAGAGAAAAATTAGAGCCAATCATTAAATCTTTAAGAAATAGTCTGTGTGGAATTTAGTGGAGATAATTGAAGTGGAGTCTGTTGTTAACTTAGATATACATGGTTTTTAAACCATGGAATTGTATGAGGCAAATAAAGTAGGTGTAGATAGAAAAGAAAGTATTCTGTAAAGAGTTATCTCAGCAGGCTTAGGATGTTCAAACTGCACATTCCAAACTAAAACCTAGCCCTTGACCAGTTCCTAGGATTTAACCTCTAAGCACTTGGAATATCTTACATGATAAAAATGCCTTTGTATACGCAGAGCCTTGAGTCATGCCAGATAGTTTATGTTAACTGTGATTTATGTAGTCTTGGGTAATAGACTGAGGTATCAGTCTGACCTCTAGAGAAGATGGAGACTGAGTAACTAAGGACAGTTACACAGCACTCCATGCCTACATGACTACCCCCCAACAAATATCCTGGGTATCAAAGCTCAGGTGAGCTTTTCTGTGGTCAGCAATACTCACACATATCATCACCAACTGTTGCTGAGAAAACTAAGTACTGTCTGTAGGACTCCACTTGGAGTAAGTAACTGGGAGCTTGTGCTTGAACTCTGACCCATGTTCCTCTTGTCTTCGTTGATTTTAATCTGTATCTGTTTGCCATAAGAAACCATAACCATGAATATAATAGCTATATGAGTTATGTGAGTCATTCCCTCGTTGCACCTGAGAGTGGTCTTGGGGGGACCCCTGATACATAGGAGCAAAAATAAACTCTGAGAACACAAAGTTTAGGAGTGAAAAAGCATTAGCCAGATAAAAACGTAATAGATTGTAAAAAGCTGCCAGTGAAAGTAACAGAATAGAAGACTGTAGTATCCTGCACACATGGGAATAATGTCTTCTAAGATGGAGGAAGTGACACTTGGATCACATGTTACTGAGAAAAATTAAAAATAATCAATTAATTTTAAAAAGAATATTAAAGCAATTGGAGACGTAAAGAGAGAATTATTATAGGCCTTGTTTGGAGGGATTAAAGGAGAATTGGGTATGAAAAAAGAGAGTGGTAAATATTGACTGTACTTTGTTTTAAGCTGCTTATAAAAAGAGCAGAAGAACAGAGAAGTAGCTGAAGTGGGAGGCACGCTTACAGGCTTCCTTTTACTGATGCAACGGCAACATACTAGAACACATTTCTATATGATGACAAAACACATAGAAGGGAAGGAAAATTGTAGGATACATGAAATAGTGAGCTAATTTCTGGAATGAAGTCTGTAATTGGAGATATTGAGATTCTGTGAACAAGTATAAAATTTGGCTTCAGAAAGGAGACAAGGCAGTTTATATATTTAATAGGAGATAAAGAAATATTATATAAATAATGATACCAATAGGTTTGTAGTTTGGAGGTGGTAAGATTAGGTAGTTATTCTAAAATTCCTTCTATTTTAGTCAGGAAATAATAAGATGTTATTAAAATGTTGAGGTAGGAAGGGCATATGAAGGTCTGAGTATGGTGAACAAGGTGTAACATATTCATTTCAGTCTTGAAGATTAAGTTTATTAAGAAGGGTGAAGTGAGATTTCAGCAGAGGGTCCCTTGAAATGTGTGGTTCATAAATTTAAAGTAAGAGCAATTTATATGGCTTGCCTTTATTCTAATTGTGTTCAGCTGCTAGAATTCAGACTTTGTGTAAATAAATAAATGTGTTTAGTCAGATTTGGAATTTTTTGGAGTAAGTAAAATACAATACACAAGAGAGTTGTGCATAAAGATAAAGGGGTGAAGACAATGATGAACTATGAAATCTAAGAATACGGCAGGTAGTAAGGTCATAGCAGGGGCAATAAACGTAGATGTTGGTATACCTGCAGTAGAGACTCTAATCAGGTAGAGAATCTTAGGAAGGTAGTCATGTATATGTTTCACATCAAAAATAAAGGAAAAGTTGGAAGATGGCAACCTTTCAAAGTTGATGCTTCAAATGAAATCGTGATTTTAGATGAAGTGCAATTAGTTTAATTAGAAACTCCAGCATGTGAGTGAATTGCTGAGGTGCTGTGGGTAAACAGATCACTGGGAGGGAAGAGTTCCCATAATGAATGTGAACATTACCGTTATATTAACATCAAAATATAAAAGAATATCTTGATAGCTCAAAAAGAGTATTTCTATACACACATATAATTTCCATAATATTATGTGGGCAATGGAAAAACATAATTAAATAATAACAGAAAGTTAAGGTTAGTAATTTATTATAGATTCCGTTTTCCATTCATGAGCCCCCTCAACATGATTCTCACTATTGGTACACTTTAGGAGTTTCATGTTTTATAAAAGCAAATAAATAGAATTGAAAAATATCTAGCCATAAAAAACTTTGATTTTAACTCTAGTGAAAAAGAATTAATCTTCATGTATTAGATCATGCTGAGTAAATTTACTGAATCTGTTTCCATGTTAACTATGTAATCACAAGAGAATTATAATAAGTCACCTAAAGAAATTATAGTTTTCAGTGACAACAAGGTCCTTAATTTACCAAAAATAAGTGTTTGTTTTTCACTTACTAGCATAAGACCACAAAATCCTCAAACCACGGAATGTTAAATTTCTTATTGCTGTCTGAAGAAATATGCTTATGATACATTTGTGCAAATTCTAGAGCGCTGGTCATCAATTCTCTTCCATATAAACGAAAAATAAAATAAAATATAGCAAGAATTGATACAACAATCCATACAGGAAGTAAATGTTGTTTTTACCTCCTCATAGGTCTCCTGTTTTTGTCATTCTTATACTGGAAGTCTGGTTAGTGAGAATGTGAGCACTTGTCCTCACAATCATATTGCTTATTTTTCCAATGCATTTGTGAAATTTGGATACTCTCTCTGATGCCAGTATGATGAGGACTCTCAGTGAATTTATTGTATGAGTCATATGAGTAGCCTGACAAAGTCTTGTGTGTTTGTTGTTGCTGCTGTTATTCTCCTTGAGATGTGGGGATGGAAGCATAACTTCATTACGCTGCCCCCTTCCCATCACATTTCTTATTATCCTCTATTTTCCAGGTAGATAGTTATTTTGCGATGACAGGAGCTTATAGTTTGCTTTTAAAATCTGTTATGAAAAAGCCAATGGCTTTACTTTCACATTATATAAATTAATATTCTACAACTTAATATTCCAGCATCGGGGGCGCCTGGGTGGCTCAGTCGGTTAAGGGTCCGACTTCGACTCAGGTCATGATCTCGCAGTCCGTGAGCTCGAGCCCCACGTCAGGCTCTGTGCTGACAGCTTAGAGCCTGGAGCCTGTTTCAGATTCTGTGTCTCCCTCTCTCTCTGACCCTCCCCCATTCATGCTCTGTGTCTCTCTGTCTCAAAAATAAATAAGCATTAAAAAATATTAAAAAAAATTCCAGCATAGGAATATTCTAAGTCCCATTGTGCCAAATTGTTCAATGATGTCGACAAACTCCAAACAGCTGTCTACCTTAGATCATCCTGCAGACTCAGGGTCTCTAACACTCTAGTTTTTACTACCCTTTCTTTCAAAATGACAGCTTTACTCACAAGCTCTATTCCTAGAAGCATTTGTCACATTTCTTGTATCTAATAATAACAATTAGGTCACATGCTTAGACTAGTTTCTGACTTCTAATTTTTTAATGTTTATTTTTGAGAAAGAGAGAGAGACAGTGTGAGCAGGCAAGGGGTAGAGAGAGAAGGAGACACAGAATCTGTAGCAGGCTCCAGGCTCCAAGCTGTCAGCACAGAGCCTGATGCCAGGCTTGAACTCAAGAATCACGAGATCATGCATGACCTGAGTCAAAATCGGACACTTAACCAACTGAGCCACCCAGGCATACCACTAGTATCTGACTTCTAAGCAATTTACATTACACATATTCCTTACATTTTAAGAAATGGTGTAGCTAAGACAGTTCTCTCAATTGTTCTGAAATGGTCCTTTGTGTATGCTCCTCACACAAGGGGGATTCCTCTGACATATGGAAGCAATCATGACTTTGAGGTGTTCTCCTGTTTTAGCTAAATCATTTAATAATGTAATTTATATGTCATTTTTCAAAGCTCTTTATCAGCCATCAACCAATTTTTCCATAAAAACTAATCTTTGAAGAAAGAGCTTTGGGAAAACCACATCCAATTATCCCAAAGGAATTGCTTTCAGGAATGCCAAAAACCTTGGAACAATTTCTAACTTTTTAAAACAGTGGGAATATAGCTCTTGTCTATCCCCAGCTGTATCTACATAAGAAGACAAATGAAGCCATGGGAATTCAAAAAAGGACATTTTCCAAATAGTATACACACAATTTTGAACCTAGTTCCGTGGAAAATGCCCTTTTTTGAATTTCCATGGCTTCATTTCTCTTTTTATGCAGAGTTGGAGGCTTAACTGACTGAGCCATCCAGGCACCCCAACAAAAAATATCTTTGATTCCTCTCTTGTTGAGTTCCTACTACACAGTTGTTTTTTTTTTTTTTTTTTTTTTTTTTCATTTTAAGGTAGGGTTTATTTCCCCAAGTTTTTCTTGAGTATCATTGGAAATCCTCTTTCTTTTTTATACAAATTAAATGCAAAACACTTAGTATAACATCTAGAACATAATGGTCACTAAGATAGTGGCAATGACTTACTTTCCCTTTTCTTGTTACACATTTAAGAATCAAAATTTGAAGTCAGTTTTGTCTAGCCCTAAAAAACAGGGCTGTCTCTTCCATATCATACTGCCACCAAATCTTAAAATAATAATATGCTAAAAATGTCCAATATTTCCGTTGTATTTATCAGTGGCCATTTTTAGGCAAAATGCTGTACATGAATTTAGTAGCACACTATGATGAATCCTTTGAAGGCATCCCCCATTCTTTAATTAGTGGCACACTTTTAGAGGTGGTTGTTTTATCCTAAATAACGTAACAAACACTTTGGTCTCACTAAACACTTTGCTATGCTTTTGTCCATTTTAATTTCAGTATATCAATTCACGATTTTAAAGGGACATGAATAATCTTAATAAAAACAGTTTCATCTTGATTCTTGAAAATAAAAGAATTTGGCAATTAATCATGCTAAGAATTTTTTCTTGAGATCACTCAACATTTGCATATTTGATTCTCTAAAACCTATACTGTTGTAACAAATGAAAATCCATAAGTTAGTGACTATTTGAGATAATGTGCATTCGTTTTAATATATTAACACTTCAAAACTAACATCTAATTTAAAAAAAAAAGCCTTATAATGTTAATGTTGCAACATTATTGTGGTAGACTGAATTACTTAGCTCCTGTAAAATTTCCCTAGAGCCTTTTCTTTCACACCTTTCTGTAGAAAGTTATGCTTTTTTGATTTTTAGTTCCATAGGGATCAGGATAATGCCCAACACTTTCTAATCATTTTCCAATGTACAAGTTACCAATAGGTGTTGAATTATGAGTTGAATAAACTACAAAAATGAGGTACACACAGAGACTGTTTAGGTGACTTTAGAATTTAATCTTTTTTTAAAGGCCAGAGAAAGTTTTCCAATTAGAAAAAATATAATAATTCAAACTTTATCATGCAGTTTACAAATGCTGCATCAAATTTTTGATCAACTTATTTGTGAAGTCTCTCCTTGATAAAAAGGCACTATCTGTTATAGATTAGGATAACTTAATCAAATGAAATTGGGTTTTTCAAACAACTCTGTTTATCAAATCATGCCCTCAGCACTGTTAACCAAGATATTCAGTCCACCAGAGCAGCACATCTATTACCTTTTGCAACAGCTAAATGATTAAGCACATATAATCTTACCCCAAACGAACAAAGCAAATCTGTCATTTCCGCCACTAGCTTATTTGGAGGATGTTGTCTAACACCTGGGAACTTCAGTATACTACACTGCAAAGTAGGGGAAACAGTAGTACTAATGTCATTATTTTGAGAAACAAGTGACTAAAATATGGAAGACCCTCTTTTTCTAAAATGTTGAGAGAGAGAGAGAGAGAGAGAGAGAGAGAGAGAGAGAGAGACAGTACATGCATGCACATGAGCATGTGAGCAGGGGAGAGGCCAAGACAGAAGGGGAGAGAGAATCCCAAGCAGGCTCCACTCTCAGCATGGATCCCAACACTGGGCTCAATCCCACAACCTTGAGATCATGACCTGAGCTGATATCAAGAGACAGACGCTTAACCTACTGAGCCATCCAGGTACCCTAAATAAGTCTCTCTGAACAAAGTTTAGCAAGTCTGAGTACCAGACACATATTAGCTGGTATTAATTTGGGGGGATTAAACTTTGTATAATGGCCCATATTCAGACATTAAGTAACATGATATCTATAGCATATAGACTTTATTTTGGTTAGTTTGTTTTTTAAAAATTTATTTATTTTGAGAGACAGAGAAAAAGAGAGTGAGAGGGAAGGAGGTGGGGAAGAGAGAAAGAGGGAAAAATAGAGAGAGAGAAGAGAGAATCCCAAGTAGACTCTGTGCTGTCAGTACAGAGCCCAGCTCGGCGCTCAGTCCCACCAACTGTGAGACCATGACCCCAGCAGAAACGAAGAGTTGGGCCCTCAACCCACTGACCCATTCAGGCATCCCTGTTTAATTTGTTTTTAAAACAAAAGTATATATTCATGTGTTTATCTTTAATCTATCGTTTTCATTATTATTCTCATATTTATATCTTAAATATCTTTACGTGTACTGAAATAGTCTCTTTACTTATTTCATTACCTTACTGTTGACTCACTGAAGGCAGAGACTGGTTCTTGTCCACTGCTATCTTTCCAGTGCCTAGCATACAACTAAACACATAGTAAAAGCTCAATTAATATTTTTGAAGTAAATGATCATATGAATATAAAGCTTCTCAATTTTTAACATTAAAAAAAAAGAAAGACTTTTTTGTGTGTGGTCAGTTGCAAAATACACTAAACTCATTAATTTTAACTAAAACAATGAATCATAAAATAATTGTATATACAAGCAGACCTTACTTCACTTTATTGTGCTTTGTAGATATTGCATTTCTCTATGTCATATTTTAGTAATCCTAGAAGTATTTCAAACTTTTCCATTATTATTATATTTTTATTATATATAATTAATATATAATATAATGTCTTTTAATACATTATATATTGTTCTGGTGATCTGCGATCAGTGATTATGACTCGCTGAAAGCATTTTTTAGCAGTAAAATGCTTTTTTAATTTATTTTGAGATGGGGGGGGGAGAGAAAGTACAAGAGGGGGAAGGGCAGAGAGAAATGGGGGGAGAGAATCCTAAGCAGGCTCCACACTGTCAGCACAAGAGCCTGATATGGGGCTTGAACTCATGAACCATGAGATCATGACCCGAGCTGAATTTAGATGCTTAACAGACCGAGCCACCCAGGTGCCCCAGCAATAAAATATTTTTTAATTAAGGTATATACATTGTTTTTTTAGACATGATGCTACTGCTACTTAATAGACTGCAGTGTAGTATAAACATAAATTTTATATGCACTGGGAAACCAAAAAAATTCATTTGGTTTGCTTTATTGTGATATTCCCTTTATTGCAGCAGTCTGGAACCCGAACCTATAATATCTCCAAGGTATGCCTATATTATATATTTCTTCTTGTGTGCAGATTATCTAACATGCTGTATGTTCCAGGAAGTCTTCATAGGAACAATCAGCCTACTAGTAAACATTTCTTTTTTTTTTTTTTTTTTCAACGTTTTTTATTTATTTTTGGGACAGAGAGAGACAGAGCATGAACGGGGGAGGGGCAGAGAGAGAGGGAGACACAGAATCGGAAACAGGCTCCAGGCTCCGAGCCATCAGCCCAGAGCCTGACGCGGGGCTCGAACTCACGGACCGCGAGATCGTGACCTGGCTGAAGTCGGACGCTTAACCGACTGCGCCACCCAGGCGCCCCTAGTAAACATTTCTATAGAAGCCCGATTCTGCTGTCCTTTGATCTCCAACTAAAATAATAAGGGGAAAAGTTGTTGTGTAGATAAAATTGATTATTCTATTCCAAAAGTTACTCAGTTATCCTAAGATCATCTCACTGGAAAAGGCAGAAACTAAATAGCTAAAAATAAGCCTATACAACAATATTTTTAAAAATGTATTCATTACTTATAGTATCACAGTTATATCATGAAATCATTATGTGTTTTGATAGTGAAAATAATCTCTAAATAATTATATGGCTTTCAAAATCTAAAATACATATTCAGTTAGGGCCATTTTTTCTACTCTCTTATGAATAAATATGCTAAAAATTGCTTATTTGATGAATCAAGCATTCTGATGTTCTGAGTATTAGTCCCAGCTAAAAGCTGAATTAAATAATTGCACGGGTTGAGCAAAAGGACATTTTAACACAAGCCTGACTAAATATATTAATTTGATGAATTTTCAGAACACTATAGGATTATGTATGGTATTATGTATTTGCAAATTAAATATAATCAAAGAGTGGGTCATCCTTTATGTGTTAACTAAATTTTCAAGTAATTAGCAGATAAAAGAGAAAAATACGATCTTAAAAGTTTATTTATGTCTCAATATTGTTGATAAGTCCAATACATGCCATAAACTAATTAACTCTTCATTACATTTTTATGACTATATTTAGTGCTTAATAGAAAACAAAACTAAATTCCTTCAGGCCAACATTTGCCATCTAAGAAAATCAATATCTATAAACATAATCAATATCATAAATTTTAATTAAAAACTCAAGCACTAGCTAACACACAAACATTTTAAGTCATTTTAGTGTGAAAAAAGTAGAATATGTTCCATTATCAGCTAAATTAAAAATAATACAAAGGAAAAAAGTATACACATAAAAGGAAATATCCTTAACAACTATTGTTCACACATAAGATGGGTGCTTTGCTGTGACCTCTCAACTATATAGTATAAAATACATTTCAATAGCTATTCATAGATCAGTTTACTCATTTTATATTATATCCCCTACAAAATCAATGGACTCATCTTTATAAAACAAAAATCCAAAGAATATCACTGCTTACACACTTTGAATAGCTCATCACTGTGAGGAATACAAAGTCTAAGCTCTTGAATTCGCTATAAATGTTTCAGAAACATCTGTTGCAACTTCTCTCTCCTGCTTTAACCCTACAGTCCCCTGGTCCAGTTGTGAGCGGAATGTCTTCAATCATCTGACATACCAGAGTCTGCAGCCCCTTCATGCCTGTGTTCTGATCTGGCAATTTCTTCTTTCTTTCATACTCTCTTATTGGGTCCCAAACTCATCAGCCTCACTCTTACTCTGCAGAGCTCTGAATTTATACAGGAAGCCTCAGATGCTCATCTACCACGCTGCTGTATCAACTCTGTGAGCAACTTCTGTCCTGCATATTAAGTCATAGTTTAACTGTCTCTTTATATGTCTGTCTGTCTTAATAGATCATGAATCCCACAGGAACAGGGTGAAAGCCTTATTCATATTTATATCTGCCCTCCTTAGCACAGTCCTACACACATACTGTTTCCACGTTTCCAGTTTTCTATGTGCACAAAATTAAGAAAATCTCTTATCTTGTTTGAGCCTCTTCTTTGTCTTAAAAATGAAGCTAAAGATATTTTCCTCTACCAAATGAATAAAGGATATTTCATTTGGGGAAATTAAGCTTGGTATGTAAAATTAACCTCCTTTCTCTCCTAGAAATGTGTAATAAGGGTTGAATAAATATTAGCTCCCACAATTTTGCTTAACTTTCATTGTGCAGTAACAACCATTGTTATATCATTATTGAAGAATAATGAATGATGAGAATATGATATAAATTAAAGCCAAGAGGGAATTAACATTTTTATCTAAGATGAAAAATGCAACCCCACTCCAAGAGTCAATTTTTCCTTAATTAAAGGGAAGACCAGAAGAAGCATTTTAGGAATTTTACAAGGCAGTGTTTCAAAATTATTTCTTCTGTGGGTCATGTAACCTTCCAGATATCTGCCTGGCTCATTCAAATGTCTCCTCTTCAGAGTGTTTTACCCAAAATAAGTATCTTTCCTATTTATCACCATTCCCTCATTCTGCTTTATTTTTCTTTGGAACACTTACAACCATCAGCTAATATATTGATTTTTATTTATTGTATCTATCTCATACTAGAATGTTATAAGCATGAGGGTAGAGTCTGTTACATTCACATCCCCAAGCAGAAGCTAGGAAGGTGCTTGTCTTAGTCCGTTTAGGCTGCTATGACAAAATACTACAGATTGGGAGGGCTATAAATAGCAAACCTTTATTTCTCATGGTTCTGGAGGCGGGAGGTCTGAGATCAAGGCGCCAACATAGTCAGCTGAGGCCCCTCTTCTGGACTGTAGACTTCCAGGTTCTCACTGTATCCTTGCATGGTTGAATGGGACTATCAAGCTCCTTGGGGCCTATCTTGAGGGTATTAACCTCAATCATGCAGGCTCCATGCTCATGACCTAAGTACTTCCCAAAGGCTCCTCATCCTAATATCATCATTTCAGGTAGTAGAATTTCAACATGTGAATTCTGGGGAGACACAACTATTCAGACCATAGCAATGTCTAACATGAAGTAGGTGCCATATAACTGACTGAATGAATGCAATTTGAAGAGGATTAAAAAAGTATTCAATTCCCAAATATATTTTACCCTCTGACTTTTGGAGTGCTAGAAATTCCTTCCAAACTGTGTTCTGAGGTATAGTAAAGGCACTTTCCCTCAGTGGATGCTCAAAAGGACATAAGAGAAGGAAGAGACACCACAGCTCTCTCTCTCCATGCATATACAGAAGAAAGGCCATCTGAGGACACAGTGTAAAGACTCTATCTGCAAGTTGAAACCAACTTTGCTGGCACCTTGATCTCAGACTGTCGCCCTCCAGAACTGTGAGCAAATAAATTTCTGTTGTTCAAGGCACCCAGTATGTGGAATCTTGTTATGGTTGCATAAGTAGACTAATACAGCATTTGAATAATAGATTGGAAACTTCAGAGTTATTTCACCCTGAAACATTTACTGACTTCCTGGCTAGGAGAGAGACTTAGAAATTGGGCCCAAGCTTCGAAAGGCAGAGTAGAATTTCTTACAGTTTCCTAGCACTTAGAGAACAAAACTACTAGGTGAGAAGGACAGCTTCAAGCATAAGTCATTCTACCAATCAACACACTGCCAGATTCTAGAGCTCTAACAGTAGGAAGCTAGAGAACTGGGGTGGGAAATCCTAAAGGAAAGAGATCAATCTCACATAGATGTCCATAGCTAAGGGGATCATGATCCACAAAAGTCTCAATCAAAGGGCTTGAAAGCCATATCCAAGAGTCAGGCTTAAACCAGATTTAAAGTGAATTCTATTAAAAGTGCCACCTCGATAGTGATCGAATACAATCCTTAATTAGATTGAGATGATAAGTCTCTAGCCTTATCTCCCAAACAAAGAAATGGGGAAACCTCTGCAGTAGAAGATAATACCATTTAGAATGCATATTATTTTCATATGCAATATTTGGTGTATAATAAGATATTATAAATCAGAGGAAGAAGCAAGGATATATGACATAATCAAGAGAAGAAATAGAAATAGAGCAGATATGTAGTTTATTCAGAAATAAATTTAACATAAAGAACTTACAAATAATTTGATTATAAGAGCAAGAAAATAGAGATGAAGAAAATAGATGAGAAAATAGAGAATTATACAAGAAAATTAGAATTTATTTTAAAAAATCCAATGACATCTCCAGAAAGAAAAAAAAAAAAAACCTACAGTATCTGAAATTCAAATCTTGACTAATAGTTGTCATAACAGTTGAACACAGTTCAAGAGATTAATTACCTGCAAGACAAAACATATTAAAGAATATATTAAAAATGAAGTACTTAAAATAACAAATAATGTGGAGACGAGGTACCAGAACATAAGATACACATGCAACATGTTTTAAACACTAAGTCTTTTTTTAAATAAAAGTATTTTAAGTGAGGGAAATGCTTTTTTATCTGCATGGTAACCATTAAAAATCGTAAAGTATATTATAAATAAGACATTGATTAAATAAAAATTTGAATAATTATTTTTTGTTAGTTGAAAGTCAGTAAAAACGGGAGAACAAAGAATATATAAACTAGGTTGGCCAATGATAAAATAAATAGTGAAATAATAAATATAAACCCACATGTCAGCAACTGATTTAAATATAAATGTGGTCCATATTCCAAATAACAGATTGATTGTCAGAATTAATGGAAAAAAACCTCCAATGTTGTTTCACAGAAACAACTTTAGATATAGAGCAGAGAAATATCGACTAAAATGATGACAAATAAATCCATCCAAAATCATATGTAGAGACTATACTAATATCAGACAAATTGCATGTTAAAGCAAGAAACATTTCCAGTGATGGATGGTAGTATTTCATAGCTAAAAGTGGGTCAATACAATAGAAAGATATTATAATCCTATATGTAATTCATAGCTTTAAAAAATGTAAAAAAATATGATAGCACCAATATGAGCAGTAGAAAAATCTACAATTACTGTGGGAAATTTTAATGATATGTTTTCAATTTTTTTTTAAAAATTTTTAAATGTTCATTTATTTTTGAGAGAGAGAGACAGAGAGAGAGAGAGAGAGAGAGAGAGAGACAGAGTGTGAGCAGGGGAGGGGCAGAGAGAGGGGGAGACACAGAATCTGAAGCAGGCTCCAGGCTCTGAGCGGTCAGCACAGAGCCCAACGCGGGCCTCGAACTCACGAACTGTGAGATCATGACCTGAGCTGAAGTCGGACACTTAACCGACTGAGCCACCCACGAACCCCATGTTTTCAATTTTAAGGGCAGGAAAAAAGTCTACTGATATGGATAACATAAACAACAAAATTAACAAACATAGTCTGATTAGTAAGATTGTACATTAGACCAAAAAATGACAGAGGTTTAATATTTTTTAAATATATGTGGAACATATGATGAAATGAAGAAGGGACCCTTGACAAATTTCACAATAATGAAATTACCTGGAATATATTCTGTGATCACAATAGAATTAATACAAAGAAAAGGTTATTTTAAAAAGTTTTATTTTTAGAACTAGAGCACTTCTATAAAATGTATCTGTTGCTCAAAGAAATAACAATTATGGCAGGAATTTTTAAAGAACTGAAATATAGTGACTGAATAACACATCAAAATTTGGGGAATTAAGCCAACATAGTGCCTAAAGAAAAAAGTACAGAATCTTGAATTCATATGTTAGAAAAGAAGAAGAAAGATAAAAATCAATCATTTACATTTGATCTTAAGTAGTTAATAAATAACAGGAAGACAAAACAAGAAAGAAGAAAAACAGAAGAAATATTTTAAATCTGAGAGCAAAAGTCAAGGAAATAAAAAACCCTAAAAGACAAAACAATGAACAAAGTCAGTTACTGATTCTTTGAAGAGATTGATAAAATTGATAACACCCAAACAATAATTATTAAGAAAAAGAAAAGAAAGGGGCGCCTGTGTGACTCAGTTGGTTAAGCAACTGACTTTGGCTCAGGTCATGATCTCACAGTTCCTGGGTTCATGTGCTATCAGCACAGAGCCTGCTTCAGATCCTCCTTCTCCTTCTTTCTCTGGCCTTCCACTGCTCATGCTCTGTCTCCCCCTGTCTCAAAAATAAACAAACATTTAAAAATATGTAAGAAAAGGAGAAGAAAGACAAGTTGCCTATTTTAGAAATAGAAAATGGGTATTGCTACAGATTTAAAAATCTGTAAGGAATATTAAGAAAATAAGCAAATCTATGCTAATATATTTGACAATATATACGGAATAGAAAAATCTACAGAGATCAAACCAAAGCTCAAAGAAATAGAAAATCTAAATTTTTTTAAATGTTTATTTATTTTTGAGAGACAGAGAGAGACAGCATGAGCAGGAGAGGGCAGAGAGAGAGAGGGAGACCCAGAATATGAAGCAGGCTCTGGGCTCTGTCCTCAGAGCCCGACGCGGGGCTCAAACCCAGGAGCTGTGAGATCATGACCTGAGCCGAAGTCGGACGCTCAACCGACTGAGCCACACAGGCACCCCAAAGAAATAGAAAATCTAAATAGAGAGTTACCCATTAAAGAAATATGTTTTTAAACCATTCCACAAGAAAGAAATGACAGTCTTGAACAAACTTTATTGGAGAACAGAAAAGGAGGTGACATGTCCCAACCTTTTTAAGAGACCACCATGGTGATGCATCCAAAATTTGTCAGTGACATTTCAAGAAATAAAACTAGGGTGATTAATTCTGACAACTGAGATATACCGGAACATGGATTAAATGCCATTAATAATCTAAATTGGATCTTTAACTAAATTCATTTTAGATCAGTTACATGATATAGAAAAGGGGAAAGGATGGATAAAAATGTTTAGAGGGAGACACATTGATGGGTGGAGGGTGGAAAGAGATACTGACTTTAGTTATTTAGGGACAGCAAACCAACACTGAGAACATAACAAGCTATTTCTTTGAAAAACTTGCTTATGAGCTAAAAAGAAAACTAAGTAAAAGTACCTGGATTCTGAAAGCTATTGACAAAGGGACCAAGGGAATGACATGTTCCAGAGTGTAAAAAGTTTGCCCTGTTTAGGGAAAACCACATGTTTTGGTACAGTTAATGAATATCTACCAAATTAGATTTATCTCCTAAGAATTAGCTCATGTATCACTTCTCAAAACACCTTTTTTAAGTAAAGTCATATGTTCAAAAAACACAAAGGAGTTCACCAACTATTAAGCATAAGATTATCTATCTATCTATTTATCTATCTATCATCTATCTACCCATCTATCTCACAACAGAAGATAAGGGTAGAAGTATAGGCAAGGTCTGAATCACTAAAGACAATTGCACATGGATTTTATCTAGGATAAAGAGCTGCTGACATATTTTAAACATGAGTGTAACATGATCATATTTGTAATTTAGAAAGAACGGTCTGGGAGCAGTAGATTGAATGAATGATAAGGGAAAGATCCTGAAAGGGAAACCATCTAGGAGGCTCTTGCTGAAACTCATGAAAAGCCAATGAGATATTGGCTAAAGGTGAGAGCACAGTGATGGAGGGTGCTCTCCCTCCATCTGATCCGCTCCACTGATGGAGCACAGTTCTGTTCCATAAATGTTTAAGAAATAGAATGGATAGATTCAATGATCGTATGTGTTAGTAAGGAGATCTAAGAATTAAAAAAATTCTGATTTTGCCCTTTGGAAGCTCATAAAACCATCACAGGATAGTTTTCAACAATTATTGTTCACATTGTATGACAGCATGAGACCATCTTTAAAGAGTTCTTTGAAAAAATTCAAAAATGATATCCAAATACTTGTGGGACTAAATGCTCCTGAAATATTTTAGTAAAACAGTCAGTGATGACTATGTACTGTCTATGACTACCAATTAATAAACATCATTAACAAATGAATATTATTTCTGAATACTGGTAGGATTTGATGCCAACTCAATAAAATGGAGTCTCTGTAATCCATAATTTACACCTAATTAGTGTTTAATCTTTTTTCAATCCTCGGATTTAATTACAAATGTTTAGTTCAGCGAAATGAAAACCTTTTTTGTCATTACTGTTCAGTTAAAATCAACAAGGTTTCCTGATAGGTATAGATTACCAATACAGGTTTATCCTTTTATAATTACTCTAAAGATTAGGGCAGCAAACAGAAGTCACTAATAGATCTTGAGTAAGAACAGTGACAAAAGGTTTCTAAAACTTACTATTTTGTTAATCTGCCCGTCAGAAATCAAGGTTTATTTGTTTTATAAACATGTTTCCCATTTCTCTTGGGAAATATAAGCTTGCAGAATTAAATATGCTATGATATTAATTCATATATTTAATACAGTTTGAAAAATTTCAACTATATTTATCTCTAATTATCTTACGCCTTTATGTATTTGAGAAATTGATAGTGATAATACTGATTTTGATCAATATTGATATTTTTCCATGATTTCTTCTTCACTAATAAAGAATACTTCAGAAATTATATTAATTGATCAAATAATAAAATCCATATATTTTACATGTTTTTCTACAAAAAGAGGGAGCTTTCTGAAATTATAAAATTGAGCATATTTAAATTAAAATTGGTATAATTGACAAGAAAGTTCAAACAACAGAAATTAAAAAAGAAAAGGAATGTGATTCAAAAAAATTTAGTAGTTACACAATATATTATATCTTTTCAAGTAAACTGGAGTATAGACATGTTTTAGAAATAGTGGTAAAACAGACAATAACCAAAATATTCACTAACCATATGACACACAACTACAAATGCATATACATATGCACACATACACACATCAAATATAACCTATTGAACACTGATGTATATATGTCCTTTTCCCTAACTTTTAGGTTAAACTGCCCCGAGCCAACATTTCTTGCCTAAAATTCTGTTTTGGTGTTTCAGATAGCAGTTAATCTACTGAACTTTTATCAGAAACTGGGCATTTTCTCTAAGCTTCTTAGGCAATGCAGAGTAGGTTGACTGGTCCACTGATAGTTTCAGTGGTCACTACCTACCACTGTCTTCAGAACCAGGGGTATTTTCAAATTGCATCAAATGAACAACAGTAAAAGGGGAATCAGGAAAATATGAGGGATTGATGGTTCTAACTTGACAATTCATTTGGCATCCTTTATTCACGTCCATGTTCTTTAAACATAAATATGAAACTTCTTACAACAGAAAACAATCAAAATCTTTAAAAATTTTTTTAACATTTATTCATCGTTCATTGACAGAGAGAGACAGAGCAAGAGCAGGGAAGGGGCAGGGAGAGAGGGAAACACAGAACTCGAAGAAGGCTCCAGGCTCTGAGCTGTCAGCACAGAGCCTGACGCGGGTCTCGAACCCATGAACCATGAGATCATGACCAGAGCTGAAGTCTGACGCTCAACCGACTGAGCCATCCAGGTGCCCCAACAATCAAAATCTTTTAGTTTAGTTGCATATCAGCTATCTAAGAATACCAAATAAATATGAGTAATTGAGATGTTGATGAAATATCCAGGCATATTTCAGATTGAAATATCTGAGTCTGAGAATGGCAGGTACATACCTGAGAGATTTATACTAGGATATGAAAAAGAAAGTAATTGCTATTTGGAGACAAGTATTTGGTTTTAGATACAGGACATGTGTTTATACATATAGATATAAATTCAAATACCAATGATGTAATATTAACACCTCTGCCAAATTTCAATGGTTATAGCTGCATTAGAGAGAAGTTCTTTGGAAAGCAAAATACAAGAAAATCCAATTGATAGTGGATTAATTAAATAATATTTCCCAATATCAAGAAGTCTGTCTTTATGTTTCCACTGATGTTGACTCAGATATTCAACAGCATCTTTGCAAATTACTTTAGATTATATTACCTGTGTTTGCAAGATGTATGCATGCTAAAAATCCAGGCCTCACATAGCTATTTAAGGCAGAAATAAAATATATTCAGAGAAAATGATGACAGCCTATTTTTTTTAGTAGGAAAGCAATAGTTTTTCAAGATAACTCATTTTTTTTACTTTCTTTAATTTTTAAATTTTATTTAAATCCAAGTTAGTTAACAGTGTAATAATGGATAACCCGTTCTTTTTTTTTTTTTATTTTTTTTATTTTTTTATTTTTTTATTTTTGGGACAGAGAGAGACAGAGCATGAACGGGGGAGGGGCAGAGAGAGAGGGAGACACAGAATCGGAAACAGGCTCCAGGCTCCGAGCCATCAGCCCAGAGCCTGACGCGGGGCTCGAACTCACGGACCGCGAGATCGTGACCTGGCTGAAGTCGGACGCTTAACCGACTGCGCCACCCAGGCGCCCCAACCCGTTCTTTCTAAAAGACTTCCCTTTCACCTGTTATTGGCTAGAACTAGATCACATCATTTCTCCTAGCAGCAAAGAATAAGAAAGAAAAAGAACATCAGAATGTTAGTTGGCTTAGAACAATCCTGATCCGTTGTCAGGTATGAGATTGCTGTTGACCAAACACGTCAAATTCTACTGACAAAAAAATCAGGAAAAATGGACAGGTCACTAGCATTTTCTTCGACAGGTTATCTATTGCAACAAAATTTGGTGCTGGGTATTACATATCTTAAACATTGAGATAATAAACATTGTATTTTTAAAATAAAATACCTTTGCAAGATTCTTTTAAAATTGGGAGAATAAAGGGGCGCCTGGGTGGCGCAGTCGGTTGAGCGTCCGACTTCAGCCAGGTCACGATCTCGCGGTCCGTGAGTTCGAGCCCCGCGTCAGGCTCTGGGCTGATGGCTCGGAGCCTGGAGCCTGTTTCCGATTCTGTGTCTCCCTCTCTCTCTGCCCCTCCCCCGTTCATGCTCTGTCTCTCTCTGTCCCAAAAATAAATAAAAAATGTTGAAAAAAAAAATAAATAAAATTGGGAGAATAAAGTAAAAAAATCAAAATAAAATATAATAGATTTCCACTATTTCTTATACTGTAAATATCTGTATGTCACTTTTTATTTTTAATTCAGCACACCCAATGGTACAAAGTTCACTATTTGGAAACTTTTATTAAAGGCTAGTGAGGGTGAAATACTGAATATGAAGTTTTTTATAAGTGTTACTTTTCAAATAGCAAACTAGAGAGAAGTTATTCCTGTTGATGTGTTTTTCATAAAAATTTTCTTAATGCATCTAGAAATAGATTATCATTCAGAAATTTTAGGAGTAAGATGTCTTAGTTAATGTCACTCTATGTTTTTATCTCATTTACCATCATTTTACTTAAATGCAACGATAGTGTGAATAAATTAACATGGATAGGACCAGAAATAAAAATAGCCTGCCTATTTTAAAATATATGGCCATAAGACAGAATTCCATTTAAGAAATCAAATTATAATGCTTAAGCTAATAAAATTCTCATATCCCTATAGAACAAGTTGAATGAATGTATGAATTGATGAGACAATCTCTGGCATATGCATGAGAGTAACACAGAAACACATGCTTAATTTGTCAGACATGGGGCATTAATGCAGATATACCAGAACCATAGAATCAGCTATAACCACTTGGAACAGGCTGAAGAAATACTTGACTGTGGTTGACTAAGTCCCATTCGTGCCAGTTTCCAACAACCATTCCTAGTTATGAACTGTCTCAGACTGAATTTTCATTTGATTCACTTTTCTTTTTTATTTTTTCTTTGGTACTTCAGATCATCAGTCTCTTCTGGGATTATTCTGGTTCATTCTGACACAAGGAATGGTGTTTCTTATTTATTTATTTATTTATTTATTTATTTAATTCTAGTTAGTTAACATACAGTGTAATATTAGTTTCAGGTGTACAATTTAGTGATTCAACACTTCCATACACCACCCTCTGCTCATCACAACAGGTGTACTCCTTAATCCCTATCATGTATTTCACCCATCCCTCCACCCACATCCTCTCTGATAACCATCAGTTTGTTTTCTAAAGTTAAGAGTCTGTTCTTTGGTTTGTCTCTCACTTTCCTCCTCACCCCCTTGCTGGTTTTTTATGTTTCTTAAATTCCACATATGAGTGAAATCATACAGGATTTCTTTCTTTGACATATTTCACTTAGCATTATGGTCTCTAGCTCCCTTTATGTGAGTTGTGTTTTGTTCTTTTGTTTTGTTTTGTTTTGTTTTTCTACTGACCAAATCTGGACTGTTCCTTTCCTTTTTCTTCTATTCTCATTAAATCTCTGTCTTTCTCTCTCATTCTTTCTTGTTCCACACTTAACTTTTGTCCTTTTTCACTAAAAAATTAATCATTTTATTTTTCCAAACAGGTAGTTTTAAAATGCTAGTGGCCCTTAAAAAAAGACAAAAAATAAAACAAAACAAAAAACCCCAAAAACCTTGTATTCTAGTTCTGGTAGAATCAGTGGATCTCTGGTGTATAAATATGCAAATTATCAGTTTATGGTTCCTACCTTTACAGTATAATGCTTTGCATAGGCACATAGAGTGCAGAAATCAACCCATAAGAGTTACCTGAGGATTATCTGAAAGCTTTTAAATGATATTCATAAGTGATTGTGTTAAAATTATCTTACAGGGGAAAAGTGAATTATAACATTCATTTTCTGGTTATTTCCCGTACTTTCAAGCATGACAGTGTAAAATTGTTCAAATAGGATTGGTTTTATATGTGATCCAGTTTTACTCCTTTGGAGACATGCTAAATTTAAAATATTAGGTAGTAAAAACAGTAAAGCACTGAATTCATCTAGTTTGCTAATGCTGAGACAAAGCACTACTGGATACATGTGTAGAAAAGATGAGATTCATTTACCTAGTAGTACCTATAAGGAAAGATGCAATGGTTTAATTATGAGAAAAAGAAAGTTTCATTTCCTATTCAGTTTATAGTCACATTAAATCAATTAAACATATTAGGACATTTAAAGGAATGTAACTTGATTACTGAGTTGAAACATGACTTTAAAAAAACTATATAAACTTAGAATAATTGATACCTAGGATACTCAACAGGTTTTCATTCTAATGCAAATGATTGGATTCCAATCTCTTCACAAGCAGGAATTTAGATCAGGAATAAATATTTGAGGTTATCTAGGACACTTGTTTATTTTCAAATGAGGTCATTAAAGTTCATGAGCATTAATTTCACTGGGATTCATTACTAAATGGTGGCCAGGCTGCAACAATGATTTATATGCTGTTGTTTTCAGAATTTGAAGTTTTCCCTTTGATGTTTTAAAGAAAATTCTTACTATGAAATAACTGAGATGACATATTTTAAATTGTCTTACATAACATAAAGCATAGATAATATTAAAGTTGTTGTTACTATGATTTACAACATCATTCCCATATCAAAGAAAAAAATTTGTTGTAAATATTGAAGAAAATCTAATATTTGGTGGTTTATTTACACATACACACACACACATGCACACACACACACACACAAACACACACACACACAGGTGACTAGAAAACATCAAACTGGCCAATTGGTACAAAGCAGGAATTTGAAGTCTAGTTCAGAAAATTAACAAAAATCCTGCCAAAAATGATGGAAGTCTAATTTAGGCAGGGGGTGGGGAGGGAAGAGATAGATGTAAAAAATATTAAGGAATGAGCCTCTCAGCACGTACCTATATTTGGATATTATGGTTAAACAGAAAGTTAAAGATGGCTTTCAATAAATGAACCAGGATGAGGAAAGAAAGGGGATACTTTTGAAGACGACCAAATGACAAGAGTAAATCTATTGATTTTGAGGTGCTTGTAGCATCCATATGATCAGTCTCTTCATAGATTTTAATCTTCGGATAGCAAAACAGAGATATGATTTGTCCTTGTACACAGACTTTTTTGTGATCACTATTTCACAGGAGTAAATATACAGGGAGCCTATACAGTCATGTGAAGAAAACAGAATAAACAATTTTGTGAAGCACCCAATAGATGGAGACTGAAAAAACAGGGAAGGAAGCTGAGATTGAAGAGACAAAGATAGAAGAAAACTGTTCAAATGTTTTAAGATGTTCCACAATTATCAACAGACAGCAAAATATGAAGAATGATAGGAAACAAGACAAAGCCTCTTATTTAACTCTAATTATATATACACTGAGATGGTATTACACTTTTTGTTTTTATCATTATTTATGGCACTGTCTGTAGATTTAGGGATTTTGACTATGAGTCCATAAATCCTAATCTGGTAGGAATGCCTCTACATTACAGGTATTTAATGTCAAATACTTGAATATATCAGGATACTGTGTGTATTACCTGAAAAAAATTAGGGTTGAAGAAACCATATTTTCCTGACTACAGTGCCCTAACAAACTCAAAAAAGATAACTTTGGTTTTTATTTCAAAATTAACATAATGGCAGTTATGCAACTAGTTTTATATTAAATGATTCAGATTCGATGAAGTGTTTTCATTTTGAGAATATGTGTTTAATTATCTGAAATCCTGAACTGTGTGAGTAGCAATTTCTAAATATGTTAGCATAGGGGTAACTTGTTCATAAAAATTATATTTAAAATGAACAATATTTTTCTTTGTTTTAAATGACAGACACTAAAACTTTTACTAATATCATTTTCAATTATGTTAACCTTTCTCAATGATAAAGTAAAACAGGCACTTGTGCTTTTGTGTAAGTAGATAAATGTATAAAAGAGTCTCCCCACCACCAGATTTTTTTGAAAAGTCTCCGAACCAGAGGCAGGCAGTCTGGGCTTTATAACCACCTAAGTCTATTGGCTTCCTTATTTAATTAATTTAACATTTTCTTTTCCAAGTTTTTTTATAAGTACTCACTGAAGCCCTCTGGAGGAATCAGCAGTCAGAAAAATAATTTCTGAGAACAAAGGGAAGATGGCAGCATAGGAGGACGCTGGGCTCACCGTGCGTACTGCTGATCACTTAGATTCCACCTACACCTGCCTAACTAACCCAGAAAACCGCCAGAAGACTAGCAGAATGGAGCCTCCAGAGCCAAGCGCAGACGAGAGGCCCACGGAAGAGGGTAGGAAGGGCGCGGCGAGGCGGTGAGCGCTCCACAGACAGGCGGGAGGGAGCCGGGGCAGAGGGGCAGCCTGCCGGCCAAGCAGAGCCCCCGAGTCTGGCTTCCAAAAGCGGAGGGGCCAGATGGAGTGTGTTCCCACGGCAAGCGCGACTTAGCATCTGGGAGGTCATAAGTTAACAGCTCTGCTCTGAAAGCGGGAAGGCTGGAGGACAAAGGGAAGGAGAGTTGCTGAGCCCCGGGACAACAGAACTCAGTTTGTTGGGGAACAAAGGCGCTAGCCAGTGCCATCTCCCTCGTCCATCCCCCAGCCAAAATCCCAAAGGGAACCAGTTCCTGCCAGGGAACTTGCTTGCTCCACACAAACACCCAACGCTGTGCTTCTGCAGAGCCAACCCTCCGGCAGCGGGTCTGACTCCCTCCCTCTGCCACAGGGCCCCTCCTCAAATGGATCACCTAAGGAGAAGCAAGCTAAGCCTGCCCCTCCTGCCCCCATGCACCTTGCCTACCCACCCCAGCTAATACACCAGATCCCCAGCACCACAAGCCTGGCAGTGTGCAAGTAGCCCAGATGGGTCACGCCACCCCACAGTGAATCCCGCCCCTAGGAGAGGGGAAGAGAAGGCAAACACCAGTCTGACTGTGGCCCCAGCGGTGGGCTGGGGGCAGACATCACGTCTGACTGCGGCTCCGCCCACCAACTCCAGTTATACACCACAGCACAGGGAAGTGCCCTGCAGGTACGCACCACTCCAGGGACTATCCAAAATGACCAAACGGAAGAATTCCCCTCAGAAGAATCTCCAGGAAATAACAACAGCCAATGAACTGATCAAAAAGGATTTAAATAATATAACAGAAAGTGAATTTAGAATAATAGTCATAAAATTAATCGCTGGGCTTGAAAACGGTATAGAGGACCAGCAGAGAATCTCTTGCTACAGAGATCAAGGGACTCAGGAGCTGAAAAACACTTTAAACGAAATGCAAAATAAAATGGAAACGATGACGGCTCCGATTGAAGAGGCAGAGGAGAGAATAGGTGAACTAGAAGATAAAGTTATGGAAAAAGAGGAAGCTGAGAAAAAGAGATATAAAAAAATCCAGGAATATGAGGGGAAAATTAGAGAACTAAGTGATACACTAAAAAGAAATAATATACGCATGATTGGTATCCCAGAGGAGGAAGAGAGAGGGAAAGGTGCTGAAGGTGTACTTGAAGAAATAATAGCTGAGAACTTCCCTGAACTGGGGAAGGAAAAAGGCATTGAAATCCAAGAGGCACAGAGAACTCCCTTCAGACGTAACTTGAATCGATCTTCTGCACGACATATCATAGTGAAACTGGCAAAATACAAGGATAAAGAGAAAATTCTGAAAGCAGCAAGGGATAAACGTGCCCTCACATATAAAGGGAGACCTATAAGACTCGTGACTGATCTCTCTTTTGAAACTTGGCAGGCCAGAAAGGATTGGCACGAGATCTTCAATGTGCTGAACAGAAAAAAAAATGCAGCTGAGAATCCTTTATCCAGCAAGTCTGTCATTTAGAATAGAAGGAGACATAAAGGTCTTCCCAAACAAACAAAAACTGAAGGAATTTGTCACCACTAAATCAGCCCTACAAGAGATCCTAAGGGGGATCCTGTGAGACAAAGTACCAGAGACATCGCTACAAGCATAAAACATACAGACATCACAATGACTCTAAACCCGTATCTTTCTATAATAACACTGAATGTAAATGGATTAAATGCGCCAATCAAAAGACATACGCTATCAGAATGGATAAAAAAACAAAACCCATCTATTTGCTGTCTACAAGAGACTCATTTTAGATCCGAGGAAACCTGTAGATTGAGAGTGAGGGGATGGAGAACTATCTATCATGCTACTGGAAGCCAAAAGAAAGCTGGAGTAGCCATACTTATATCAGACAAACTAGATTTTAAATTAAAGGCTGTAACAAGAGATGAAGAAGGGCATTATATAATAATTACAGGGTCTATCCATCAGGAAGAGCTAACAATTATAAATGTCTATGCGCCGAATACCGGAGCACCCAAATATATAAAACAATTACTCATAAACATAAGCAAACTTATTGATAAGAATGTGGTAATTACAGGGGACTTTAACACTCCACTTACAGAAATGGATAGAACATCTAGACACACGGTCAATAAAGAAACAAGGGCCCTGAATGACACATTGGATCAGATGGACTTGACAGATATATTTAGAACTCTGCATCCCAAAGCAACAGAATATACTTTCTTCTCGAGTGCACATGGAACATTCTCCAAGATAGATCACATACTGGGTCACAAAACAGCCCTTCATAAGTATACAAGAATTGAAATTACACCATGGATATTTTCAGACCACAATGCTATGAAGCTTGAAGTCAACCACAGGAAAAAGTCTGGAAAACCTCCAAAAGCGTGCAGGTTAAAGAACACCCTACTAAAGAATGAGTGGGTCAACCAGGCAATTAGAGAAGAAATTTAAAAATATATGGAAACAAACGAAAATGAAAATACAACAATCCAAACGCTTTGGGATGCAGCGAAGGCAGTCCTGAGAGGAAAATACATTGCAATCCAGGCCTATCTCAAGAAACAAGAAAAATCCCAAATGCAAAATCTAACAGCACACCTAAAGGAAATAGAAGCAGAACAGCAAAGGCAGCCTAAACCCAGCAGAAGAAGAGAAATAATAAAAATCAGAGCAGAAATAAACAATATAGAATCTAAAAAAACGGTAGAGCAGATCAACGAAACCAAGAGTTGGTTTTTTGAAAAAATAAACAAAACTGACAGACCTCTAGCCAGACTTCTCAAAAAGAAAAGGGAGATGACCCAAATAGATAAAATCATGAATGAAAATGGAATTATTACAACCAATCCCTCCGAGATACAAACAATTATCAGGGAATACTATGAAAAATTATATGCCAACAAACTGGACAACCTGGAAGAAATGGACAAATTCCTAAACACCCACACTCTTCCAAAACTCAATCAGGAGGAAATAGAAAGCTTGAACAGACCCATAACCAGCGAAGAAATTGAATCGGTTATCAAAAATCTCCCAACAAATAAGAGTCCAGGACCAGATGGCTTCCCTGGGGAATTCTACCAGACATTTAGGGCAGAGATAATACCTATCCTTCTCAAGCTGTTCCAAAAAAATAGAAAGGGAAGAAAACTTCCAGACTCATTCTATGAAGACAGCATTACTCTGATTCCTAAACCAGACAGAGACCCAGTAAAAAAAGAGAACTACAGGCCAATATCCCTGATAAATATGGATGCAAAAATTCTCAATAAGATACTAGCAAATCGAATTCAATGGCATATAAAAAGAATTATTCACCATGATCAAGTGGGATTCATTCCTGGGATGCAGGGCTGGTTCAACATTTGCAAATCAATCAACGTGATACATCACATTAATAAAAGAAAAGATAAGAACCATATGATCCTGTCAATCAATGCAGAAAAGGCCTCTGACAAAATCCAGCATCCTTTCTTAATAAAAACCCTTGAAAAGTCGGGATAGAAGGAACATACTTAAAGATCATAAAAGCCATTTATGAAAAGCCCACAGCTAACATCATCCTCAACGGGGAAAAACTGAGGCTTTTCCCTGAGATCAGGAACACGACAGGGATGCCCACTCTCACTGCTGTTGTTTAACATAGTGTTGGAAGTTCTAGCATCAGCAATCAGACAACAAAAGGAAATCAAAGGCATCAAAATTGGCAAAGATGAAGTCAAGCTTTTGCTTTTTGCAGATGACATGATATTATACATGGAAAATCCGATAGACTCCACCAGAAGTCTGCTAGAACTGATACATGAATTCAGCAAAGTTGCAGGATACAAAATCAATGTACAGAAATCAGTTGCATTCTTATACACTAACAATGAAGCAACAGAAAGACAAATAAAGAAACTGATCCCATTCACAATTGGACCAAGAAACATAAAATACCTAGGAATAAATCTAACCAAAGATATAAAAGATCTGTATGCTGAAAACTATAGAAAGCTTATGAAGGTAATTGAAGAAGATATAAAGAAATGGAAAGACATTCCGTGATCATGGATTGGAAGAATAAATATTGTCAAAATGTCAATACTACCCAAAGCTATCTACACATTCAATGCAATCCCAATCAAAATTGCACCAGCATTCTTCTCGAAACTAGAACAAGCAATCCTAAAATTCATATAGAACCACAAAAGGCCCTGAATAGCCAAAGTAATTTTGAAGAAGAAGACCAAAGCAGGAGGCATCACAATCCCAGACTTTAGCCTCTACTACAAAGCTGTAATCATCAAGACAGCATGGTATTGGCACAAAACAGACACACAGACCAATGGAATAGAATAGAAACCCCAGAACTAGACCCACAAACGTATGGCCAACTCATCTTTGACAAAGCAGGAAAGAACATCCAATGGAAAAAAGACAGTCTCTTTAACAAATGGTGCTGGGAGAACTGGACAGCAACATGCAGAAGACTGAAACTAGACCACTTTCTCACACCATTCACAAAAATAAACTCAAAATGGATAAAGGACCTGAATGTGAGACAGGAAACCATCAAAACCCTAGAGGAGAAAGCAGGAAAAGACCTCTCTGACCTCAGCCGTAGCAATCTCTTACTCGATACATCCCCAAAGGCAAGGGAATTAAAAGCAAAAGTGAATTACTGGGACCTTATGAAGATCAAAAGCTTCTGCACAGCAAAGGGAACAACCAACAAAACTAAAAGGCAACCAACAGAATGGGAAAAGATATTTGCAAATGACATATTGGACAAAGGGCTAGTATCCAAAACCTATAAAGAGCTCACCAAACTCCACACCCAAAAAACAAATAACCCAGTGAAGAAATGGGCAGAAAACATGAATAGACACTTCTCTAAACAAGGCATCCAGATGGCCAACAGGCACATGAAAAGATGCTCAACGTCACTCCTCATCAGGGAAATACAAATCAAAACCACACAAAACCTCATGCCAGTCAGAGTGGCCAAAATGAACAAATCAGGAGACTAGAGATGCTGGCAAGGATATGGAGAAACGGGAACCCTCTTGCACTGTTGGTGGGAATGCAAATTGGTGCAGCCATTCTGGAAAACAGTGTGGAGGTTCCTCAGAAGATTAAAAATAGACCTACCCTATGACCCATCAATAGCACTGCTAGGAATTTACCCAAGGGATACAGGAGTACTGATGCATAGGGGCACTTGTACCCCAATGTCTATAGCAGCACTCTGAACAATAGCCAAATTGTGGAAAGAGCCTAAATGTCCATCAACTGATGAATGGATAAAGTAATTGTGGTTTATATACACAATGGAGTACTACATGGCAATGAGAAAGAATGAAATATGGTCCTTTGTAGCAACGTGGATGGAACTGGAGAGTGTGATGCTAAGTGAAATAAGCCATACAGAGAAAGACAGATACCATATGGTTTCACTCTTATGTGGATCCTGAGAAACTTAACAGAAACCCATGGGGGAGGGGAAGGAAAAAAAAAAGAGGTTAGAGTGGGAGAGAGCCAAAGCATAAGAGACTCTTAAAAACTGAGAACAAACTGAGGGTTGATGGGGGGTGGGAGGGAGGGGAGGGGAGGGTGGGTGATGGGTATTGAGGAGGGCACCTCTAGGGATGAGCCCTGGGTGTTGTATGGAAACCAATTTGACAATAAATTTCATATATTGAAAAAAAAAAAAAAAGAAAGAAAAGAAAAGTCTCCGAACCAAACTGAAGTGGCTTTCCTGAACTGTTGATACTTACCAATATATTCCAATAAATTAAGAATTTTTCGAGTTAAACTTGACCAAAAAAATCTCATAATAATTTATAGATTTCAATTTCATTGCTCACAATGTAGTTTCAACACTTATTACTTACCAAAGTATATTTTATTTATTTTGAGAGAGAAAGAGTGAGAAAGCATGTGTAAGATCATGACCTGAGCTCAAAGTAAAAGTCAGACACTTAACTGACTGAACCACCCAGGCGCCACGAACATTTTGTACTTTATTTATTTTTTATTTTTTTAAACTTACTCATATGAATATATTAAAATTTTTTAAAAATTTTTTTAAATGTGTATTTTTTTTTGAGAGAGACAGAGACAGAATGCGAGTGGGTTGGGGCAGAAAGAGAGGGAGACACAGAAGCAAAGCAGGCTCCAGGCTCTGAGCTGTCAGCACAGAGCCTGTCATGGGGCTCAAACCCATAGACCATGAGATCATGACCAGAGTCGAGGTTGGATGCTAACTGCACCCAGGAGCCCCTACGTTTAGTACTTTAAGTCACAGTATATAGTGAGAAAATTTTAAGATATTTTACAACATCTTTGTCACGTGTCACATCCATATAGCAAAATAACCTTTTAATTAGGTATAAATAATTGACCAAGAAAAGGAGCAAGTCCATAGAATCAATTATTTCTTTTAAAGTCTCAAACTTATCAATTTATAGATTTCCAAAATAAAAGATCTTTGAAATACTTGATTAAAAGTTTAAACCTAGTCAACATTATTTACTGAAAATACCCTTTTTTTTAGAATTTGAACTCTTTCCTACAAATAAGAATACTAAGTGATTCTTTAATAACATCAATACATACAATTCCTTGATTATTGTAATGGTTAATTTTATGTGTCAACTGGGCTACCAAGTGTCCAGATATTTGGTTAAATGTTCTTCTGGGTATGCTCATGAAGGTATTTCTGGATAAGATTAACATTTGTGTTTGTAAACTGAGTAAAGCAGATTTCCTTACTCAGTGTTTGGAGGTTGGAGGGAGGAGACCCTCATCTAATCATTGGAAGGCCTACGTTGAACCAAAAGACTGAGGAAGAAAAAAGTTGTTGTTTCTACCTTAATTGTCTTCCTACTGGGACATAGGTCTTCTCCTGCCCTTGGAGTAGAACTCAGATTGGAATTTATACTATCAGTTTTCCTGGTTCTCAGGCGTTCTGATTTGGACTGGCACTCTACTATTGCCTCTCTTGGTCTCCAACTTACAGATTGCAGATCTTGGCACTTCTCAGCTTTTACAACTGAATGAGCCTACTCCTTATAATATTTGCACACATTTATCTATGTATCTATTTATCTATCTAATCTATTTATATCTTTATATTCTACTGGTTCTATCTCTCTGGAAAATACAGGTTTTGGTACTGAGAGTGATTCTAGAGGAACAGGAATTTAAGGGCAATTTTTCTGAAATGGTTCTAAAGTTTCTAGAATTGACTCTCCAATGTGATTAGATTTAAAGATGCTAAAAACTCTACTTCCCCTAGACAGGCGAGCATTGGTAGTCCACACGATAGTTTGGGCAATAGAGACATGCAAAATATCTCCATTGGATATTCCTAATCAATCACTTATAAGAAGCAAGGAATGGGTGAATCTGCATATGGTACTTTTGGACATTTTTGGAAAACTAACAAATATAGTGAGGTTGCCTGGTTATTTCTAATGTCACTGGAAAAAGTGGTGAAAGAAAAAGAGAAAATATATGCAGCATATATCTTTCAGAGGAAGTATTTCTAGAATATAAAAAGAACTTTTATAATTTAATAAGAAGGCAACATATTTTGATTTGCCAAATTTTTAAACTGAAAATTCACAAAGGCAGTTATAGAGATAAAAAATAAACACATGAAAATATGTTCAGTATCATTAATACTTGAGTAAATGCAGATTAAACTACAATGAAATACTATACTCATACAATAAAATGGTTACATTTTTAAAAGACTGGTCTTAGCAAATGCTGCCATAGGTGTGAAACAACAGCTGGTGGGAACATATAATGATAAAACCATTTTGGAAAACTGTTAGGCAGTTTTTCAAAAACAGTTAAATAAATACTTATCATATGACTCAACCATTACACTCTTCAGTAATTAGCAAAGGGAAATGAAACCATATGTGTATAACTTGTAATGAAATTTCATAGTACTTTATTTTTAGTAGCCACAATCTGAAAAAAAAGTGTTCAAGAGGTAAAAGATGAACAAACTATATACGACTCTACATAAAAGAATACTATTCACTCTTAATGGTACATGAAATACTGATACTACAAAATGGATGAACCTCAAAATAATTATGCTGAATTAAGGAAGCCAAATAATAGATCAAAATCACAGGAATCAATTTATATGAATTTTAGAGATCCAAAACTAATCAATATGAACAGATAGGAGTGGTTGTTTGGTGAGGAGACGAGGGAGGAAGAAAGGTCAGATTACAAGGATGCATGAACAAATACTTAGGAGTGTTGAATGTCTTGGTTATTTTGATTTTGGTAGTGGTTTCATTGGTATTTGCATATGTCAAACTCACTAAATTGTAACATCACATATGTGTGATTTATTATACAGCAATTGCATACCAGTGAAGCTCTTAAAGTTATTTTCTCAGTGAGGCCTTATGTCACTATATGTAAAATTTCATTTACTTTCTTGACATTTCTAATCCCCTTTGTTTATTGAATATTACCTTAATATTTATCATTATCTAAATACATGTAATTTATTATTTTAACTTGCTTACAGCTAGGCATATTTTATCCATTTTGTCTACTGATTTATTTCTACTCACTAGAAAATTCTTCACCCAGAATAAATGCAAACTAAGTATTTGTTGAATGAATAAATACATGACAGAATAAGAGGGTATGAAAAATTGATGGTATTAATTACATGTCTCAGTGGGGTCAATGGATGATTGGAGGTGGGTTGCTAGAAGTTTGGTGAAGGAAACCAAAGAGGACATGCCCCAAAGACATATGCTTGAATAGTTATTGGAGATATTACATTTATTGGCAATGATGATGTCTAAATTTAGACCACAGGGCTGAATAACTAGGTAAGGCAAGGGAAGCATTATTTGAAGGGAAGAAATCAAGATAGTGAGAGGCCAGAATTTTGGAAATATTTTCATGGTTATTGATATCAATGTTAAGGTAAATTTGGTTGGGAAGAATTACAGTATGCCAAGAGCTAATAACTTCAAAGGAATAAAGTAAACTCTGTGATGACAGATTCTTGCAACAAGTAGGTACATCAGTGGATAAGCTGATATATCATAAGATTCAGAATTTCCTGGCTTTAGGAAGAAACATCTGCAGACAGAATGAAACTGCTATAAGCAACCTACTTAAATTTTAGATAGCAGGAGAAGAAACAGTCCCATCTGAGAAAGCTGTAAGGGAAACTGTGTTTTAAAGAAACAAGCCAGAACACAGTGAAAAGGAGAAAGCCAAAGCTTTCATTCTGAGAAGAGGTTAAGGGTATAGGAGTTTTGGTTGATGACCGACTTTGAAGACTATTTACAGAGCTCTGCTAAGATTTAAGGGAAATTTATAAGGAGAACTGAAGGGGCAACAGGATTGAACAGATTTTACAAGCCCATGAAAGACAACACTGTAGGAGAGGACTATCAGGAGCTTTGGCCTTCAGTAGAGGAATGAGGCCAGGTCAACTACCATCTGCACAAAGTCACAGCCAGGGGATCATATATCTTGGGCTCCCTTTTCACACACTCCGATTTTCCGATGGTGGCTCCCAATGACAAGATCTAAATAGAAAAACTAAGGAACAAAAGACTGGGGTTCTTGCATTATATAGAGGTCAGCCTTCTGAGACAGATGACAGTAGAGAAAGGTAGAGAGTAAATCTGGAGGAGCAAGTGATGAGTCTATAGCACAGAATCTTTCTGTGTTCCTCAATGATATGACTTAACTTTTATTCCCTAATTTTTTCATAAATCAATAGAATTTCCTTTAAAATTACATTTGTATTTTATTTTGGTACAGTTTGAGAACATTTTGAATACATTTGTCTAAAATATGTATTTTTAAGTTTATTTACTTTGTGAGAGGGAGAGAGAAAGAGAGAGGGAGGAAGAAGCAGAGAGACAGGGAGAGAGAGGATCCCAAACAGGCTCCACACCGTCTGTGCAGAGCCTGATGTGGGACTCAAACTCACAAACCATGACATCATGACCTGAGTCAAACTCAAGAGTTGGACGTTTAACCAACTGAGCCATCCAGGCATCCCTAACATATTTTTAGGAAAGGATTAAGTTCCCTATTTGATAAGCTGACTTGGAAAACCAAAGAATAGTATTTGCCTTACTAAAGATGCTCTATGAAATTATAGTAATAAAATTATTTTGGGACTATTTAAGAACACATGGTGTATGCCACAGTAATAGAATAGAGACCTCAGAGATAGACCATGTATATATGAAAACTAGAATTATGATAAAGTTGGAACATCTAATAAATGAAGAAGAGACAGAATGTGTTTTGCAGTGCTTAAAAAAATGCTCACCCAATGTAGAAAAATTAACATGAACCCTGATAAGCTTTTAGCTCCTGCTTCATTTGCAGGAAGCTTGAAAATAGTGATAGCCTCACATTTATAATGTAAAAAGCCAGACAAAAAACACAACTCTTCTTAAACCCAACAGAAAACTGAGATCACAAGACAACTAACTAACCTGAACTTTAAAGAAAGATAGGTGATGGTGAGATGGTGAATATTACCTGGGGCCGATATTGACATCCATACAGCCTGGAAATCAAGAAGAGAATTCAACTAAAATTTATAATGAATTTCTACAAGCCACGTGTGGACTAGACTAACATTAAGCAAGTCCTGTAAGCTACAGACACAGACTGAATTTGTACGTGTTTTTAGTCTGTTCACTACAAACTTCTCTTGGTTTTCACAAGAAAGAACGGGAGGTGAATGGGAGTCCTGAGAAAGTCTGTGTCATGGTGTCCTCCTGGGGAAGTAAATAGTAGCTGTACAAGGAAAGGCATGAAGCCCCATTTGGACTCTCTCCTATGTTTCCTATGGAACAAAAGCTTCAAGCTACTTGCAGAAGGGCAGCAAATCTGTTGCCTGAAGGCATAAGTGAAGACCCAATGGAACCTGTAAAGGTCCTGGGCCCAGAAAATGAGAGGTCTTAGGAGACAGGAGCAGGGGTGAGTAGAGTCACTTAGAAAGCCCCACCCCAGGTACCCAGGGCCACATTTCCTGCAGAAAGCTGAAACACAACAGAGAATGCATCCTCTCCATTCACTCCATACCTACTCCAGGCTAACAAACAGCAAGTAACAATTAACAGCAGTTCATTGTTAGGGAAGTTAGAGAGGAAAGAGATGTTCCCTGAGGAGGAATTACAAAGGGAAGACCTAAAACTGAGGGCAGAGCAAACATTAAGAACAATTCACTAACAAACCAGCCCCTGCACACATTACAAGGGAACTCTAGAAATATTTAAAGCCTGTGGTGTTCTGAGGGTTGTGATAGCAACAACAAAATCTAAATGCTGCTCAAATCCTAACTTAATTGACTAAAACCTCAGACTGGCAATATTTATAAAGGCGGGGAAGGCCAACAAGTGGGCTCTGACAACACAGGAATTTTTATTTATCCCACAAGACGTATACACATTTGCATCCACGTAACCTTATGGTCTACCTCTGAGAAAAATATCTCCCAAAGGTCCATGAAAAGAATGTTCACTGTGGTAACTGGGAGTTGAGGAAACTGGTTTCCATCACTCGGGCAATTGATAAGGAAAGTGGGTTCATTTACCCCATGAAATTTGTACTTGTTAAGAGCAAAATATAAGGTGCCTGTAAAGATTGGTGTTTAAATCTTAAAAGTAAAGTGCTGTGAGATAAAGAAAAAAATACATCTATAGCAGAATATAGTTTTTAAATAAAAATATATGCACATAAACAAATTGAATATAAAAAGCTAAATATTTAAGGTGGACATGTATCAGTTAAATGACACATACCAAAGCCATTAGAATGGATGATCAGGTAAGGGAATGGGAAAAGGAAACGACAAATAAAGTGAATAAACAGATAAATATGTAAACAAAATAAGAGTTTTATAAGTAAAATAGGAGTGGGCAATGAATTAACATCAGTAGAAGAGAATATCTTAAATCTTTGAACTTGACTTAAATAATCAAATAAACACAATAAAACCTGTAGTAGTCACTAAATGTATGGGATTATCTCTAGTTTGGTTACAGAAAAATATTTAGAAGCACCTAAGACATCTTTGTGTGTGTGTGTGTGTGTGTGTGTGTGTGTGTGTGTGTGTGTCTATAGTTTAAAGAAGATATATCAGTTATCTACTACTTATGGTTTTTTAACCTTAATTAATTGATGTCTAATGTCACTTAACACAAAAAAAATTTAAATAGATGGTATTTCTCAACTGTAACACAAATTCAACTTTTATATTTAATAAGATTCATATTTACAAAGAAGAAATAGTAAGACAACAGTAGTGTTTTCAATTATTTTTCTGACTCTGGAAAGCCTAGAGAATGAATCACAATCTTCTCTCATTGAGAGCAGTAAACTGACAAATCTGATGAGTGTTACAATGAAAGTTTAAGTAGTATAAATGAAATTCATGCAAAGATCTTCCTTTGGAGGCAATTATATAGGGTTTCATAGAGTCATCTGGCTTGCTGATAGGCTACTCATACAAAATAGTGACATCTGGGACTGGGAAGTCCTAGATATTAGACTCAATTTTCATTCACGTATCAGTGTGCAGAAGCATGTTGTTTCCCAAATAAGAAGCATCACTTAGTACCATTATGCAAATATTCTCCCTAGAGGATGACACAGATCATTAATGTCTGGGTATGCCAAACAAAGCCCCAGAATATTTATCTTGAATTTTTGTTAAAGAAAAAATGGACTCTTTCCATTCAGTTACTGATTCCTGTCATCCCACCCTCCAGTAATGTATTGTCATATTGTCATTGCTTCACCAGTAGCCATTTGTACTAGTTTCCATTTAAATTAATTAAATAAATAAAATTTAAAAGTCAATTCTCCAGGCACACTAGTCACATTTCAAATGCTCAGTCATCACTTGTGGCTAGAGGCTACCATATTGACAGTGAAACTTTAGAGTATTTCCATCATCACTGAAACAACATTGTTGTAAAGTGTACACATTAATTGGTTGCTAAAAAGAGAACAACCTACTCATTTTACAAGGCATCTGTCATGCTGATAATGTAGAGAAGTAGTCCCAGAATCTGTGGTCTATAAATTTTAGTATTAGTGTCAGACACAGAAACAGCCATGCAAAATGAGAGTGGGTTACACAGATACAAAAAGCACATGCAATTCAATGAAAGGAAACTAATCAAAGGAAGATGAAAGGTATTTAAGAGTCATAAGCCCACAGAATGGTGAAGGCTGTTTTATGACATAAAATATATAGGTGCATATATATGCACCTATATATGTAGCATGTAGCTTTGTGTATTCAAACAAAAATCTTCAAATATATTTCCTTTTTTTAAGTTTATTTATTTATTTTGAGAGACAGAGACAGCATACAGACAGAGAGGGAGAGACAGATTCCCAAGCAGGCTCTGCACTGTCAAGAGTACACAGCCTGACATGGGCTCAAATGATAAAACAATGAGAACATGACCTGAGTGGAAACCAAGAGTTGGACACTTAACTGACTGAGCCACCCAGGAACCCCCAGATAAATTTCCTAAAAAGAGATATAGTAACACTATTTAGTAAATCTATATAACATTAAAAACAGATAAAACTTCCCATAACATAACAAGAAATTTTTAAAAACAAATTTTATTTAAAAAGTACCATTATCAAAGTCTTTTCACACTTTGATGAAAGTCTTAACACTATTGATTTTCCAAAGTACTCATGTACATAGTAAGACTTCTATGTAAGATTATTGTTAGTAAGTATATATCACCTTTTTTGGTTTCCTCTCTGAGACTTATCTGTAAGAGAGTTTGATGACAAAGGCAAATGACCCCTGGAAATTGTTTCATTGTTGTTCCTTTCAAAGAAATGACATGCAAACAGTTTTTTTTTTGGATGGTTTTTATTTGACATTTTCTTTCTATATTACATGTAAAAATCAACTAACTATTAGTTGAGTTCAATTACTCATGAAACCATTTTTACTTATTTGTTTATTTAATTTATTTATTTTTATAATTTATTGGTTCTAACGGGAATTGTTGGCATCCATGAAAAAAAAGGCATGCAAACTAATAATGTTTGAATTAACATTTAGTCAAATAATTAAAAAAATATGTTGAAGCCAATGGATGGACTCAGACCAAGGACTAATTAAACACACAGAGGGTAATTTTAAGAACAGAGACATTATAAATATTATGGTTAAGATTTTAAAAATTGATGAAAGCAAAGAGGAAATAAAAAAGCAAAGAGAAAACAACATGCCAATTAAAGCATGAAATTGCTTACAATCATCTAGATTTTGTTTGGTAGGTCTTACGTGGGATCTGCTCATGTCATGTAATTATTTTCCTGATCCAAAGTTCTGTGTCAATTATCTATCTTTGTCTCTCAACTCCAAATTCACATTTCATTTTCTGCTGTGTGAAGTGGGATCTGGGTCTTTGTAACATTTTTCCTTTGCCAGTTGGCATAATGTTAAGCTTTGTCAGTAGAGATTACTAGAGAGACATAGCAGGAAGAAGTGTTTTCCTTCCATTTTTCAACGCACTCACATGGGTGACTCCTGCAGCACACACAGCTTCCCTACCATCTAACTCCTGCAGCATGGGTGGCTTCTACAGCATCCAACACCTTCAGTATATGGTGCTTAGCAGTACCCAGAAATCAACAGCTTCCTGTAGGATATCCCCTCCCAAGGTAGCAGAGTGCCACTAGCTTACTCTAGGATCCTGAGAACAAGTTCCAGAGAACATATTCCCAGTAAGTTCTGCCAGCAAGCATCATGACTTCTTTGCTCCTCAGTGAACCACCCCCCTGGCCTCTCTAACAATTTCTGGATCTGAGCTTTGTTCTATATTCTTTATAGTTACTTTTATTTTATCAGCCATTCCCACATTACTCAAATCCCCTGTTACAGTTAATAATTCTTTATATTGACCTTTTGCTCTTCAAATTATTGTGTGGTTTCTTTCTACTGACCAAACCATGACTGATATACCATCTAAAGCCATTTATATCTGAAGTGTTATTAAGACTCCTAGTTTTACATTTCCTGATATAATGGCAGTCCATGTCTTATATCTTTTCAGCTAGGACACATTTAGCCATGGATCAATACTCTGATGATTAAGTGCTGATTTAGTGTTCAAAAGTATTTAATAGGGTCTTTTCCAACATGATTCTAAGACATTTTCCTCTTCTGGTATATTTTCCAGAAGACAAATTCTTTAGTCTCAGGTCATTTAGAGCCTATTGCAAGAATGTGAAGAAAGGAAGTTTGTCCTTGTTGACGATAAGACTGGGCATGCTGCATGAGTCCTATGTATGATTTGTGATGTATTTCTGAGAAAAGTTAAGAGTCCAAAATCTGGAGTCAAGTAGCCAATCTCATAGGGTAACTTGTATCAAACTTGATAGTGAAAGTCATGAACTCTGGAGAGTGTGGACCTCATGGAAATGAAGGCCAGAGACAGCACTCTTAGCCAAGGAAGCCCAAGAGCATCAGCTAACTGTGCTAACATAGTTTAAAATGTCACTGGCTCTCTTCTTTTCCTAAGTATTAAGGATGATTGAAACAATTAAGTCTCTTAGTAAGTGGTAAGACTTTTCAAATTTCCCTATTAAAAATCCCAGCAAAATGAATGTCTGTATCATTGGAGACTGAGGTTAAAACTACTCAGCCTAGGACAAAAAAAATCATGCCAAGTTTTGCTTCAGACCCAGAGCTCTCCAGAAAAGAAGAGCTTCTTTATCCTGAAAGTAGAAAGAAAGAAAGAAAGAAAGAAAGAAAGAAAGAAAGAAAGAAAGAAAAGTAAAAGAAAGAGAGAAGAAAGAAGGAAAGAAAGAAAAAGAAAGGAAGGAAGGAAGGAAGGAAGGAAGGAAGGAAGGAAGGAAGGAAGGAAAGGAAAGAGATTTTCAAAACTCCTAGCAGGTGGGTGGTTGTAGAAATCAATGTGGAGATGTTCAAAGGGACATTGAGGTTTGGATAACTATCCATGTTCCACCTTTACACTTTCGCTGGGATAATCATGATAGATGATACATATGCCAAGAGACATTTAGCAACCCTAGTGTTGAAATATGTTCCCCTCAAAATTCACATGTTGAAGTTGTAACCTCCAATAGCTCCAAATGGGACCTTATTTGAAGACTGGGTCTTTTGGCGGGGGGGGGGGGGAGAGGGGGGGAGTAATCAAGTAAAACAATGCCATTAGGGTAGGGCCTTATACAGTAAGAATAATGCCTGTATAAAAGGGGGAAATTTGGACACAGAGAAAGAAGATGGTGTGAAGATGCAGGGAGAATATGGCTATTTAAAAGCCAAGGAGAATCTTGGAACAGATACTTCCTTCATGGCACTCAGAAAGAATCAACCTTGCCAACACCACCTTGATCTTAGATTTATAGCCGCCAGAATTGCAAAAATAAATAAATATAAATAAGTAAGTAAATAAATAAATAAATAATTTTTTTTTCTAATTAAGTCACCCAGTCTGTGGTACTTTTAATAGAAGTTGTAGCAAACTAATACACCATGCATGTCTTTCTAATTTAATGATATATAATACTGCCTCACATATTTTAAACACAATAAAAATGATACCATACTTTCATTTACTCTTATTAGTTAATGTTATGAGAGATATACCTTTGAATATTGCTTTGGCTCATATATTTTCAATGCTATGTAGAGTTTTTGGTTCACTTTCACTATACTACCTTCCCCACTTTTTGTATGCTGAGATTGTGGGCATAGTCTTGCAAGAGAGGGGCAGTCCAGTTGCATTAGCATAAAAGCAATTTAAGCTTATGGGGATTTATGGGAATTGGGACTCGCCCTCCACTTAGAAAACCTGGGGCAATATGATACTGTGGGTAACTCTTCCTGCTGGAGTGAGGAGTAAGCCATACTTTCTATAGGAACTGGAACTGTTTGTGTATCCTCTTCTGGCAGTGGAGGGGCAGGCAGTTGGGTGGGAGGGGCAGGCTCTGCACCCAGGTAACCCATTGACAGGTAGACCTGGCAGAATTCATTATGGGGAATCAAAGCAGATAATCCTGGTTGTCCTTCCACATGCTTATAAATAGGTTTTAACCTGAATGTCTCAAAATTATTAATATCATTTAAAGTTTAAGAATATTATCTTATTTTTAAACTTTTTAAAAAGTTTATTTATTTTGAGAGAGCGAGATAGAGAGAGAGAGGTGAGAGCATGCACTAGTAGGAAATGAGCAGAGAGAGGTAGAGAGAGAGAGAACCCCAAACAGGCTGTCAGCACAGAGCCTGATGTAGGGCTCCAGCTCATGAACCATGAGACCTGAGCTGAAATCAAGAGTCAGAGGCTTAACCGACTGAGGTATCCAGGCACCCCTAAGGACATTCTCTTGTTGAAATACTGGGTAAAGCTTTACCGTGATACAATGTAAACACTGTTGACTTCTACATTTCCCATTCTTTCAGGAGAATTATCTTGTTCTATTCTGATTTTCTTCTTCATGTATTTGAACTGCAGATATGATCTTTGCTTTTCATTGCGAATTTTTATTTTCATTTCTGTACTCTTGTCATTAGTATCTTTAATGTTCTATATTCTTTTTCAGTTTTAGTCATTTTTAATTCCTTCCCCCCCCGCCCCTGATTTCTGTTACCTTACATTTTGTCGCCTACTTTTTTCCATCTTTTATATCATCCACGTGTTGTCACAGGGGTTTGTGCTTTCTCTTCACAGTGTTAAATATTCCAATGATTGTTTTAGTCACGTTCCAATATCGTCTCTGTTTTCATCCATTTATCTTGAGTGCTGTTCAGCTGTTAATTTGTTTTGCATGTTTTGCACTTTAATATCTCTGTATTGATGGTATTAGTTTTCCTTTTTTTTTTAAATAATTATCCTTGAAGCAGGAGAAACTTATTCAGATTATACATTCACAACCTTTTTGAGTAGGGGTGAAATTAAAATCTGATTTTCAAAAGGCTGGTATTTTCCTTTTGTGTTACAGTTTTGTTTCTAAGAATGTTTATATTTTATTTCTCCCTAAACAACTGACACAGGAGCTGAGCATTTCACACAGTGGAAAGTCTTTGAGCACTCTCTCTCTCCCTGCTCTTCTGCCCCCAAATGCAGTGCCTCGGAGACTGACTGCCTTTTGAAAATATGGCTTGTCTCTGAATATTCTCATTTGGCCTATCCCAGTGCCCCTCAAATTTAATGTGAATGCACATCATTTAATAATTTTGCTGCAATGTAGAGTTGGGCTAAGTATGGCTCAGAGCTTGTGATTTTGAATTTCTAACCATCTCCATGTGATGCTGATACTTTGCTTCTCAGACCATACTTTTCAGTTGCAGGAGCTTAGCCTGGTCTGGTTTTTGGCACCTATTGGTTCTACAAAAGACGCTGCAGAATGATTTTATACCCTTCTGACCAAATATTTTGGAAATTATATCGCACTACATGTAGCTTGCCTTTTTGTAAGTTTATTTATCCAGTGTTTTCTAACAGCTGCATCCATGGCATTTATTCTCCATTTCCTTCAATGAATATTATCTGTTCTTTGATTAGTCTTGCACCTTGTCTGTGCTTTAAGCCAACTCCATGTATATTAAATGAGGAATGTGTCTTTTTATTCTTTCTTATTTTGCATGATTTCTAGGGAGAATAGGAAAAAGCCTAAATAACATCATTAAAATCTGAATTCTTTTTCATGGTTTTATAACTGCATTTTATTATAGTCAAAAGAGGTCCCCTATATTTAAATTTTTAAAATGATTGAAAGTTACCTTATAGTCTGGTTAATAGACAAACATCCATTCTCTAATTATTAAATTGAATTTTTAAATTATATGTTCAAACTTTTATGTATATATTGATTTTGTTTGTTTGAGATATTACATCTTGAACAAGGTTCAATAACATCTTATAAAATAATGATAGCTTTCAATAGCTACTTGTCCTTTTACCAGTTTTTGGTTTATATATATTGAGAATTTTCACATGAATGTAGAAAATTATTTCACACATATTTATTATGACTACTGTTTTAGCTGTCATTATTTATAGCATCTTTTTTTTAACTTTCATGACTTATCTACATTTATTATTCCTAAATATATATGTTATAATATTATATATTTTTGTATTTTAAATATAAAAATATATTTAATATTTTATATATTTTATAATAAAAACATTTTTATTATTTTAGTACTCACCCCCAACAGTTAAAAATAAATGTTTGATGTAAGAAAGATAAATCACATTTATCTATCTCTTATTAATAGTACAAGTGCCATAAAATACTTTAATTCCAATAACCATCTGTATTAGTTTGCTACAGCTGTTAGAACTAGGTATCACAGCCTGGGTGGCTGAAACAAAAAATTTTTTCTCACGTTTCTGGAAATGAAAGTCTAAGGTCAAGGTATTGGCAAGGTTGGTTCCTTCTGAGGGTAGGGAAGAATCTGTGCCAGGCCTTTCTCCTTGTCCTGTAGATGGCTGTCTTAACTCTCCATCTTCATATCATCTCCCTTGTATATGTATTCGTATGTATGTATTTACGTCCAGATTTCCTCTTCTTATAAGGATATCAGTCATACTGTTCTAGGGTGCATCCTAATGATCTCATTTTAACTTAACTGTCTCTGTAAAGACGGTCCCCTATTATAATCTCATTCATAAGTATTGGGGGATAAGACTTCACAATAGGAATTTTGAGTGGGAAACAAATGAGCACATAAGACCATCCTTACAAATTTGCCTGCTATTTTTAACTAGAAAAAATATTTTAAACATTTTTAATAAAATAAATTATATATTATATTCAGTCAATATAATCTTGGATTTAACTACATGTTTATATATACCTTTTCAAAATAATTTGTTGAGATGTCGACTATCAGTGGAATAGTCTTTGACTATCTTTTGCTTCATTTAAGGTTTATTATAGTTTGAATTCTGTAGGTATATTAGTATGTGTTTAATATTATCTATAAGTTGAATTATCTTTATTTACCCTTCCTTTGATATGTTTTGTTATCTGATTCTAAGAAAAAAATTCTTTAAAAAAGTCATCATCAATGATCTCATCAAATAAGTATTTCGCCTCTGTGTTTATTTCTCTTTCATATGTTTTATTGCTTTATTTTTATGCTGCAGTTGAGTATTTTCTAAAAATCTATCTTCTAGTTCACTAATCTGCTTTCAACTATTCATAATCACAATGATTTTTCAAATATTTAAATAATCTTTATTGACACATTATTTAGGTACAAAAATATTACCTAAACTATACAAATTGTTGAGTTTTGAAAACTACTAAATCACAGAATAAGCAATATGTAGAATATTTATCAATCAACATATATAGCATATTTATCATCCAAATTTTTCCTCAAGTTCCTTTCCAAACAATCCCCTCCTCCACTGTTGAACTCAGAAAACCACTGATATTCCAGTTTGAAGTTTCCAGAATGAATCAGACCTCACTCACTCTTCTGTGTTTGTTTTATTTACTATATTGTTTGTGAGATTTAGCCATGTTGCTGTATATGTCAAACTTTTTTTTTAATTGCTGATATGCCCAAGTTTCTTTATTTACCGGATGGTAAATAGTAACACATGAAAAGATGCATCATGACTCACTCATTATGATGGTCAACATTAAAAAAGACTAATAATGCTAAAAGATGATGCAGATGCAGAGTGCCTAGAACTTTTATATACCAATGGTGAGAATAAAAAATTGTATAACCATTTTGGAGAAAAGTTTCTTATTACATTTCACAATTTATTATATAATTAAGTGTAAACCTACTACATGACCCAAGAAATGCCATTCCTAAGTACTTAACCAAGAGAAATAAAAACATGTTAATACATATATAAAAAATACATATATATGCATAATTAACATATATCTTTGTATGAAAATATTTACTGAACTATTTATTAACTAAAACCCAGAATCAATTAGGTTTTAAATTTATTTTTAACTATGAGAAGTAATATTTAATTTCAAAGTTCTCTTATTTTTGGTGTTTTTTCATTACTCAGATTTTACTTTTTTTGTTGCTGTTGTTATTGTTTTTTAGTTATAAGTCATTTCAAATTAACTTATTTTGTCTTTCCCATAATTCTGCTTGAAGTTCTTAGATGTCTAATTGGGGTTTTTTTCATGATTTTGGTGACTCTCGTGGTTTGATTTCTTGTCAGTGGTGTAATCTTTAAAAGTATTTGTTTTGAGTTCTGTTAATGAGAATACTGTAAGTTATGACTGAAAGTATCCCCTTTCTACTTCATATCCTGTGGAAATATATTAGGCCACCTATTCTAACAGGACCAATTTATGTGAATGTCCAAATAATGCTGGTAATATCAGTTTTATATGCTATGGATACTTTGCTCATGGCTAGGGCATTGATTTTAAATTCTCAGAACATTATTTTATTTTTTAAACTCAGAGCCCAAACTAAAAGAAAAGTTTCCTCTTTTTTCCTTCCTCTGCCAGTGGCTAGAAAATATTCTAGCCATCATGTTTTCTCTGTGTGTAGCACTTTGAGTGTCCTGTTTTTATCAGGGGGAGGGATTTTAATTTTCTGTCTTGGTTGTTTGTACCCAAGTATTTGTCTTTTATAACCCATGTGGTCATTAAAGCCCAAGCTTCCAGGTCCCCAAATTTGGAAAATGCCCCAAATTCATTGGCACTTTAAAATGTTTTATTTTTTAATGTTTATTTATTTTTGAGAGAGAGCGCGCGCGCCCACGAGCACGAGTGGGGGAGGGGCAGAGAGAGCCGGAGCCAAATTCATTGGCACTTCAGTATCAGCTTATTGTTTGGTTTTCAGTTGACTCTTTATCAGGAATGCCTTTGGGTCTTGGATTTTGTTCTTAACTTTTGGTAAATTTACCAATGTATTTAAAAGCTTGTTTATATAAATCAAGAATTTATAGTATTTAAAACATTGCTCTTAAAATAAGGATAGCTCTTCAGACTGTACATTCCATATTTACCAGAAAATATGACTTTCTACTGTTTTCTTTTTTGTTTGTTTTTCGTTTTTTTAAATGTTTATTTATTTTTGAGAGAGACAGAGACAGAATGCGAGTGGGTTAGGGGCAGAGAGATGGAGACACAGAATCCAAAGTAGGCTCCAGGCTCTGAGCTGTCAGCACAGCTGACACGGGGTTTGAACTCACAAGCTGTGAGATCATGACCTGAGCTGAAGTTGGACACTCAACTGACTGAGCCACCCAGGCGCCCCTGTACTGTTTTCTTAATCCAGATTTTGGTAAAGGATATTATTTGTTCACAACTATATTCTCCTTCAATGCCCTTTCTGTAGACAGAGTATGTTTTCCAAATCCATTAAATTTGAGTTTGTCCATATAATCTATTTGCATTAATGGAATCTGAACAGTCAGACATGTTGTACTCTCAATCTCAGAAAACATTTTAAGTATATTTGAATGGTTGAGCTGTTCTTTCATTTAAGGCTTGGAATGAGATGATATATACAAAGGCTGGAAGAGCTACAGCTGACCCACACAAGCCCTCCTAAACACAAGCAAGTAAGTAAATGTTTGTTACTGTTAGCCATAATCAATTTAGGATTGTGTGTTGCCACAGCAAATGCTGACTAATACAATAAGGAGCCTGACTGCATTTCATCTTGGTTCTTGTTTCTCTCACTATTGATAAGACTGATACTTTGCTACACTTTCTAGACTGCCTCTTGTCTTTTTCTTTTTTTTTAAATTTCTTTTAAATGTTTATTTATTTTTGAGAGAGAGAGAGAGCATGAACAGGGGAGGTGCAGAGAGAAAGGGAGACACAGAAGCTGAAGCAAGCTCCAGGCTCTGAGTTATCAGCACAGAGCTTAATGCGGGTCTCAAACTCACCTATCATGAGATGAGGACCTGAGCCCAAGTTGAGCCTTAACTGACTAAGTCACCCATGCACCCCTCTTTTTCTTTAATAAACAATAAAAATAAAAGAAGAAGAGGAAAGAAGAATATGAACTGATATACTGATAAAAAATACTAATGTAGTAGCCATAAACTCAACCATATACATAATTAATTGCATTAAATGTAAATTGAATAAATTCTCCATGTAAAAGATTGACATTGTCAAACTTGAGTAAAGAAAAGTTAAACCTAACTATCTGTGCTGTTTTCAAGATGCATATTTTAAAATAATGATGTTACATAAAGAGGAAAGAAAAAGGACAAAAAGAGACATACCTTTTAAGCCATAAAGTAAGCTTTAAAGCAAGTAGTGTTATTAAAAATAAATATTATATCTTCAACATTATTATAAATAATTGTTTCCTTTGCACAGATATTTTATAGTTACTTGAATATTTTGTGATAATTAGTTTAATTAACACTAAGTTACAAAATGCCCAAATCTATTAAGTAAAGCACAAGTAAACTGTAATATGTCATATTATCCTGAAAGACACAAATTAATGATTGTCAATGAACTCACACTGTGCAACTGTCTCTGTTCTTTCAAGATATTACATATTACACATGAACATCTGCCATATAAGCCAAACAACTAAATAGTGAAATGTGGTAATTACTAGCAACACTTAAATCCTCTCAGAAGCATAACACTGAATTTAAGAAATCAAACACAGTAATTCAGTTTGGACAAAGTTTAAGGACCTGCAAAAATGAACCCATATAGAAAAGAAATCAGAACACTGGTTACCCATGGGTGAGAAAGCTTGCAATAGGAAAGGGGCATGAGGGAGCTTTTGGGGTTCTTAAAAGAATTTCTTTCTTGATCTATATGATTGGTAAACAGATAAATTCACTTTAAGGAAATTCATCAAGTTGTACAATTATGAGTTGCACACTTTTCTATGTATGTAATATTTTAAATTTTCAATAACTGAAAACCAATGCTTATAAAAATATTTTGGGGGAACAAAAAGATCACAAATATTAAACTGCTAAACTTTACATATTATCAGTGGATTGGTGTCAGTAAAAGAAGCAAATTTTTTATTTATTTTTAATTATTGTTGGTCTTTTCATTATTTCAAGATAAATTATTGATAATATTTCTGAAGCACTTTTCAGTATCTGCAAATTTTGATATAAAGTGTTTGCATAAATCTCGGGAAGCATGTTATATCTTGAAGGAAAAAATAACGGAGAGGTAGAAACTGTTGTCTGGTACATAATTTTAAATCATAAAATGTAAATTTCATGAGGAATTTTTTTCTCTGAATCGGACTGAACACGAATAATTTCCTAGTGGAAGATTAAAAAAAAAAAGAAGAAGATAAATGAAATAAAAGCCAAACATCTGAAGGAGGTAAATACGTTAAAAAAAGTGAAAACAGAGCATTGGCAAGACAGAATTAATGTCCACAGCTTCAGTGTCAAAAAGAAATATGGGAAAGAATTAACAATACATGAAGCATGAATATAAACCACCTGAAACAAATGTTCGACAAGAGGATAAATGGAACATGAAACACCCTGTCCTTAGCCTCAGAGATAGAGACAATAATTGAGAAGATTATGCTTTGTGATCCACTGTGATAAATTCTATTGACAGAGACAAAAGAATGGTCATGGAGCAGAAACAAAACCTCAACTTCAGATATGGCATTTTAAATTGAATGACCAATTTAAACCTTAAAACCACTTAGGTATGCTTGAATTTACAGTTTGTAACGCTAAGGAAAATTTAAAAGTGTGGTTGCACTTAATACTTTATGGAAGATTTTTATATATAGATCTGTTGAATATGTGCATCATCAACCTTTTTCTTAAGAAATAATTGATGCAGATTTTAACCCTGACTGTAATTGATGGTTTAATAGTTAATGTTCTATAATCTTTAAAGAGACTAAAAGGGAAATTTTGAATTACTGCTATTGTAAGAATATAATTTTTTATCTATCCCACTTTTTTTTGTTTTTCATAAGTGATTGCAAGTTTCAATCGACTGTTACACGTATAGGGAGGATTAAAAATCTTACACATATTCCAGCTCAAACACACCAATCTATAGAAGCTTGGGACTGGAAGTATTTAGATACAAAAATAATTGTTAGAGCAAGTAAAAAAATGAAATTCACATAAATGTGAAATGATTTTTAAATCATTTAAGGCAAAGCAAAAATTCTCTTATGCTTAAATGCTTTAATAAATAAATAGTACATTCCAATTTAATTTTAACCTATGTTCTAAGAACAGAAATACGGAAATGAACAAAAGTAAAAACAGGAATGCAATGTAGTTCCCAAGTGGAAGGTTATATAAAGGTGGAAACATAAAAAAAATACAAATTGAATTCGATTTGATAAATTCTTATGTTGCCAAGGGAGCAAAGGAAGGTAACATTCTGAGACATGAGGGTAAGGTCTTAAATGATGGTGTACGTTAGCAGGAAGTCTATTATAGTAGACTATAGAGGTCAATGCGGTGCGAAACAGTGTGAAGGAAGAGGCGTGAAGCATAACAGTCATATTAAGATGTATTGTGAGATAGCACTGCAGCCTCAAATAGGCACAACTACAATGAGGTTTTGCTTGCAGGACAATAACATCAAACTATAGACTTTTATTCCTGAAAGCGGAGAATCCCATATAAAATGTTTAATTAAGAAACATATATATTTTATGCTTTAAAGGAATTATGCTTGGGGGATCCTTGAAAATTTGGCTGGTAATATTTCCAGAGAACAGACTAAATATTATATCATTAAAATTTATTATTATAGCTCTTTAATACTTGATACTATGTAGTTGTTTTACATTTATAATTACATATAAATTATGTTATATTATAAATAACATAGATTATTGTAAGTATTAAGTAATTTTGAATATTTAATCTCTGCCAGAAAAGTGTAATAGTAATGAAAGAAGAACACAAATCTCAAAATGATTTGAGACACACTTACAATCACATCCAGTCTTCAGGGAATACCCTTCTTACTGATTTGTAGTTTTGTGTATTTCTCATGTAAGTCTTTCCAGGGATTTTATTTATCTTTTAATTACCACCTACCATGTATCTAGAACAACCTAAGCTCTTGGAATAAAATGGTCAGACAGAAAGGGTCTCTGTCCTCAAAAAACTTATAGCAATGTGTGGTATTAAAGAGAACATGCCAAGACTTCTGTAGCTGAGGGCCTTGGAGAATAATCATAATTTTCCTGTGTGTTGATAATGTCATCATTGGAAAGCTTTTGTATAACTGGGAAGACCGGTAGATCTAAACAGGCATATCTGTTTGGACACAAGTGGACAAATGATTGTTTCAAGGTACATGTGTCTGGTACAGGCTTTCTTTTGAACCTTGAAGATTAGTCCCCTGGAAAAAAAAATAACTAAGAAGATTAAATTAAAAAATTCAAAATGATATGTTAAGAAATAAGACAAGGTTTATAACTTACATAGGTAATTGCTTTCAAAAACACTAGCTGCAAAGGAAAAGAAGCATCAAGCTTATTTTTAAATAGATAGAAATTCTTAGTTTATGTTTCAAAGAATTCACAGAAAAATAAAATGGTACAATGAGAAAATACACATGATTTACTTTCAGCACGTACACAAGGTCAATACATTTCATCCAAAACACAGTATGCATTATACTATGCCCAATACCAAAGCCACGTAGGAGCTAACATAGTGCTTTCTCGATAAATTGACTGAATATTATAATAATTACTTCATAATTCTGATCCACCGGGATTTTAAAGAGCATTGAATTATGGTTTGTTGTATTTGAGTTCCAAAACACTGGCTTAGTAATGCATGTATGATATATAAATAAACCTGTGGAAATGTTCCATTTGGAGTTAAATTCTAACCTTCCTTCATGCCCTATGCTCAAATTCAAAACAGAGAATGGGCCAATTATAAGTTTTGGTGACTGCATATTGGACATTTTTGGAGGGGATTACATTGGGATATAGCTAGATCCTAAGGCAAGAGAGAATTAAGGGGAAAAAAACCCCTAAAAATCTGAGTTGGAAACAAGCATCATTTCAGGGAAGAAGAAAGAAGATGCTATGAATAACTAACTATGAAGTACCCTTATGATTTTTCCATTACTATTCCTGAGTAGCATAGTGCTGCCTTACTTTAAGCAATGTTACCTGAACAAGGGCAGGTATTACCTATTTATAATGGAAGAAGGGAAGAGAGGCTTCATCACTTTCTCATTTCTTCATATCTAATAATGTTGAATATAGACCCCTGTCTTGTTAGCTGTGCTATAAATGGGATAACGATTTATAGGGCAAACTTATTAGCTCTTTGGAGTATTTTAAAATTTACTTTCTATATCCTAATTTCAGACTTTACTGAAACAGGACTACTATGGTTTGTTGCTTGCCTGAAACATTACTCATTTGGTGAGATAAAAATAAAAAATTTGTTTGAATGTCACAAAGCACTAGCTCACAAGGAATCTAAGCTGTTTGCTATAAGAAAGACAGTTATCTCATATAGTTACGATTTGAATATATTGAGTACTGACCTACTTTTTTTTTTTGAAGTAACAGAAGTATCTATATTTTCCTTCATTATCCCTCTAGAATTAGTGTTGTGAGCTGCAAACTACACTGTCACTCAAGTGACAAAATACATTACCTTCAAGATCATTCTTGGTCATTTATTTTGCAGATGACAGAAAAGGATTCATGGTTATTCGTGGTAGCCATATCCTACCTTCTGTTTTCTCATTTCTGCACACAAACCTCATGCCTTTCATTATTTCATCTTCAAAGAAAGCTATTCAATACAAGCCATCTTTACAGATGAAACTAACAACCTCTTCCTTAATTTTAATTGTTCTGATGAATTCCTTCTAAAAGAGGACCACTAAATTTTGTTTTTGTTTATTCTTAGTAATATGTCTATAATCTGAATGAGAAAAAAATTATTCATACATTTATGAAATTACTATTACTATTAATCACAGGGTTTTAAAAATTAGACTCTAGCATTGGTGAGTAAATTCCTCATAAAGTATATTTGTTAAGGCTTTTATATCAGAAGATAATTCAAGATTTGCAATTTTCACCCTTCATTTTCATTACCCCATTCCAGTATTGCAATAGTCATTTAAACTGACTTTTAAAAGGCCGTTCAAGCTGATCAGTTAGCACATAAATGTTCTTTAATGATTTCCTGTTTGTTTTGCATGCAATATTCCTCAATCTAGAGCTAGATTGACAGAAGAAATACCTAAAGTAATTTATGAGATGAATGAAGATTTTCTAACTGATTCACTAAACAAGCACACTCAGATTATTAAAGGGATGGTGTATTCTGGCTTCAAAGGTCTATGTTATTTCATACTGCTTTCCTCACAAACCAGGAAATCTATGAATAGCTTTTTTTCTGTCACAGCCCCAAATCATAATATTTTAGGATTCCATGTGTATTTACAGTTATATAATCCAAATTAGAGAAGGAAAGGAGAAAAAGTAATTTCTTTCAATATCTACTATCAAGTATTATACTAATTTCTTTATATGGATTAATTTATTTAAACCTCAGCATGAAAGGACATGGTGAAATTGAGACATTCAGATTTTTGCTGTCATCACTGCCAAAAATATATTTTTAAAGAATTTTTTTTCCTCATGGACTAATGTGTTTTAGGTTTGGAAAATAATTTTGAAATAGTGACTAATTTATTCAAAATAACAGTTAATGAGAACTGGATGAATAAACACCAAGAATTATCTATGTCCTGATGATTCAAAGGTAAATGAGATACTCATACTCTTCTAATTCTCAACAAGGTTGTATTCTCTCAATAATGAATGTCCTATTTTAAAAACATGTAAATTACATTTTGGTGTGAATGTGTGTGTGTGTCAATGAGAGAGACAGAGAGAGAGCAAGAGATGGATGAACAATTTTATGTTTTATGTATCCTTTTATATTCCATTCATAATTTAGAGAAAATGAGATCAAATAAATGTATGTTATTGCAGATAACTGGTATTTCATTCTTTTTTCTCTCCAAGAAAGGCTTCTTTGCCTCACTTTTTATTAGATTAAGTGAAGACTTTGACATATAAAATGGGTGGAGTGCTCCCTCCATAATTTAAAAATGAAAAGCCAATTTTAGGACTGGTTATCAAATGGAAGTTGAGTTTTTCCACAGAGAATAGATAACTGATAAACCACACAGTTTCCAGGATCACCTCCGAAAGGCAGTTGAGGCCTTTAAATTCTGAGTTGTGATTAATAGGAGACGAGGGTGTGATTTCTATAGTTGCCCTCTAGAGGCCTGTTCTTGAAATTCTTTGACAGATAATTTTATAGTTCTCTCATATTTACTACCCCACTTCAGAATAAGTTCCAAGTGTCTTCCATAGCATATGAGAAATGGAATGTGGAGGGGAGTTCGGAGAATGGAAGGAAAATCTGTGAGTAATAGACCAAACCTTCTGTTTATTTTCCTCAAGAAAACAAGTAGACAGACACCCAGAACTTCATGATGGTTACAGGAATAACTCCAGTTTCTGAAGAGTTCAGCTACCTATGGTCCTTATCTTCTGCCCATTAACTCATCCCTTCTGGTGAAATACGCTTTTTCTAAACTGCGACAGCTGATTGAGTTACCTATATAGGTAGCTGCCTGTGAAGAAGTTCTTTTCTCCCCTTTTTCCACGCTCACATATCTTGTGGTGAATGGCTTAAGAACTGCCTAGTGGTATGTTCCACTAAATATGGATGTATTACAGTGAAATGTGAATTTTCTACTCTAAATCCCTACACTATAATTGATTAAAAATCTTCATCTAAGAGATAATTCTGCTTTGAAGAAATGGGTGTTATTTAATATGCCAAGCTCCCTGATCACCTATTCTGGGACTTTGTCCTGATAACTAACCTTTATATCTCCATCATTTTTATCTTCTATTTCTATAATGGATAATTCCTACTACTATTAAAAATAACATTTCCCATAAAATAAACTTGATTTCTCTATTTTTATTTAATTTCTATTTTGTATCCTTACTATACCTTGCAACACAATTTAATGAAAATAGTTGGCTTTATTAGAAAGCTTTACTTTTTCACTTCTCTTTTGTGCTCTGCTGAGGGGCCTACCTTAGTCTTAACCTCTATCTATAATCTTCCCCATGAGCACACAATGAATGCCTACAATAGGCCCTGTGAGTAGACAAATCAGTGAATATCAATGGAAAGTATTAAACATCAATCCAGATATCTAAAGACAAAAAAAAAATGTACTAAGACTACACACCCATGGGATGATACCTAGCAATCTAACAAATGTGTAACTGGAGTCCCAGAAAAGAATGGAAAAAGAACAAATTTTTAAAAAGTAATGCCCCAAGTTCTTTCCAAATTTGATGAAAAGTATACATCCACACTCTAAGCCATTAAACAGACTCCAAGTAGAATAAATATAAAGAAAGAAATAAACAGACATATTGAAATCAAATTGCTAACAAAGCAGTGATCTTTTTTAAAAACTTAAAAAATATATACACTATATAAACAGAACACAGAATGGCAGAAAATTTCTCATCAGAAACTAAGAAAACCAGAAAATGAAGTTACTTCCTCAAGGTGGTAAAAGAAAAAAACAACTGTCAACCTAGATTTCTATACTAGCTAACATGTTTTTAAAAATAAGGGCAAAATGAAGACATTTTAAGACCAACCACACTACACAAATAATACAGCTATCATCATCATCATCATCATCACTTACAATACTATTTGCTGGAGAAGACACACAGCGACAGGAACTCTAATTGTTTGCAAAATAATACAGCTGTTTAGAAGTCATTTGGCAGTTTCTGACAAACCTAAACACAGTTTAATATACAATTAGGATCCTAAGTATTTATCCAAGTTATTTGAAAACTATGTCCACACAAAAGTCAGCATGGAACTGTTTACATCTTCATAATCGCCCAAAACTGATGAAAGCAAGAGCAAGAAATAAATGAAGTAGTACTGGATTTTATTCTGAAGTATAACATAAGTACCCATATGTTCACATTGATATAAATAAATGAATAAATAAATGAATCGGAGAGAATGTACAAGTTTCTCATGAAGACAATTTTAAATAATTGAATAATTTCCCAATCTTTAAGTGTGGATTTCACTCCAACAAGTACAGTATTGAAAGGAGGAATATATTATTTTTACAGTAGAGAAGCATAACATATACTACCTGAACAAAGTGATTAAAGTTAACATCAGTAGTGGTATTATTGTTAATAAATATTCTTGAAAAACATCAGACAAATCACAAATAAAGAACAATCTATAAAATTCATGATCAGTCCTTCTCAAAACTGTCAAGGTCATTAAAAACAATGAAAGTCTCAGAAACTTACTGCTAAGAGATGCCAAGAGACATAATGACTAATGGTATACTTGATAAGATCCAGGACAGAAAAAGGATATTAAGTAAATACAAAGGGTATCTGAACAAACTATGAACTTTAGTTAATATTAATCTATTAATACTGTCTCATTAATTTGAACAAATTTTTCATAATATGTAAATTGTTAGCAACAGAACATGCTGGATATTTGTTATATAGCAGCTCTCTGTATTACCTTAATTTTTCTGTAAATCTAAACTACTTTAAAATACAAAGTTATCAAAATAATATAAGGAAATGAATATATATGTAAGCACTAAGAGAAACTCAAGAAAACTTGAGTATAATACATTAATATGAGATAAAGCAAACACTTCAGAAGAAGGAATACTCTAGGGGCAACTGGTTTAAGTGCCTGACTGCTGGTTTCTGACTCATGATCTCAAAGTTCATGGATTGGAGCCCCACACCAGGCTCTGCACTTATAGTGCTTGGGTTTCTCTCTCTCTCTCTCTCTCTCTCTCTCTCTCTCTCTCTCTCTCTGTCTCTCTGCCCCTACTCTGCTCACACTGTCTCTATCTCAAAATAAATAAATAAACTTAAAAAAAGAATACTCTAAGCATAAAGAGTATTAAAAGAGCATCAAAATGATAAAAATATATTCACCAACAGACCACAAACATCTTGAATATGTACTAACCTCATAAGAGGGCTTCAAAATACCTAAAAAAGAAAACTATACAAGTACAAGGAAAAATAACAAAATATACAAATACAGTAATAGATTTTGATATCTCTCTTAGTAACTAACATAACAAGTAAAAAAAAAAAAGCACAAAACAGTAAGTCTACAGAATGACCAAAAAAAAAACAAAACCATGATCACTAAAACTGATCATATACCCCTGAAATATTAGGATATACTTTATTTTGAGCTGCATAAGAAATAGTCTGTAAAGGAGACTATACTCATGGTCATAAAACAAGCTTTGATGAATTAAAAACACTGAAATTAATCAGTGTAAGTTCTTTGCCCATATGGAATCAAAATATAAATCAGTAACAGAAAAGTATACAGAAAATTGCAAAATATTTGGAAAGTAATCAATACATTTTTAAGAAATCCATGTTTAATAGGTCATAATAAAAATAACCAGTGACGTTAGAAAATATATTGATATGAATTAAGAAGAAAAGACAATACATCAAAATGTGCAAGATAAAGTCAAGTGGTACTTAAAGAGCAATTTATATCATTAAATACTTACATTAGAAGGAAAAAGAATAAGGTCTCAATTCAATTAACTATGCATATACTTTAAAAAGCCAGTAAATAACAAATTAGCTCCTTAGAGGCAGGAATAAGGAAACAGCAATGGCAAATGTAGAGATAATTAAGAGAAAATCAAAATAGAAAAAAGAAAAATCTGGGGTGCCTGGATGGCTCAGTTGGTTTGGGCTTCTGGCTCTTGATTTTGGCTCAGGTTATGATTTCACAGTTTGTAAGTTCAAGCCCTGCATCGGGCTTCATGCTGACAGTGCAGACCCTGCTTGGGATACTCTCTCCCCTTCCCTCTCCCTCTCCCCTGGTTGTACTCTCTCTGTCTCAACTCAAAATTAAATAAATTTTTAAAACATTTAAAAAAGAAAAAGCAAAATGTGCATTCACAAAGAAACTGGTAAAATTGATAGCTATCCAGCTAAATTGATCTATTAAAAATGAAGAAAGAAACCCAAATTATCATTATCAGGCATGAAAGAAAAGACATCACTCTAGATCCAACAGACATTAAAAATATAATAGGGGAGGCTGGGTGGCTTAGTCAGTTGGGCGACTGACTTCGGCTCAGGTCGTGATCTCACGGTTTGTGAGTTTGAGCCCCGGGTCGGGCTCTGTGCTGACAGCTCAGAGCCTGGAGCCTACTTTGGATTCTGTGTCTCCCTCTCTCTCTGCCCCTCCCCCACTCATTATCTGTCTCTCTCTCATAAATAAACATTAAAAAATATATAATAAATGTATATCATGAACAATTTTAAAATCAAATGATTAGATGGAAGATACAAATTCCTTAAAGTCCTACACTATGAAAGTTTCCTCAAGAAGCAATAGTCACAATTGCCCACATCAACTAAAGAAACAGACTTCATATGTAACAATCTACTCACATAGAAAATCTCAGGCACAGATCACTTTAATGATTAATTATACCAAATATTTGAGGAAGAAATACATCTGTTTTTTTAAAGTTTTTAGAAATTATAGAAGAGGAAGGAACATTTCCCAATGAATTTTAGGATGTGACCATTACCATAATAACAAAGTCTAGTGAAGCCATTATAAAAAAATGTATACTTAACACTGATATCCATTGTGAACACAGATGCAAAAATACTACACTAAATAGTAAGGAATCAAATCTATCCATATGTTAAAAAGATAATCATCAGGTATAAGTAGAATTTATCCCAGATATGCAAGACTGACATTTGGAAACCATTCTGTGTAATTCAATTTATTAAAACAATAAAAGGAAAACCTAAAAATCATACCAACAGATATTAAAAAGCATTTAAAAATTCGACATGGTAAAATCTTACCAAATCAGAAATGAAAGAACATTTCTAAAGCTGGCAAAGGGAACTATGAAAAATCCACAGCTTATTTCATTCTTAATAATGAAAGATGAATGTTTTTCTCCTAAGATTAGGAACAAGGCAATGTTGTTTACTATCTATTTTTATTTATCATTAAACTCAGTTTCTAGTAAGTAGAGAAATGGAAAAGAATTAGAAAATAAAAAGAAAAGCATAGATATCATAAGGTAAGATGTACTTTTGTTTATTATATGATCACATATATAGAAAACAACAATGAATCTTCTAAAAGCTACTGTAAGGGGTGCCTGGGTGGCTCAGTTGGTTGGGCATCTGACTTCGCTCAGGTCACGATCTCATGATTCATGAGTTGGAGCTCTGAATCAGTCTCTGTGCTGATAGCTCAGAGTCTGGAGCCTGCTTTGGATTCTTTGTCTCCCTCTCTCTCTCTGCCCCTCCCCTGCTCATGATCTGTCTCTCTGTCTCAAAAATAAATAAACATTAAAAATTTTTTTAAACAAAGCTACTATAATACATTAGTTTACAAAGTTTATTAGACTGAAGGTCAATATTTATTTATTTATTTATTTATTTATTTAATTTATTTTAGAGAGAGAGAGTGTGTGAGCAGGGGACAGGGGCAGAGGGAGGAAGGGTGGGAGAATCAAAGAGAGAGAGAGAGAGAGAGAGAGAATGAATCTCAAGTAGGCTCCATGCTCATTGTAGAACCTGAAGCGGGGCTCAATCCCATGATCCTGGGATCATGACCTGAGCCAAAATTAAGTCATACACTCAACTGACAGAATGCCCCTGAAAGTCAATATTTAAAAATTAAATGTTTTATCTAAATATTATCAATAAAATTTAGAACATTAAAATACCATATGGATAGCATCAAACAGAATACCTAAAGTTAAATTTAAAAATATAAATATATATAAGGCTTATATACAAAAAACTACTAGACATTGTTGAAGGAAATTTAACAAGACTCAAAGGAAATTTCTACCACGATACTGTATTAAATATTTCAACATTTAAAAATTTTTTTTTAATGTTTATTTATTTTTTTGAGACAGAGAGAGACAGAGCATGAACAGGGGAGGGGCAGAGAGAGAGGGAGACACAGAATCTGAAACAGGCTCCAGGCTCTGAGCTGTCAGCACAGAGCCCGACGCGGGGCTCGAACTCATGGACCATGAGATCATGACCTGAGCTGAAGTCGGACGCTCAACCGACCAAGCCACCCAGGCTCCCCTCAACATTTTAAAGATCTCAATTTTCCCAAAAATTATCTGTGGTTTCAAATAAATCAAAATCAAAATTCCAAGTGTGTGTGTGTGTGTGTGTTTGTGTGTGTACACGCATGTTTGAATGGGTTTTGGTAGAAATTGATAAGCTGACCTAAAAATATATATGTAAGAGTGACGTACATGGAATAACTGAAACAACAAAATAGTTTTTAAACAGAACAAAGGCGAGGAGAACTCTGTTTTAAAGACTAACTATAGGAGTGCCTGGGTCGCTCAGTCGGTTGAGTATTCAACTCTTTTTTTTTTTTTTTTAATTAATTAATTAATTAATTTATTTTTGGGACAGAGAGAGACAGAGCATGAACGGGGGAGGGGCAGAGAGAGAGGGAGACACAGAATCGGAAACAGGCTCCAGGCTCCGAGCCATCAGCCCAGAGCCTGACGCGGGGCTCGAACTCACGGACCGCGAGATCGTGACCTGGCTGAAGTCGGACGCTTAACCGACTGCGCCACCCAGGCGCCCCGAGTATTCAACTCTTGATTTAGGCTCAGGTCATGATCCCAGGGTCATGGGATCCAGCCCCACATCAGGCTTTTCCCTGAAATGGTGACTACTTAAGATTCTCTCTCCCTCTGCCCCTCTTTCCTACTCATGCATGGGTGCTCTCTTTCTCAAAAAACACAAAAATAAAAATAAAGGCTTACTACAAAGCTATAGTAACCAAGAGTGAGTCGTTAAAACCCAGAAATGCATAAACTTTAGTGAATGAATTTTATTCTATGAAAAATATACCTCAATATAATAAATTCACCAATGGAGTGGAGTCCAGAAATAAATCCATCGATTTTTGATAACTGTTCCAAAGTAATTCAAAGGGGATGGAATAATCTTGGAAAATGTGTCTATTTCCAATATGATGGGTATCAGCAGATAGGTCTTTTTGGAGGTTATTAGATGACCATGAAGGTGGAGCCCTCGTGAGCATATTAGTGTCTATATAAGAAGGGGAAGAGGCCATTTTCTCTTTTTCTTTGCCCTCTGGGGATACAGGGAGAAGGTAGTTGTCCATAAGGTAGGAAGAGGGCCTCATCAATAACTGAATATGCCAGTACTTTGATGATGGACTTCCCAGCCTCTAGACCTATGAGAAATAAATGTGTTAAGCCACCCGGTCTATAGTTTATTATAGTAGCCTGAGCTAGGATACTTATAAAGGTACTCTTTATAAAAAAAAGAACTTGAAAACTGATTAGAGACTTAAATGTAAAAGCTAAATCTATAAAGATTCTAGAAGACCACAGGAGGAAATTAGACTTTGATTAGGGGAATAATTCTTCAAATGAAAAGAATATGAACCATATATAGAAAAAATGGAAAAAGTGTACAGATTGAACAACAGAACTTTAAAAATGTGCTTGTACGATTGTTAAAAAAAAGTGAAAATCAAGATACAGACCAGAAGAATAATTCATATTTATTTATATTTATATAATATATATTTATGTTTATAAAATTTATATCTGGATAATACAACTAAATAATAATAATAAAGCAAGGTATAATACGTATAAAAACTCCAAGAGACACTTAAATCAAAAATAAAATTCAATGGTCAATGAAGTCCATTATAAGTGGCTCATTATTATTAGTTGTTAGAAAATGCAAAAAAAATCAATGAGAGACCACCTCCCACTAGAATAGCTAAAATTAAAAAGATTGGGAATACCAATATTAGCAAGAATGCTAAGCAAATGAGACTGTCGTACACCGGGCATGCAAATGCAACATGGAACAGTCACTTTAGAAAATAGTACACTGGTTTCGGGGCACCCGGGTTGGTTAAGCATCTGACTTTGGCTCAGGTCATGATCTCATGGTTTGTGGGTCTGAGCCCTGCTTTGGGCTCTGTGCTGACAGCTCACAGTCTGGAGCCTGCTCTGGATTCTGTCTGTCTGTGTGTGTCTTTCTCTCTGTCCCCTTCTGCTTGTGCTCTTTCTCTCAAAAATAAACATTAAAAAATGTAAAAAAAAAACAGTATATTGGTTTCTGACATAATTAAACATACATTTCCTCTGTCACTCAACAATCTACTCCTAGATATTTACCCAAGAGAAAAGAAAACAAAGGCCCATGCAATGATTTGTATGCAAATGTTCATAGCAGCTATTTCGTAAGAGCTCAAAGCTGGAAAGAATCTAAATGTCCATCAAATGGTGAATGGATAAGCACATTGTTATATCCTTACAATGAAATACAACCTGATAAAAATGAGTGAGCTGCTGATGCAAACCACAACATAGCTGAATCTTAAAAGCATTATGCTATATGAATAAAGACAGACACAAATGATTACATACTGTTCTGTGCCATTTATCTAAAATTCTAGAAAAGACAAAATTATAGTGGGACAAAGCAAATCAGGGGTTGCTAAGTGTTGGGTTTAGGGGAAGGTCTTAATTGCAAAGGGCCCATGAGGGAATTTTTGAAAGCGCAGGAAATGTTCTGTAGCTTGATTGTGACAGTGTTATATAAAACCATATTCATTTGTCAAAACCCATCAAAGTATAAACTTTAGTAAATGAATTCTATAGAATGAAAAATTATCTCAATAAAGTTGAAAATTTTAAGGATATGCTTAGCAAAGTGCTTACCTTATAGTAGATGCTCAATACATGGCCAGATAAATTACATTTTTATTAGTAGGTTGCAATGGTCTCTTTAAATAGAGGCAGAACTCAATTAGATTTTTAATACTACAGAATGATATCATGAGTCCAACCACTGGTACAATTTGGCTTTAAAAGGAGTTGAACAAAGAACAAGTTCACCGTTTTCCATAATGACTTAATATTTAAATGGGATTTAAGTCATCTTGGATTGTTATATGAAAAGCACAGTCCCTAATGGGTAACAGATTTTACATGTTGGAAAGAAATATTTTCATGCCTTAACTTTTTTCCTGTGCTTTCACAGTTCTGACACCATGAAAATTTCCCAGCCTTTAAATGCCTGCTGCAAACATTAAACTTACTTTGCCAACTAACAACTGAGCAGGAAAGGCATGTTACTGCCCAATGTAATCACCCTTCTTTTCAGTAGCATCAAAATATTTGGAATGCCAGTTGCAGAAAATTATTTAGCAATTATGAAGTGAGTATTGGATCCACGCCATATCATTTTGAGTCGTTCCAGCTCCCTAGAATGGCACCACTTTAGAAAATAGCATTATAACGCTGTGGGTAAGTGAGAATGTTCTGCATCCTCTAACACCTGGGCATAATGGGGGGCAGACTTAATGACCTGTCGCTATATTCCCTTTCCTTCGCTGGTAGACTGTATTCACAACCACTTCTAGTGCTCTATTTTCCTGGTTTCTAATATCTTCTTGTAAACTTTTAACATGAAGTCTTCTCTCTGATTTGTCATTATTTCCTGAGTTCTACTTAGAAATTTAGCAGAATGTTCACTGTTCAGCATGATTATTATCTCAACATTTTCAAATGGAAATCACCATGTAGATCTTGTTCAAATTCTCTGCTTACCTTATAGAATTCATAGGCTGAGAATTAGGCTGTAGAGTTCCTGTCATTGGCAAGCTTCTCTTAATTTTCACGCAGAGGGCAGGAATGAGGGCTCATCTACCACTTTTGTGCTTTCAGAACAGTTCTTCTAGATGATGTTTATTTCTGTGCCCTTTAGGAATTAACGTCCTTCCTCTGGGTCTCTGTGACCCTCTATATACTCCTATATTTCTAGACGTGAGTAGAAAACCAGAATGTACAAAATGTCAGGAAATTGTATCAGGAGTTAAGTATAAATCTCTTGCTGAATTAGTAATTCTACTAAACAATACAAATTTGTCTACTATTTTCTATTTTTAAAATATTTTCAATGTATTATCTTATTTGATTTTCATGAAAACTCTTATGGAAGAAGTAATTATCATCTTCATATAATAGGAAAATTGAGGGATTCAAGGAACTGCCTAGGGCCATCAGGCTCATAAGTAGTGTTGAAGGAAATAGAATCAAATCACTTTATTACAAATCCATGAGTGTTTCACAATATTATGAAAGTGAAATCTAGGTGGAAAAGTAGAGAAATCTCTTCATGTTGTCAAATCCACATGGAGGCTGAATTTAATAATTAGAATAAAGGTAAAAATACATTGTCCTTGATCCAAGGAATTATTCTATATTTTGTTTGTAATGGTTATTACATGGTTGCATACATTTGCCAAAACTCATCAAGCTGTATACTTAAGTGTTTATATTATATGTAAACTATACTTCAATAAAGTTGACTACATACTACTTCTGAAAAATAGTGATATTTACATTTGCAAATTTTAATATTCTGCATCATTAGTTCATGTAAAAATAATTGATATGTAAGCATATTGATATTCTTCACTGTCACATACATTATGCAACTATTTTGATGATTTCATATATGAATATTGAATTAAGTAATCATGCTTTGTGAATCAGCTATTTATTATATATATATATTTTTTAACTATACCGGTTTGGGTTTTCTTTTAATATCTATGCTTATAAATTCTCCAGTAAGTTTTAAAAAATACAAATTCTATTATGTGAAAAATTCTAAGAGTAAGATTTGCATTTAATACTCTTTAAGTAAAATGTAGCTGACATTTCCAAGAAACACTGATTTAATTCCGCAGATGGTTCACCAAATAATTTACTGTTTTCAGAACAGGATTCTCAAATGCTATTTGCTTGTCTAATAATATTTAGCCAACCAACTTGGGAGTTCGCGTAAACATTAAAAAAATAACTTCAGCTTAACTAGAGGAAATGATTTAAAAAATAATGATTGTGGTGATAACCACAATAAGTTCTTCCTTTCTCTTCCAATTTATCGAGTACCTCTACTTACCCAGCAAAGGCTTGGCTCCTGGGTACAAGTACAAGAGCGGGGAAGAAGACGCAAACGCGTGCGCACGACGTCAGCCGCAGCCGCGCACGACCGGCCGCGCACGACGTCAGCCGCAGCTGCGCCCTCCGCCGCCCGACCCAGAAAAAGCCGATCATGAGCGCCAAGTCCTTTTCCCTGGACTTCAGAACAAGACCCTGGGCGCTATGCACTTGGCTGAGTTCCACCAGCTCGAGGGCATTGTAGCTGCCCATGATTGCACCCTGGGGCATCTCAGGGCCGTCATGAGGTAGTTCTTCACCAAGCCGGGTATCACCAAGCTGTGCTTCAAGCTGTCCTACAGGCCCTGCAGGGAACCCAGCATGTGTTTTGTGTGGTGTTCAGGGATCCCTGAGGCCTGAAGTAGTGGGTGGAGCCCAGAGTTCCCAGGCTCTTTGGTCTCAACATGTTGCTGTCTCTGGGGCTTCCTGACAACCTATGCATCATTGCTTGGGGCCTCTTCCTGGAGCACCTAATAATGATCAACTATGGCATCAATAGTATCCAGGAGCTGGTGGACCACAAGGTAAACCTACAGGTGATGTGCGACAGTCCCCTGTGCCGCCTGAACCTCGAACAGGATTTCCAGGTATGGATGGAATTTGTGGGGCATAGATGAAATATATAGGGGGCGTGCAGAGGAAGGAGAGAGGCATCGTTTACTAACTTTGGGGCCTATTTGTGGTCTATTATTTTCCATCAATCTTTGGATCTAGCCTTTGATCAATACCACAGCCTTGATTACTGTCACTTTCAAGTAAACATTACAAAATTTTTTTAAATGTTTATTATTTTTGAGAGAGAGAGAGAGAGCACAAGCAGAGGTGTAAGGGTTAAATTGTAGTGTAGGGCTAATGTTTAGCTTGAAAAATAACAGCTTTGTGTTGACACTGAAAGTTAAGAGATAACAGCCTTGCTTTGCTCTGGTAAACTTGCATCTGGTAAAGATGTGTGAATCTTCCAGATTTGTCTGCAGTTTCAAAATCATTTTTTGTCCCTTCAAGTTTCTCTGTATTTCCATATAAATTTTAGAGTCACTTCTATCTTCAAAAATCTTGCTGGAATTTTACTTAGTATTGCACTGAATGTCAACTGATCAAATTGGGAATCATTTATTTTTTAATGATATTGAGTCTTCCAGTTCAAGAATGTGGTATTTATTTCATTTATTTATAGTTTTTAACATCTGTAACCTGAACATATTTGTTAGGTTTTTTTTCTGCTGTTTTAATTTTATTTAGTGCTCTGGTAAATGATATTTATTTTCTTAATTCCAGTTGTTCATTGCAAGTAGGTAGAAATAAAATTGATATTTTTATGTTAACTTTGTATTGTAGGACTTGATAAACTCATTATTTGTTATAGAAAATTATCTGAGTTTTTCAGATTTTCCACATAGAAAGTAATTTATTCTGTGAATAAAAAACATTTTACTTCTGCTGTTAAATTCTGTATGCTATTAATTTATTTGACTTGATCATGGCATTGGCTACCATATTTAGTGCAATGTTGAATATGAGTGAAGAGCAAGGGAGAGTGTTCTTGCCTTGTTCCTGATTTAAGGAGAAACCACATAAGCCTTCATAGAAGGTATGATGTTAAAAGTAGGCTAGTATAGATATCCTTCTTAGATGGAGTAATTCCCTTTTATTCCATATTTAACTGAGAGTTTATCATAAATTAATCTTTTTTCAACTGCTTTTCTTTCCATTTATTGATAGGATCTTGAGCTCTTTCTTGTTAGGTCTGTTAATATGATGAATCACATTAATTGATATATAGATTGTTGAACTTGCCTTGTATTATTGGAATAAATTCCATTTTGTTATGATGTATTATTTTTTCTATTTATTGGTTGAATACACCTGCAAATATTTTTGAGGAGAAAATTTGAATTTTATGTTCATAATAAGTTATTTCTAAAGCTGCCAAACTTCTGCCAGGTTAGCCCAGAATGACCAAAGAATACATTTAGATTTATGTGGTGGTTATAAGAAATTTGTGTCTTGCTAGGGAGATGCCTGTATTTTTACTTCTGAAAAATAACTATTTATCTTGAATTTGCTGTATAGCATTATAATATGTTTTTATTTACTGTGACCAGCAAAATGAATGGTGATTGGAAGGGACATTGTTTATTTAATACAAGTATTAAGAAGAGGGTTTCTTTATAACTTGCAGGCACACTCGGGATTTTTGCCCCAGTTTTAAAGAATGACAGCAAAAGCACCTTTATCTGACATTTAGGATGATTAAATTTTGAAAAATCACTTGGCATATTCAGCATGACTCCACAGGGTGCTCTAGCTTTATAAGGCAATGGATCATGTTAGCTTAACTTATATTTAAGATTTGCTGGCCTGATATTATTGTGTTAGGCAGTATTGCTGAAATGGAAACATAAAATTTTGCTGCCATGAGATCAAGTTTGCGCCTGCCCTACACTATAAATTAGTTCCATAAAGTTTTAAAATGCAGTGTTTATTCTGGTTCTAGCAGTATTGTGAAATAGCAAACTGTGCTTAAATATATAAAATTAAGCCTACTCTTTGTGAAAACATTTTTTTTTTCATTCATGTATCATTGAAATTCAGGAGTAAAGGTTACTTAACCACTAAGAAGGCTTATATGAAGCTAAAAGAAAAAAAGGCCAATTGTGTTGAGAGTTCATTTTTTAAAGCAGCATATTCTTCTGGCCCGTAATACCTAATTTTTATGAGCCTACATATGTATTGGCTACTACTAAAATAATAACAAGGATGTAATGAGACATGCAAATAATACTTTAGAATAATACAGTGTTCATAAAAAGTATACCATCTATGACATTGTACTTTGAAAATATATGTTTAAGCAGAAATATTAAATAAATTTGAAAAATGAGTCTAACTCAATTTTAAAAGCACAAAATTTGTTACATGTTAATTCAGCCATTTTCAGAAAAAAATTCACAAATAGTTTGTGACAAAAAATCAGTTAACATTGGAAAATAACTTGAAAAATATAAGGCAGAGTATCCTTTCGGCAAAGAAATGAGTAGACAAAATAATTTATATAACTCATTGAGTTTTTTCTATCACTCAGTTTTAAAAAGGAAATAGTGTTGCTCTTAAACAAAGCATGAAAGTATTGGAAGAGTGGATCATTACTTGGTAGCTATAAAATGATCTTATTGTTAACAACTTATAGAATAATATTAACACATACAGTATGTCAAAATTTATAACCATTTAAAATTTTTCTTGTTTAACAACTATGTATAATTCTATGGAAGTATTTTTTGATTTGCATATTTGCAAGCATTTAGTTCATTTTCTTGCCAATGTAGGACAAATTAAGTAAAACGGTAGCTTTCTTTTTTACCTCAAATATGCTATTGTTGAAAGGAAAAGTAGTAAAATGGGCTTTTGGTAGTCTATGTAAAAGTGACTGTAACCACTTCTAAGTTCTTATATATAAGAGATACCATATGTGACTAAAATTATCTTTGTTTTCTTTTTTTAATTTTTTTACTGTTTACTTATTTTTGAGAGAGGCAGAGCATGAGCAAGGGAGGGAAAGAGAGAGAGGGAGACACAGAATCTGAAGTGGGCTCCAGGCTCTGAGCTGTCAGCATAGAGCCCGATGTGGGGCTCAAACTCATGCACTGTGAGATCATGACCTGAGCCAAAGTCGGATGATTGACTGAGCTGCCCAGGTACCCCTAAAATTATCATTCTTATTGTATTTATTGAACTAGACTCATCTGCTGACTGATGTAAAATAATATGAGCTATATACAATTTCACTATGACAAGGAAATAAATGATATTATGACAAAAATTTTAGTTGTACCCAATTCTTTCCTAAAATAAATTTTTAATTTAATTTTTAATTGAAGTATAATTACCATATAGTGCTATGTTAGTTTCAAGTGTACAACATAAGAATTCAACAATTCTCTACATTACTCAGTGCTCACCACAATAAGTGTAGTCACCATCTGTCTCACCAAACAATGTTATTACAATATTATTGACTATCTTGATTTAATGTACTGGAGACATAAAATAGCATCTATCATATATGAAGTGCTTAGAAAAGAGAATTTCATATTATTTACTTGACAATTCTATACATCTATGACACTAAGCATTATAAGATAAATTGCTTAAATCTTAGTGTACAATAAAATGAGGTGAATTTTCTAAGTTGTCCAAACTTTTAAAAAGAACTTATTTTGTGATGTCCATTTTAAATATTTAAGAAAAATTGGAAAAATATTCCTAAATTGGCCAATAAACTGAAGTTAAAAATACTCAGCCTGTTAAATTAAGCAACATGTAAAAATATTGACTGATCATATCTTTTTCATTAGGATATCAATTAAGCATAATTATGTTAGAAATTGTGTTACAATCATAATTATTAGCAAGAATTTGTGTTAGGTACATTTATGTATAGGTAGAAATTTAATCAATCTAATATATCATTTGGAAATTATTCTAAAGTTATTTGTTAAATCTATAAGATTTAGAGGTGCCAGTTGATTTTATAGGAATCCATAGATCAAAAATAACATTTTATGTTACTCTACCTGGTCATTAAACACTACGGCAACACAGTTGCTGGCCACAGCAAAAGTTTCATCCTAAACTCTATCATCAATGTGAAGAAACAAACATATCAGTGTTAATATTTTATTTTTTTTATTGTTTTTTTAAGTTTTTGTTGGAGAGAGAAAGGGCACACAAGCAGGGGAGAGGGACAGAGGGAGAGAGAGAGAGAGAGAGAGAGAGAGAGAGAGAAAGACAGAGAGAAAGAGAGGGAATCTTAAGCAGGCTCCACGTTCAGTGCAGAGCCTGATACAGGGCTGGATCCCATGACCCTGGCATCATGACCTGACCCAAAATCAAGAGTCAGAAGCTCAGCCAAATGAGCCACCCAGGTGCCCTATCAGTGTTAATATTTTGATGATAATGAAATGTTAATATTTTAGTTCCTCCTGTCTACATTTAAAAAAAATAATCCTCTGCAGATTTTTTCTTCTATATTTTGTTTAAACTTTATTCAGTGTTTACTGTAGTTAGGTATACAGTGAATATAAATAATGTCATTTTTTATATTCAGTATAAACTACAGTGGCTTTCATGTCTTCTTAAAATGTCCTACAATTTTATTTGGATTTACCTAAAGAGATGCTTAATATGTGTTTATGAAAACTGTTTTCTGTAGTCACCACATACTACCCACTATGTGTGCTATTAAGGGGGAAAATTGTATGTTTGTGTGTGTAACATTTGTGAATAAAATAAGAAGATGACAATTTCCTTCCATTGTCATAATGGAACATCATTTAGCAGGCTTACTAAACTATTATTAATTACATAGGAAAATGCAGTTGTGTTTATCCTGGCTATTTATTATGTGATTAGCACCCAGACATTATGGTGTTATATGTTAACTTGTGGATTTCTGTATAGTAGAAAAGATAATTTTAGTGCCATATTTTTAATGCTCTGTAGATCATTAACCAGTTTTGTATCTATTAACGTATTTAATTTAGCATTCCTTTGGGTGATTACAAAATTGTTCAGTTTTCAAAATATTTTTTAAACGTTTACTTATATTTGAGAGAGAGAGGGAGACAGATTGTGAGTGAGAAGGTCAGAGAGAGAGGGTGATACAGAATCTGAAGCAGGCTCCAGGCTCTGAACTGTCAGCACAGAGCCCGATGCGGAGCTCGAACCCACAAACTGTGAGATCATGATCTGAGCCGAAGTCGGATGCTCAACTGACTGAGCCACAGGTACCCCTCAAAATGTTTTTTGAACTAACTTTACTATCTCATGGGTTCCTTGATTAATATTTTGAACAAAACATTGTTTTGTATTTATATGAAGGCCATGTTTTTAAATTTTGAAAACTGTATATAGCCCCTGTATATAATGATTCCAATTTGATAAGTAGGAAATTTGTGGTTTTGAAAATTTTATTTTGGTACTAATTTTTTTTTTTCAACGTTTTTTATTTATTTTTGGGACAGAGAGAGACAGAGCATGAACGGGGGAGGGGCAGAGAGAGAGGGAGACACAGAATCGGAAACAGGCTCCAGGCTCCGAGCCATCAGCCCAGAGCCTGACGCGGGGCTCGAACTCACGGACCGCGAGATCGTGACCTGGCTGAAGTCGGACACTTAACCGACTGCGCCACCCAGGCGCCCCAGTACTAATTTTCACTAGATCATGACTAAAGGCAGAATAATATGGCACTGTTTTAGATTTCTTCTAGAGGCTGATTCAGTCATTATCTCAAAGTATTTAATGAAGTTTAAAAATGAGGTGAATTTCCTCAAGTAATTTAATACATCTGTTTCCTTATAAGGCCCTTCATTTATGCTTTTGCATTCTACTTTTGAAATGTGTTCAGAAAGACATGAATTGTGCTGTATCACTACAGCTTCAGGCGAACATTTATACAAGCTCTCAAAGCTTAAAAGAGCTTATTTTTCTTCTTGAAAACAATCTTTTCAAAATACATAACTTTGCTACATATATGAAAAATGGAATGGAAAAGAATTGGCTCCGCTTAGAGAAAATAGTATTTCCATAGAACACTGACTACCTAATTGTGATAATACATTAATCTATCTGTGATTACATTGAAAATATTGACAAGCAGTCTTCAGCAGATGCATCTGCGATCCCAACAGTTCATTTGCAGACTAAACGTACAGATTTCAGCCATCTCTGCATATTTCCTGACAAAGCTTTTCCCAGTCTTCTTGGTTGTGTGTTTTCCCATTCTTATCCTAAGACATATATTTCTATAGGCTAGAGATAAGATTAGAAACTTCTAGCAACATAAATATGATTCTGTTTCAAATTCTCAAATGAACTATGTTGGTTAAGGTTTTAGATTTCTACTGCAGGTAATCGCTAATTCGTAAACTTAAAAATGTCCAATCATTTTTTTAATGAAGCTCCAGAGTTCCTTTACATCACTTTAATAGATGATATTATTACTTGGTGGTTTGGTGATCATATATTTCTGAATGTTAAATAACATTATTATGAGATTTTGAGTCATTCTACCATGCTATTGTATCTTCTTTGATCTTTACTTTTTGAGCCTTAATAAATAAAAATATCCTCCATTAATGTTTAATTTACATTATTATCAAGGCTGATTATGTCACTTAAAGTGTTAAAATTGATAACTGAGGTTTCTGTACTTCCTCACATCATTTAATTTTACGACACCTGATTAAAAATCATTTTTTAAGCCTTTCCCACCAATTTCATGTTTTAAAAAAACATCTAATTTTTTTTTTTTTGCTTTAGATTGAATCAAGAATGGAGATAGTGTTTTGGGGTTTACAGCACTAGCTGAATTGTAGTGTTTTTGACATTTGTAGACGTGATTTGTTTGTTTTGTTTTATTTTTACACAAACCCTATGACCTCTAGCTTATATAAGTGAGCCAGAATTAAAAATTCTGCAATTCATATGACTTCTATCAAGGTAACAATTACTGCATGTTGAGAACTATGAGTATCTCTAGCTTTTTTGAAATTTCTGATCCACTGTTACAGAGAAATAGCTGCAAGAAATGAAAACAGGGATTCTAGGTATGTGGCCAGTAGCATATTTTCTAGTTTATTTTACCTCTAAGTTCACTTGGCAAAGACACCAAGCAAAATATGCAATACATATTTTAGGCACTGCTCCATGATATAATTAACAATTAATTTTGTGTGATCAAGGAACCTGTGTTTTGAGTGAAAAATAATAATTGTCCATCTTTAAAAATATTAGGGAGTAACACCATGCACATGACTGTGGAAAAATTTCATTTTCTTTATCTGTGAAATCAGAATAATAATTATGCTTTCTTCATAGGGTTATAGTGAAAATAGAATGTTTGTGAAACAATAAATTGTATAAGAACAATTTGTAGACAAAAATACTGGATAAGAATATGTCAATATGAAATATGACTATTTTCATAGCAGCTTAAGGACAATTACTTTCATGTATGGTATCTGATATGTATATCATTTGTATAGTCCCAATTGGTAGATAAAATAACTCTTATTCAGACTTTATAAATAAGGAAATAAAGTTTGAAATGCTCCTAAATACTATTAAACACCAAGAAAACTGATAAATTGATAAATAATAAGGCCTCAAATTCAGAACTTCTGATTCCAAATGTAAAATTCTTTTCATTACACCAAAATGAAAGAACTCCAATCTTTTGAGTGAGAAATAGCAAAGAATGCGGATGATTTTTCCAGCATAAGCAATGTGTTTAGAGTACTTGAGTTACATGATTTTTTCAGAATTTGAAACTATTCAAAGATATGTCACAATTTTTATGTTAGTAGTAGAATAATCTTGCACAAAAGAATATATATTCTAAAGAAAATACACACACACACACATACACACACACACACGTATGTATGTTTATTCATTTTTGAGAGAGAAAGGTGGGGAGGGGCAGAGAAAGACGGAGACAGAGGATTCAAAGTGAACTTTGAGCTGGCAATAATGAGCCAGCGCCTGATGCAGGGCTTGAGTTCATGAACCATGAGATCATGACCTGAGCTGAAGTTGGATGCTCAACCCATTGAGCCACCCAGGTGCCCTTATATATTATTTTACATTATTTGAATAATTGTCTAATATTGAACTGATAAAATTATATAAATTACATAGTCTTTATTATAAAGCAAAACTCATCTAAACAACTGTTTGTTTATCAGTACTTGACTCAAAAATATTTCTTTGCTCCATCCACCAATCTGAAATTGCTATTTAAAAACATTTACTAGAGTAGTTTCATTTCTCCACTTGGAACCTTGAACCACTTAAGCTGAGACAGACCTCAGAGTAATATATATTCTAACTTCCCCTTTCTGAAATATGGCAAAGACTGGTGAGATGGATGTATTGGTCAGTGTTCAGCTAGAGAAACAGAACATATGGGATACATACACACACATAAATATGTGCATATATGCATGTATATACAAACATAAGTATGTATACGTATATGTAATAAATATGTATTACTTGTAAGGAATATATATTTATTCATGTATTATAAGCAATGGATGCATTTTTATATAAGTGCATATTTATTTTATGGAACTGGCTTATGTAATTGTGGCCAAGAAAACCTAAAATCCAGGAGGTGGACAATCAGGAAGGAAAGGGAAGATCATGAGCAGAGTGGAACCTCAATGGCACAGGCTAAAGTTTGTTGTTGATAGGCTAAAATGTCTTAGGATGGGTCTCTGCCCTCTCTTAGAAGTCTTCTAATTAAGTCAGACCCTTCTGATTCACTTAAAACCAACTGATTAGGGACTTCAGTCCCATCTATCAAATCACTTCACAGCTATACCTGGTAATATTTAACTGAATAATAGGAGACATTGTGTCTTGTTACAAAAATACTGCTGCTTTTCTTCTGTCCTCCACCTGTTTTGAGATAATATCATTTATAGCTACCTGAATCAGAAGCATCCTAGAAAGGGAATTCTGGGGACTATAATTCAGCTTAGCCAAACTGACATATTAAAAACTAGCCCAGTGACATTCTTCTTTACTTCTGTAATTCTAATACATTAGGCTTTGATAGCAGGTTTTCTGGTGATGCTTTGGGCAGTTTAATAATTTGGAGGTTACACCAAGATTCATTTGATAGGCCCTTGCTTTGGCAACCCAAGACTCTTGACTCAAAAGCAGTGTTCTCCAGTGAAGCAGCTTTGGACTCACTCAGGGGTCTGTTTGGCCACAAAAATGGCTAAGCTTCTCATTCCGTTCAGAATTCTATTTTCATTGAAGTTAGATCAAATGTGAGACTTTATTTATTGTATCTAAAGAAGTAAAATTTCTTTTAAGAATCTTTTGGCTATGTGGGGAGCCTGGGTGGCTCAGTTGGTTGGGCAGCCAACTTTGGCTCAGGTCTTGATCTCGTGGTCTGTGGGTTTGGGCCCCGCTTCGGGCTCTGTGCTGGCAGCTCAGAGCCTGGAGCCTGCTTTCGATTCTGTATATCCCTCTCTCTTCTGCCCCTCTGCTGCTTGCTCTCTGTCTCTCTCTCAAATAATAAACATTAAAAAAATTAAAAATCTTTGGCTATCTGATCTTACTGGAAAAACTTTCATCGTTTGTGGAAAATGATCTTGTTGCTATTAACATTACTATTTGTCAGTCTTCATTAGTTTTTTAGTACTAAGTCTATAAAATATTCATAAGGAAAGAATGATTATAGGCCTCAGTAAATTTATTCCTTGACCTGGCTCTTGGGTCTGAGGAGTTCAGAAGGTAGCTTTTCAGAACAGCAACTTTTGGACAGATTTTGCTACAGACCACTTATAAAAACTTATGAGAATTTTTCTCAGGCTGTCATGCTTTGTCTAGGAGATTTGTTCTGTGAGAAACTCCTCTCCAAGCCTTCTATATGCTAGGAGTCCTTGACTGTGAGATTGGGGTTAGATGCCCCAGAAACAAGTTGATAAGAAACTTTCAGACTGGTCTTTGTCAGTTTATTTATTTAAAACAATTTTTTTAATGATTATTTATTTTTGAGAGAGAGAGAGAGAGCGCAAGTAGGGGAGGGGCAGAGAGAGGGAGACACAGAATCTGAAGCAGGCTCCGGGCTCTGAGCTCTGAACTGTCCACACAGAGCCCAAGGTGGGGCTCAAATCCACAGACCTCAAGGTCATGACCTGAGCTGAAGTCAGAAGCTTAACTGACTGAACCACCCAGGTGCCCCTGGTCTTTGCCAGTTTAAACAGAACGCCATGCCCTCTCGAAGCCAAGACAGTATTTAAATTACTGCTGTCTTTCATTCATTGAGTTGCCACTCTAAATAGCATAATTTCATCAAAGAAAATTTATAATTACAGTGGTGACTATGAGGAGCTTTTGAGGTAGACAATTTATTTTTACATAAGTTTACGTAGAATATAAACTAAGTAAATTCCAAAATATTCAAAGGTCTGTACTTTTTTATTGGTGTGAAGAATCTAAGTTGTTTTCCAAATTGGTTGTAACATTTTACATCCCCACCAGCAAGGTATGAAGTTTCCTTGCCAAAACTTAAGATGGTCTGTATTTTTTATTATAAACCATTTAGTGAGTGTGAAATGGTTTTTGCATTATGGTTTTAACTTTCATTTTTCTAAAGCATATTTTGTCTATTTGTCTACATAAAAACCCAGTCGAATTTATGATCATGTGTTCTGAAACTATATTTAACTCATTTATTAGTGTGAGTACCATCTTTGTGATTGCCACTTCAGTGACCATTGGACCGACTGGATTCTATGGCTGAAGTAACAGAGCAGCTAGCACTGCAGTCTAGACCCGTTGCAGGACCTCACATAAAACGAGCACCTTTTCAGGTTACTTGGCAAACGGACTGGGGAAGCACAATAAAATGAGGGTGTTATCTCCAAAATCCAGTGAAACCCACTAGTCATTGTGCCTCTTTTTTGGTTGTGGGAGGGGACAGACGCAACAACTTAATTTATGAGGGATATCTTGGCATGTACCATACTTGATAGGCTGGACTTTTAGAAATTCCACTGAGGTGGAAGTCTTGTAATTTTTTGACCAGTTTTATTTCCCACCCTCTGGCATGCAAGTGTCTTACCAATAAGTCTAGAGCATTTGCTACTTCTTTTGAAAAAAAATATTTTAAGTTCATTTATTTATTTTGAGAGAGACAGAGCAAGTAGAGGGGCAGAGAGAGAGGGAGAGAGAGAGAATCTCAAGCAGGCTCTGCACTACCAATGCAGAGCCTGATGTGGGGCTCTATCCCATTAACCATGAAATCATGACCCAAGTTGAAACCAAGAGTCAGACACGTAACCAACTGAACCATCCAGGTGCCACTAGTATTTGCTACTTCTTGCTGTCTAGGTAGTATCAGTGTAATGTTATCAAAATAATTGAGCAGTATAATTTCTTGTAGAAGGGAAACATGATCACAGTCCCTGGAAACTAAATTGTGACTTAGGTCTGGCAGTTGATGTACCCCTGAGGTAGAACAACAAAGGTGTATTTATTGCTGGCCTTGCCAGTTAAAACAAATGGCTCCTTGTGGTCTTTGTTAGCAGGTATTGAGGAAAAAACATTTGCCAGATCAGTGTTATCAGGTACTAGGGATATGTTACGAACCACATCTGATTCAGCAACTTTAGTTGGAGTCAGTTTCTGGTAAAGTTTATAAGAATCCACTATCATTTTCCAGGATCCATCTGTTTTCTTCACAGGCCAAAAGACTAGTTAAATGAAGATGTAGTAGAAATCATCACGCCTACATCTTTCAAGTTATCAGTGTCATTTACCTCTCAAATCCCTCTAGGAATGAGGTATTTGCTTTTAGTTTGCTATTTTCTTAGATAGAGGCAGTGTCATTTTGAGTCTCCTAGAATTAGTGTTCATTTAGCGTTCAGAGATAGTGTTCACTAGTCCCCAAAAGTTCTGATTATTTCCTTTTCCCCAAATGGACAGTTACCTGGCAAAAGATTGTAGGTCCCTTTGGGGCAAGGCTGGGAGAAAGTTTAACAGTATGTATATTTGGTAGTGCACTGAGATCTGTTCTCAAGGGAACCCAGCCTACTGTTCGTTCAAGGGGCTCTGGTCTATAAACTGACTCAAGTCTGGGAATTAATGAAGGAGCTGTGGCTCTTTTTTGTAATTCAAGTAGGCCTTTTGTACATTTAACCTAGAGCTTTTCTGCTTATATAGGTTAATTCCAAATTTAGTAGGCTCCCTATCTCTATCACTTATAGGAATCCCATGATAAACTAACCAATGCCATCTGTATGTCAGAGACAGATTATCTTATCTGAATGCCATTGACTGCCACTCTGCTGGCTATCACAGTAACCACATCCACCTTGCCTTTGATGGTCGAGTGCCATCACTTGACTCCTACTACCCTGGAATCCAGTTATTTCCATTGCGTTTTAGTGACTGCAGTTCCCGCCTTAAAGTCTGGCCTGTAAAGAAATGTGATCATGGAAGTCTTCAAGGATGGCAGGGCTGCCCTCACAAATTTACGTCTCACAGTGTTAGTGGAAGGTATGTCTTCTGGACACTCTCAGTATAGTTATTAAATGACAAATCCACTTTAACTTTGTAAGTTACAATCCCTTGTAAGCCCTTGAGTTTTTCTTGTACATTAAACCAAGATTGGTTAGGCATTTTTAATTCACTAACTGTGAGCCACCTTTCAGTCCATGTTTAAGACAATCACCCAACCAGCTATTCTCTTTCTAATTCTCAGAATTGTAACATTAAATACAGAATCTCTATTTATTTAGCTCATCTCAATAACTTCAGCCATATCCAACTTTTTGTTCCTTCCACAATCATCTCACCCCCTTAGTGTCCATTCCCACATGTTTTCTGGATTTTTGTATGCATAAATTATAAAACTCCAGCTTATTGCAGCATTATATATAATAGCCAAATTTCGGAAGCAGCCCAAGTGTCCTTTGATAGGTGTATGGATAAAGAAGGTCACGCAAAAACACACACACACACACACTGTGGAATATTATTCCGTCATAAAAATGATGAATTTTTGCCATTTGCAATAATATAGATGGCTCTAGAGAGTATAATGCTAAATAAAATAAGTCAGAGAAAGACAAATACCATATAATTTCACTTAATGTAGAATTTAGGAAACAAAACAAAAATAAAGGAAAAAAAGAGACAAATGAAAAAAAGAGACTCTTAACTGTAGAGAACAAACATGATTACCAGAGGGGAGGTGGGTGGCGGAATGGTGAAATAAGTAAAGGGGATTAAAAGTAGGCTTCTCTCTCTGTCTCTCTCTTTTAATTTTTTTTAACATTTATTTATTTTTGAGACAGAGAGAGACAGAGCATGAATGGAGGGAGGGTCAGAGAGAGAGGGAGACACAGAATCAGAAGAAGTCTCCAGGTTCTAAGCTGTCAGCACAGAGCCCGATGTGGGGCTTGAACTCACGGACCACGAGATCATGACCTGAGCCAAAGTCGGACGCTTAACTGACTGAGCCGCCCAAGTGCCTCTCTCTCTCTCTCTCTCTCTCTCTCTCTCTCTCTCTCTCTCTCTCTCTCAATGTCTGTTTGTTTTGAGAGAGAGAGAATGCACAGGTGCATGAGCCAGGGAGAGGCAGAGAGAGGGAGATAGAGAATCCCAAGCAGGCTCTGTGCCACCAGCACAGAGCCTGATGTGGGGATTGATCTCACAAACTGTGAGATTATGAGCTGAGCTAAAATCAAGAGTTGGATGCTTAACAAACTGAGCCACCAGGCACCCCAAGAGGAGGACTTTGTTGATGAACACTGAGTAATGTATGGTAGTGTTGAATCAATATATTGTATACCTGAAACTAATATAACACTATATGTTAACTACACTGGAATTAAAATAGAAAGAAATAGGGCTCAAGTAGTTCTTTTGGAGTATACCACACCTATCCATGGGTCATACTTTGTATGTCACCTTTCTGGGCCTGCTGGGGCTGGAGTCTGGTTATAGGTCTAGAAGCATAGAAGGGAGGTAAAGATTGGTCTTAAGAAGAATAAGCATCATCTTACATGGCAACTGCATTAGAATTGCCTTAGCCTGTGAATTATTAATTCCCTCAGACTGTGATGGAAAGGCTGATATCATTGGAAGTAGTGAGGTCATACTGGGGGTAGGGAGGCTACTTTCATTGCAGAAAGAGAGGCCACTTTCTGGGAAAGTAGGAATGGGGGGGCATTACTTCCTCTTGGCATACAAAAGCCATGTTCAGTGTAGGTGGGGAGACTTTTTCTACTGGCAGAGAAGACTCATCAGAATTTAAGAGCTCAGTGTTCCCAGTTTCATTAGGGTTTTCTCACATAACCCCTGTCCCAATTTACAGTATCCCATTCTTTCCCAATCAGTACTTTCACTTTAACAATAGACACTTCCTGGAAATCTAGGAGTCAAGCATTGTATTTCAGCCAGTCACCTGATAGAAGTCCATGTTTGATTTTCAGAAATTTTCGCTCACCTGCTACAAGGCATCAGGTATCCTTTAGGGCATAAATAAACACCTTCAGATAATTTATAAAGCACTTGAGGTGGGAATTTGAATCCTAAACATCCATTTTTTTCCCACCACTTTGTCCATCAACAGGAGCAATCACCAACTTCATTGTATTGGTTTGTTTTCCAAAAATGTTCAAAACAAATGTTTGAATAAAAATGTTCAGTTTTTGTTAAAATTGGCTTATGATAAGTAGGCCACTAGGAGTAATCCATGAAGACATTTGCCTATCTCTTTTGTAAGCTCATGCCATAAACTATCAGTGCCCTTTCTACTATTGGAAATAATCATTAACATCTTCCATCAGATTACAAAGCTAATTCCAGATACCTCAGACCAATTCAGAAAACTCATCCTTAAAATTCTGTTTCTTCACAGAAGATTATTTTAGGGAAATAAAAATATTTTGTATCATGTAATCTTGATATTTTGAGGATAAAGTTATTATGGTCTACACTGGCTTCTGTAATCTGTGTATTATCTCCTCTAGGAACATGTGTATGGGTCCCTGTCAGGGGGCTGGATGGTGGGGATGGGTAGTAGCTGCTGAACTAAAAGCTGAAAGTAACTGAATTAATCCAGTTTATCTTCCAAGCCTTCTCTTGGAGGTTGCAAGGCTTAATAGACTCTAGAGCTCCAAACTAATTACATCAGTACCTTCTGTCAGTGCAATGGTTGTCTGGGTGGGGAGACAGATTCCGAGTGCTTCCTATTCTGCCATCTTCCCAGAGTCCTGCAGTCCTCCATTTTATCTTCCATGTAAGTTATTCTGAGTAAGTTTAAATGTATCAAAAAAAGAAGAAATTCTTCCCCATGATATTGTAGGCTCTTTCATTGTATCATTCTCCTCATTAATTACTCAAACTTATTTAAATTGTGGTATTTTGCAAATATTTTTTATTCTGAATATCATTTAACTATTCATATGGTCTTTACATTCTGGAACTAGTATAAAATACACCAGAGTTTCACAATTAATTAGATTTTTGCTTTGAAATGGATTGCCTCAATAGAGATTTTTCTGAGTGTTTAGCATTCAAATAAGGCAAATATTAGTTTTTTTCAGAAAGTTTGGCATTGAAGTTTCACTAATAATATGCCATTCGTGGTCATAATCAAATGGTAAATAAATTTAAATAAATTATAATGTTTTAATCAAATCAGTATTTTTTTCAGGCCCATAAACTGACGAGGAAAAGTATTACCAATTTTTTTTTTTTAATTTCCAACTTTCTCATTTTTGAGTGTATTCAAATCAGTATAGCCTGGAACCTTTCCTTATTTGTTATCTAACTCCAAAGGTCTGGGACATAATTCCATGTAGATATCTAAAATAAAACCCATTTTCTAAGTATATAAACCTTCTTTTCTAAATATCCTCTCTGTGCCAGTGGTACTGCCAAGCATCACTTAAACCTGTGGAGAAAGTAAGGTAAAATGCCAGTACCCTGGGCTTTGAAGTCAGGAGACTGGTTTTAAATTCAGAAGTGTGACTCTAAGAAAGACCGTAACAGTTTACAACCACAGTTTTCCATATGTTAAATGACTTCTACCATGTAGCTTGAATTGTTACTATAAAGCTTATTTGAAAAATGCACTGTAAAGCGTATAGACCCTCAATATTGTTAGGCTTTTCCTACTTTCTCTTCTTGGCATTTTATTTGCACATTCTTTCTCTTTCATCTCCTATTCATTTCCCCAATCCAATTTGTTTCTCCTGTAAAGGAGTATTCTATTTACCCTTTTTTTTCAATATATGAAGTTTATTGTCAAATTGGTGTCCATACAACACCCAGCGCTCATCCCAAGAGGTGCCCTCCTTAATACCCATCACCCACCCTCCCCTCCCTCCCACCCCTATCAACCCTCAGTTTGTTCTCAGTTTTTAAGAGTCTCTTATGCTTTGGCTCTCTTCTACTCTAACCTCTTTTTTTTTTTTTCCTTCCCCTCCCCCACGGGTTTCTGTTAAGTTTCTCAGGATCCACATAAGAGTGAAACCATATGGTATCTGTCTTTCTCAGTATGGCTTATTTCACTTAGCATCACACTCTCCAGTTCCATCCACGTTGCTACAAAGGGCCATATTTCATTCTTTCTCATTGCCACATAGTATTCCAATGTGTATATAAACCACAATTTCTTTATCCATTCATCAGTTGATAGACATTTAGGCTCTTTCCATAATTTGGGTATTGTTGAGAGTGTTGCTGTAAACATTGGGGTACAAGTGCCCCTATGCATCAATACTCCTGTATCCCTTGGGTAAATTCCTAGCAGTGCTATTGATGGGTCATAGGGTAGGTCTATTTTTAATCTTCTGAGGAACCTCCACACTGTTTTCCAGAATGGCTGCACCAATTTGCATTCCCACCAACAGTGCAAGAGGGCTCCCGTTTCTCCATATCCTTGCCAGCATCTCTAGTCTCCTGATTTGTTCATTTTAGCCACTCTGACTGGCATGAGGTGATATCTGAATGTGGTTTTGATTTGTATTTCCCTGATGAGGAGTGACATTGAGCATCTTTTCATGTGCCTGTTGGCCATCCGGATGTCTTCTTTAGAAAAATGTCTATTCATGTTTTCTTCCCATTTCTTCACTGGGTTATTTGTTTTGCGGGTGTGGAGTTTGGTGAGCTCTTTATAGATTTTGGATACTAGCCCTTTGTCCGATATGTCATTTGCAAATATCTTTTCCCATTCCATTGGTTGCCTTTTAGTTTTGTTGGTTGTTTCCTTTGCTGTGCAGAAGCTTTTGATCTTCATAAGGTCCCAGTAGTTCAGTTTTGCTTTTAATTCCCTTGCCTTTGGGGATGTGTCAAGTAAGAAATTGCTACGGCTGATGTCAGAGAGGTCTTTTCCTGCTTTCTCCTCTAAGGTTTTGATGGTTTCCTGTCTCACATTCAGGTCCTTTATCTATTTTGAGTTTATTTTTGTGAATGGTGTGAGAAAGTGGTCTAGTTTCAGTCTTCTGCATGTTGCTGTCCAGTTCTCCCAGCACCATTTGTTAAAGAGACTGTCCTTTTTCCATTGGATATTCTTTCCTGCTTTGTCAAAGATGAGTTGGCCATACGTTTGTGGGTCTAGTTCTGGGGTTTCTCTTCTATTCCATTGGTCTATGTGTCTGTTTTTGTGCCAATACCATGCTGTCTTGATGATTACAGCTTTGTAGTAGAGGCTAAAGTCTGGGATTGTGATGCCTCCTGCTTTGGTCTTCTTCTTCAAAATTACTTTGGCTATTCGGGGCTTTTGGGGTTCCATACAAATTCTAGGATTACTTGTTCTAGCTTTGAGAAGAATGCTGGTGCAATTTTGATTGGGATTGCATTGAATGTGTAGATTGCTTTGGGTATTATTGACATTTTGACAATATTCTTCCAATCCATGAGCAGGGAATGTCTTTCCATTTCTTTATATCTTCTTCAATTTCCTTCATAAGCTTTCTATAGTTTTCAGCATACAGATCTTTTACATCTTTGGTTAGATTTATTCCTAGGTATTTTATGCTTCTTGGTGCAATTGTGAATGGGATCAGTTTCTTTATCAGTCTTTCTGTTGCTTCATTATTGGTGTATAAGAATGCAACTGATTTCTGTACATTGATTTTGTATCCTGTAACTTTGCTGAATTCATGTATCAGTTCTAGCAGACTTTTGGTGGAGTCTCTCAGATTTTCCATGTATAATATCATGTCATCTGCAAAAAGTGAAAGCTTAACTTCACCTTTGCCAATTTTGATGCCTTTGATTTCCTTTTGTTGTCTGATTGCTGATGCTAGAACTTCCAACATTATGTTAAACAACAGCGGTGAGAGTGGGCATCCCTGTCGTTTTCCTGATCTCAGGGACAAAGCTCTCAGTTTTTCCCCATTGAGGATGATGTTAGCTGTGGGCTTTTCATAAATGGCTTTTATGATGTCTAAGTATGTTCCTTCTATCCCAACTTTCTCAAGGGTTTTTATTAAGAAAGGATGCTGAATTTTGTCATGTGGTTTTTCTGCATCTCTTGACAGGATCATATGGTTCTTATCTTTTCTTTTACTAATGTGATGTATCACATTGATTGATTTGCGAATGTTGAACCAGCCCTGCATCCCAGGAATGAATCCCACTTGATCATGGTGAATAATTCTTTTTATATGCTGTTGAATTCGATTTGCTAGTATTTTATTGAGAATTTTAGCATCCATATTCATCAGTGATATTGGCCTATAGTTCTCTTTTTTTACTGGGTCTCTGTCTGGTTTAGGACTCAAAGTAATACTGGCTTCATAGAATGAGTCTGGAACTTTTCCTTCCCTTTCTATTTCTTGGAATAGCTTGAGAAGGATAGGTATTATCTCGGCTTTAAATGTCTGATAGAACTTCCCTGGGAAGCCATCTGGTCCTGGACTCTTATTTGTTGGGAGATTTTTGATGACTGATTCAATTTCTTCGCTGGTTACAGGTCTGTTCAAGCTTTCTATTTCTTCCTAATTGAGTTTTGGAAGCGTGTGGGTGTTTAGGAATTTGTCCATTTCTTCCAGGTTGTCCAGTTTGTTGGCATATAATTTTTCATAGTATTCCCTGATAATTGCTTGTATCTCTGAGGGATTGGTTGTAATAATTCCATTTTCATTCATGATTTTATCTATTTGGGTCATCTCCCTTTTCTTTTTGAGAAGCCTGGCTAGAGGTTATCAATTTTGTTTATTTTTTCAAAAAACCAACTCTTGGTTTCGTTGATCTGCTCTACAGTTTTTTTAGATTCTATATTGTTTATTTATGCTCTGATCTTTATTATTTCTCTTCTGCTGGACTTAGGCTGTCTTTGCTGTTCTGCTTCTATTTCCTTTAGGTGTGCTATTAGATTTTGTATTTGGGTTTTTTCTTGTTTCTTGAGATAGGCCTGGATTGCAATGTATTTTCCTCTCAGGACTGCCTTCGCTGCGTCCCAAAGCATTTGGATTGTTGTATTTTCATTTTCGTTTGTTTCCATATGTTTTTTTAATTTCTTCTCTAATTGGCCCATTCATTCTTTAGTAGGGTGTTCTTTAACCTCCACGCTTTTGGAGGTTTTCCAGACTTTTTCCTGTGGTTGATTTCAAGCTTCTATTTACCCTTTCTTATTTTATTCACATTTCCCACACTCTAATTGAACCCATCACCACTTCATACCCATTTTCTCCTAGAACCATGTTGTATTTGGATATTCTTCCCTAGATCATTGCGTAGACTTTGCCTTGTCATTGAAGTTTCAGATCAAACTTCTAGAAGATCTTTTCTAAAATTCCCCACATGTCCACAACTCACTTTCTATCATTCATTCTGTTTTGTTTACCTCATAACATTTACAACTGAAATTATCTCTTTATTCATTTACCTTTTGTCTTCATTGTTAGAGCACAGGCTTTGTGAGAGCCATGGCCTCATCTCTGTTGTTTGCTACTGTAAACTGAGCAAAAAAGAAAAAAAAAACTGTTAGTAAAATACAGTAGACAGTAGATTTTCTATAGACAGTTGACTTTTAGACTACATTCATAGGCAAAGTATTTCCATATCTTTTGATCTTTTTATGTGCCATTGTCCTAAAGTCTTCCCATGTTTATATGAATATACTTGAATGTTGCAAATACTATACCATGGTTTTTACTAATTTATTCATCACAGTCTCTGCACATCTACCTTCTGACTTGGTCTAGTAAGTCTTTTCCAGAGATATCCAGCTATATATACTCTTTGTGTTTACCATTACATGGAATGTATTTAACTTCCTTTCTTGATATAGAAAAATTCCACTAATGTAGATATTAAATTGCATACCTCTCAGAATGATTCTTCTATTGTTTCTGTTGTCATTCAATTCTGTTTTTGAAATCTCCTATGATTTTTATTTGGAATGCACAGTTTGGCAATTTAGTATAATTCTTTCACAGGTCGCTGGTTGTCTTGGGGATATCCAGTCCTCCCTGCAAAGCCTACTCTCTAATTGTCATTCTGTTCCCTACCTTACATTTTCTGTATCTCAGTGTTTCTGTTATACTGTTCCTTCTGTGTGAAAAATATTTTTCTCTTCTCTCCATGTGAAACCACTACTCAGCCTTCAATGTAGATGTCAAATTTTAACTGCTCCAGAATTAGAGTTAAGCTCTCCCATTTCTAAATCTAAACCATCTCTTTTCTCTAATTTATAGAATAAGTACTAGAGTTATTTTTTAGCTCTTCCCATTGACAGTGTGAGCTCTTGATGGCAGATAAATGCCATATACTCTGCTTAACACAAGGGTCTATCAGATAACAGTTCCATAAGAACAACTGGTTCTGAGATCATTTTCTGTGCCCAAAAAGTTTCTAAGGAATATAATAACCATATTTCTTTTTTAATCCCTGCAATAACTCTATGTGGTAAGGACCAGTGTTATCTCCATTTTATCTATAAAGTGAATGAAAAAAAAAAATCTATGAGGAAGAGTTTGATATTCTGATTATATAGTGAGTAAAGTGATTTGCCCAATGTCCCATAACTAGGAAGTGATGAAGTTTTTTTCTAATTAAGAGTCTGACTCCATTTTAGTGCTTGATTAACTGACATTATTTAGAGGCCTCTACCCTCTCTTTATCGCTCTTGTTCCACATTTGGACAACACTCAGTAAGAAAGCCCACATGATCTGTCTTTTGGCAATAGTGACAGGTTCAAGCACAATCCTTTGCCCTTACATTGAAATCCTCACCCCACCTTCACACCCTGACTGCAAAAATAACCAAAGCCATAAAGCCCCTTCGGCTCAAAAATTTGAGATAAAATTGGATGCGTGCCTTCCTCTCCTGAAAAACCTTCATAATATGAGTTATAAAACATCATACCTCTGTGGTGTGTGTGTGTGTGTGTGTGTGTGTGTGTGTGACTATGGCATCATCAGTCTTGATATTTGAACCAGTTTTGGGGGAGGGAGGAGTTGATTTTGTTCACCAAGATGTAACCACAAAACGATTTTGAAACTGGTTGTCTGAGTCCAGAATTCAAGCTCTTAACTGTAATGCTATATTACTTCTCAGATAATGTTAAATACCTATTTGTCACATGAGCTAATTTATGAATTCCTTGAGGAAAGGGATTCTTCTTGACAACTTTGTATTTATCCATTAATTATTAAAATGAAATTATGTTAAATTTTTTACATAATAAAATAATATAGAGAAATGGAGTAGTCTGGAACAGAAGATACACAAGATTTTGGGACTGTTATCAAGCATTGTATGTACATTAAAAATTATATAATAAATCTCATTCATTAATTATAACATAAAAAGAAGGATTCACAAAAGATAAAAAATTGAATGAACCTTCAAATCAACTAACGAATAGTTTCTAATTTTATCTGTTGCCAAATGAATAGGAACTAGTTCCTGAAATAGTTCATATTTCATGCATTTCAATTGAGTCCTCATATCAATTTAATAATCAGACTTTTATCTTTATTTAATGTAATTATTTAAAAATTGAAGAAATATCTCAAAAAGAATTTTAATCTATTTGTCATGAGAAGCTAGCACACAATATGTATTAATACTTATAAAAACTTACTGGAATGGCAAATTTGATTTAAAAAAAAAAGATTTCCAAAAGCCTACTTGAGTCAGTTCAAACACTAAATACCTTGGAGATGAAGCATGAGTTTTTAAAAATATATATCTTAGTTAACTGGCATTCTTTGAGTAAAATTTCTTGATCATCATTTTTAGCACTCTTTATCTCTTGAGTCTTCCATATAAAAATCTTGCATGGTAGTTATTTATGGAAATGCTATCAATTCATTCAAATTATCTACTGAAGTATATTTTATATGTTGTCTATGTTTTAATTTGAAGTTAGACTAGAGATTGCCATTGGATAAATTTATAATTTACCTAAATTTAGGGAAAATATGTAGAAAAAAACCTTGAAGACATGGAGTACTCCTCATTTATAGTTTTAGTGCAATCTATCCTAAGGCTTTGCCTAGAGATCCTCCCTTCTTTGCTTTTTCTTTTTCCTTCATACCTTTTTTCCCTTCCTTTATTTCAGAAATATTAAGGATATACTGTGTGCCCGGCATTTTGAGAAATAACAGGAGGTATGCAATTGTTAACACCGGCCCTAAAACAAATTAACCAGGGAATGTTGGGAGTGTTGGATACTCAAACAAATACAAAGGCAACTTAAAATGGAGCTACATTACTTATGGTAAAATGGTCAAAAAAACAAAAAGTTGAAGAAAGGAAATATCAGATTGGAAACAGCTTTCCTGAGAGAAGTAGAAGAAGGGGCCTTATTAACAACCATTAGCTCTATTTAGTTTGATGAATTAATATTCACCATGCTCAGTGTCTCAAAAGGATGGGAGGTAAGGTATGATTTGGATTTCCTTTCAGGGAGCTATGTCCAGATACTCTATCCAGACATGATAAAAAGATTTAAAATATGTATAATGATTATATTTTGTGAAATTCTGTAGGCAGACATTCTTTTCCCTTATGGTAGGGTACCCTCCCTAAGGGGGGGGGCCTCCAGGGAACCTGGCTATGCAAGTATGTGACAGTATCCCTCATGACCTTGTCACAGGAGACCACTTAATCAGACTGCATGCTGTGTGTTTGTGTTTGTTACCTTATATGGGAGACAAAGAAGTAAAAAAAAAACATGTATAAAAAACTAAGCCATGTGGCATTCAAGGCTCAGTTCTTCTGTAGGCACCCAACTGAGCGGTGCTGGCAGGAATAAAGTTGCTTCCTGGAAAGAAAAGCTTTAGTGTCACGATTCTCTGTGCTAGAATCCTGCTACACCATCACTTGTGGATGTTCCATTAATCACAACATGAGTCCTGCTTTATTTTAAAAATACTTTTCATTAAACTGTGCAAAAGGCTTAAAGTCAGATCATCCTCTGTCTGGGTGTCACTGCCAGAGGACACAGCATAACAGAAGACTGAGAGCATCAGTAGCTCAAACTTTTAGAGGCAGTTTGAAAATGTGGTATGAAAATCAAGTGGACTAGACCCAAAGCATTAGTAGATGAGGAAAAACAAAAAGGCAAAATCAGATCACAGGTTAAAAACTGGATATAACTTCTATGCCCCACATCATTCTTTAAAATATTTCTTTATTGGCTGCATACTTACTAAAATGAATGATTTGTAATTTAAAGTTCCTTCTGTTGTTGAAGAGTTTTTGCACTCTTTGTTATTGTAAGTAATGCAATTGGATATCCATGTACATATTTTTATCACTTACTTTTACCATTTATATAAGGATTTTGTATGCATGTCTATAAGTGAGGTCAGTCTGTTCTCTGCTCTTCTGGAATAACTATGTAAAGTTTTGGTATCATATGTTGGGTAAATATAATTAAAAATGAAATCTTTTCCCAGCCCAGAAAATCTCCCCATAAAATTAGAAGAGAAAAAAAACAATTTTATTATTGAGTAAACATTAAACCAACATATGATGCACATCAAAAGCAATCCACTAAGAGACTTCAAAGACAGAACCAAGCAGATACAATCCATTACATTCATGTTCTCAAGAAAAACAATAACTATATTCAAATATGGGAAAATGACAACATCGTTTCAAATTTACTTGATGATGGGAGTGGCCATCAATGTTAGTTTCTTTTCTTAAAAATAAACTTCTCATTTCTTTATGTCAAGAGGTAGTTCTGCAACTTGGAGAGGCTTCTGTCCAAATGAGGCTCCTATTTTCTCACCGAAATTGGGAGAGATGTGCACATCTTCCTTGATGTTTGCATTTCAAAGAGACAGTGCCTAGGTCCTTGAGAAACACATTCCTGAGTCCTAAAATTGGCAAGATTTGTACTTAGTTTCAAAAAAGATTTACACATATTTCAAGGAGAGAGAGAAGGAACTCACAGAGTTCTTTAAAGTTACTGCTCTTGGAAAAAGAAGGAGGGGAAGCCTTTTCCTTTTTTTTCACTAATAAAATAGTAACATTAAAATTTCTAATTATTATTTCCTTTGTTGTTCCTGTCTTTTTCTAGGCAGGTTACAGCAGTCTAAATATCCGGCAAATCTACAGTAAAATATAAAGAAAAGAGATAGTTAGAATGGTGAAATAACAGAATTATTGAATTTTTTTAAAAGTCAGTACTTTATTTACTTTGGGGGAATAACCTTTTAGTATATCATTGCAGTGGTAAGCAGTTAAATCAGATACTTGGTTATTATCTACATTACAGAAATGTTTTTAGCCATACATTAATTTTATCAGTTGTTGTGTTGTCAATATTGCATTCTCAAATTATTATGAAAATACAATTCAGTGGTTCATTATAAAGTCCTGTCTCTTCCAAACCTAAGGAATGACTCAACTCTGGAGACTCGAAGTCTAAATTTTTAATTAGAAGTTTCTCTTGTAAGGCCCAATAAATAAAGTCCTGTCTCTTCCAAACCTAAGGAATGACTCAACTCTGGAGACTCAAAGTCTAAATTTTTAATTAGAAGTTTCTCTTGCAAGGTCCAATAAATTTTGAGTGTCAGTGAATCGTAACTGCCATCACACTGATATGACAATTTAGTCTCATTAGTAATTTTCTATAATTTTCAGTAGTTTTTCCCAAGTGTGAAATGCATTGATATATACCACCATCATCTAAATCTAAAGTCTTATGATGAGGCACTCATTGAAAGGCAGAGATTAATCTTCTAGTGTTTACTTATAACTCTGAGTCTTAAGGACAAACCCACCTGTGGGCTTGTTGTTTTCTTTTGTTTTGGCAATGAGTCTAAATCAACAGTTACATTATTATAACAGCCACCTAAATCTCCGTTAGTAATAGACATTCACCTTTGCTTATCTACCTATATTGGGTTTGGAGTGAACCGGCATCCCAAAGTTAATTAAATGACATTAGACCTGTCTTTTGCAGTTTCTATCTGTGAATGCCAGATTTGTTTGTGCATTAATTAGATGTTTATTTCTACATCATCCTTCCAGTACATTTGTGTGTATATGAGAGAGAGAGAGGGAGAGAGATTAGGGCTTGAGTACCTGAATACATTTAATTATTTTTACTTTGTTGTTATAAAAAATTATTAATGGAGATGGTACCACTTTTACTGTGTCAATCATCACATTGTTAAGAGTTGTAAACACAGATCCTGTTTATACTGGGAGTACAATTTAGAAATGATAGGAAATGAGACTGTGAGAACCATTACTGGGTATATTAGTTTGCTAGGTTTCCTGTAACAAAGTACCACATGCTGGTTGGTATAAAAAGCAGAAATTTATTGTTTTACATTTCTGGAGGCTTGGGAGGTCCAAGATTAAGATGTCAGCAGGGTTTGGGCACCTGGGTGGCTCAGTCATTTGAGCATCCGACTTTGTCTCAGGTGATGATCTCATGGTTCGTGGGTTCAAGCCCCATGTCAGGCTCTGTGCTAACAGCTTGGAGCCTGGAGCCTGCTTTGGATTCTGTCTCCCTTTCTCTGTGTCCCCACTCCCCCCGCTTGCTCTGTCTCTGTCTTTCCCTCAAAAATAAATAAACATTTGAAAGAAATATGAAAAAGCAGGGTTGGTTCCTTCTGAGGGCAATGAGGGAGACTGTTTAGTCCCTCTTACATGTCATCTGGTGATTTGCTGGCAATCTTTGGTGCCCCTTAGCTTGTAGAAGCATTAATTCTGATCTCTGCCTTTATCTCCCTATGGCATTTTCCTTGTGTGTGTAATCTGTGTCCATATATCTCTTTCTTATATAATGATATGAGTCATGCTGGATTAGGAGCCCACCCTATTCCAACATGGTCTCATCTATACTAATTACACTGGCAACGCCCAGTTTCCAAATAAAGTGTCGTTCTGAGGTACTGGTGGACTTCAACATGTGGGCAATACAGAAACAACAACAACAACAACAACAACAACAACAACAACAAACTAATGTAACAAATAACATGTTTGTTTTTTAGTAAAATGTGCTTTTTAAAGTAATGGAAATAATTCTGTGCATAGCAGAACACAGCAGTCTGAGAATAGAAACACGTTTGTTAGAAGAGCTCCTTTAAGTTGTATTCAGTAAACAACACCACTTATTCCAGACAACTTAAATTTTAAGTCCTGGATCGGAACCATTGTCCAGTTTTCCTGAGAAGTTGGCTTCTCATGAGAAACATGAATCTAGTTTTTATTTTGTTTTTGTTTTTAACTTTCACGGTTAATTTTATGTGTCAACTTGACTGGTTGAAACAAGGAATGCCCAGATATCTCTAGTTGAATGTGATTTGTGGTTGTGTCCATGAGGTTGTTTCCAAAAAAGAATAGCATTTGAATTTGTGGGTTGAGTAAAGCATCTGGACCTCCCCAGTGTCAGTAGGCATCATCTAATCTGTGGAGGATCTTTAGAAACTTTGTCATTTTGCCCTGTATGAACTCTAATGTGAAATGCTGCTATCTGAGCAGTTAATTATAAATTTTTATCTCTGACAAATCAGCAAACAATTTTGCCTGAGAAACAGTAGTTTTTGTTGAGGTAAAAAAAAAAATGTTTATTAAAGAGAATTGCTCCAATTTTTTTAAAACAGGGTAGAGATGTACCCAATTTCACTTATTAAAAAACCTTCTCATATTTTCAGTTTATTTTTAATGTTTATTTACTTTTGAGAGAGACAGAGTACGAGTGGGGTAGGGGCAGAGGGGAGACACAGAATCCAATCCGAAGTGGGCTCCAGGCTCTGAGCTGTCAACACAGAGCCCAACACCGGGCTGGAACCCATGAACCACGAGATCATGACCTGAGCCGAAGTCGGATGTTCAACTGACTGAGCCACCCAGGCTCCCCAAAACCACCTCAGATTATAAAAGTAGAACCAAAATAGTTAATTATCACAAACTTTTCCATCATTTTCTGAAAAAAAATTGAACCCAGTATCCACAATATTGTATTCCCCCCAATCCCAATAGTCTATTTGTTGCTTTGGTTTTTGGGTTTTATTTTTGTCTTTTGGGGTTTTGGGGTAGTAGGTTGTTTGGTCTGCAAAGTGAGCTAACTTCTAGATTATAATACTCTGTGGCCTACCAGCTGACAACAGATGCTGTAAATATTAGACTTCACATGAGCAATAATTGCAGTTAGTTTTGGGGAGGACTCATGTCCTGTGAAGCAAACAACTGTAACAAAGACCCAAGTGTCAGTTTTGCAATGTTCTTAAAGTTTCTGAGGACACCAGCAATTCATCTATATTTTGAATACTTAAAAATTTTTCTGGTGAGACAAATTTCTCTAAGTTTTTCTGCAAATGTCTAGAAAAAAGCAAAGGAAAGTCTCAAGACCCTTGAGGAATACTTTATTAAAATATATTTAAAAAAATTTTTTTAACGTTCATTTATTTTTGAGACAGAGAGAGACAGAGCATGAACGGGGGAGGGTCAGAGAGAGAGGGAGACACAGAATCTGA